>NC_069792.1:28426666-28740833 GCF_027406575.1 Nycticebus coucang | reverse complement strand
GAAGACCAAAAATCACATTATAACAAAGATATTTGTACCAGAATGTTTATCGCAGCCAAATTCATAATTGCTAGGTCATGGAAAAAGCCCAAGTGCCCATCGATACACGAACGGATTAATAAATTGTGGTATATGTACACCATGGAATATTATGCAGCCTTAAAGAAAGATGGAGACTTTACCTCTTTCATGTGTACATGGATGGAGCTGGAAAATATTCTTCTTAGTAAAGTATCTCAAGAGTGGAAGAAAAAGTATCCAATGTACTTAGTCCTACTATGAAAATAATTTATGGCTTTCATATGAAAGCTATAACCCAGTTGTAACCTAAGAATATGGGGAAGGGGGAGAGGGAGGGGAGGGGATGGGGAGAATGGTGGAGGGAGGGTGATTGGTGGGACCACATCTACCATGCATCTTATAAGGGTACATGTGAAACTTACTGGATGTAGAGTGTAAATGTCTCAACACAATAACTAAGAAAATGGCAGGAAGTCTATGTTAACCAGTGTGATGAAAATATGTCAAATGGTCTATAAAACCACTGTATGGTGTCCCATAATAGCATTAATGTGCACAGCTATGATTTAATAATAAATAAATAAATAAATAAATAAAAGAAATGCACATATACCACAAGCACCACCATCACTAGATCATAATCCCCTTGTTTAAAATAGTGACAATAGTGAGAATCTAGGAAAATGACACATTATGCACATAAAACAAAAATATGAATCATGTTACACTTGTCCGAAACAAGGCAGGCCAAAGGAAATAAAATGATTTATCGTTAAGGTGCTAAAGGAAAGCTCTCAACCTTCAATTACCCACCTATTATCTACCCCACAAGGGAATAACTACTAAGAGACTCCCACCTTACCTGAATAACTAGCAAAAGGAACAAAATACCTTTACCATGTGTCTTTAGAAATGGAATCACAGGTATCAAAACATATGCCTAACAGAAAGCAGACAGGCATCCCTAAAAAAATGGAAGCAAAATTCACACCCACGTCAGACATTTAAATAATCACTCATTAGGTATGTTTAGAAGTACCTTAGAGATAAAAGCCTGTAGTAGCAAATCTGTCAGATGAGTCATTAATATTAGAACGTAAGGTAAAGTTCTGCTTAAATATCTCCTAAAACAGTTGTAGTGTCTAGAGCTGCTCTTGTGGGCAACAACAGATCTGTTCACAGTCTAAGTTTTTAAGAAGCACGCAATCTGGAATAGAGGACAAACAAAAATTTTAGCAGAACTCAGTACGTTCCATTGTAAAGTTATTCACAAAACTTTTATATGACATACAGGAAGCACCATCACATGCTTTTATTACTTCTTCCTGAAATATTTAAGTATTAATTGGAAGCGATTGTAATAATAAATTAAAGCAAAAAATATTTATGGAGGAATTAAAGTTATCCTAAAATATTTTAGAGATTATCTTAAAAGGAGGCGTTTCTTAGAATACCTCCAGTAAACTGCCAAAACATGTATTTCCAAACCCAAATGTGTTTAGCATCTGGTTTGCACAGTCCAGGAAAACCTCAAGAAAAAATGGGACTGCTGCAGATTATTCAACATTTAAAATTTTCTAGGCTTGTACAGTTTTTTCATAAGTATAAATAATTGAATAAGCACTATTCAATACATTCTTTACCTGAATTTCTTTGTGATTCATCAAATGCAGCAATTAAAATTAACCAGTTTCTTCTATTACCACTTTGCTGACTGCGCATGCTTCTACTTAGGCATTGGTGGAGACAGAACAGTTCAATTTAAATTTAAAATTAAAAGTAAAGGAACTAAACAAGATAAGCCTTTCTTTCTCCCTTTTGAGAATTTTTGGATCAATTGTACAATGAAAATATTAAACCAAATTTAGCAGCAAAGTGAGTCAATAATATCACTAAAGAATGAAATCCCAGATCCACATACCCTCAAATACAAACAGCTTATCTAAGAAGGATCCCAAATTTAAATCAAGAGGGATTGCCCTTGTGATTTTTTGTCTGGGACTCTAGTTAAAATCATTGTTTCTTTTTCGTCAGCATCTAGTTCAGCGCCCCCGTTGTCCATTGGTGGGATTGCTCCACGGAATAACCTCCCTTCCCTGATTACAGACATTCTAGCCTTAGAAGGGAAATGGAATTCCCTTCCATGTGAAATTCTTTTACATCATAGAGTATAATTTTTATTCCCGAGTGCATCCTCTAATTTTGGCAGACATTTAATTCTCCATTCATGTGCAATTTTTAAAGAAACAGTATTTACTTGTATTTATTAAGCATGTAGCAGCAAGAAAACGTTCACTTTTGAAGCTCAAATACTTGCTGTCCTCTTGCAGTAAATACTCAATGCTTTACTGACTTCATCCATTAGCCTATCTCGTTCATCCATCAGGCGAGAACAACGTTTCACCAGGGATGCCTTTCCTCACATCACTGATGATGACAAGTCCTGCTGTCTCATGTTCTTATAATACCCTGTCTATATTTACTAGAATTTGTAATTATTTACTAAACTGTAGGTTTTGGGAAAATAAAGACAATGCTCGCATCTCTGAACATTGTATTATCAGCATGCAGTGCAGTGCCTGGGACAAAATAGATGCTTTATAAATATCTAATGGCTAATTAATAAACTAATAATAAATGTATTAGTGACAAGATGAATGGATGAATATTTTAATGCATGATATATTTTACAGTCATGTCATTGACATTTGCAGTTATCCCCTTACTTATACATCATAGAATTACACTTAATTTATCAGCAGGGATATGGGATGGAAGTTGGGTATGTTGTGATAATATGTGTAAAAACATTTATAAATGGGGAAGCACTATGCCAAGGCAAGAGAGAAAAAAATATTAAAGCTATTACTATATTCTTGACATAAGCCATACTCAGTATCATTTATTATATCCTATATTACATACATAAACGCTCATACACATTCTCACTAGTGTGGTATCACCTGATTACTAATATTTCCTCTTACTTCCCAATTTCCTTAAAGTCCTTATCTGATGTGTGGTCCTAGTGAATTGCATTGTTTTATACCACTTCTCTAATTTGTTGAGGTCATAGTATGGTCATGTTGAATTTTGATCTTGACATTCAAAGTGTTAATCAGTCTTTCCAACTTAAGAGAACTGTAAATTACTACGTTCACAGACTTTTCTATCATCTAAGTCATTGATGAAAATAATAAATGGCCCATGGCCCACTGTTGACCTCTATATATTAAAACTTTTGTCCCCCTTGGTTGACAAAAAGTAATTAATGACTGTGGTTTATTGTGCAACATAGGTTTATTGTGCTGTGGATCTGTTTTTTTTTTTTTTATCAATTTGTGAATGAATTCAATTATAAATACTTTTGTCATTTTAATATTTAATGTCTAGTTTCAAATTGTGAATGAAAATTGATAACATTAGTGTATACTGCATACCAAAATAGATTAATCATAATAAGAATACTTGTAGCAAACCTTTAGTCTGCTGCCCTGTTTTCTGCACTTTTCCTGTTGTCTCATTGTTAGGCTCTCTGAATAGGACAGTTTTAGGAAATGCTTCCTTCTCTAGCTGCAGTTCCATGAAGAAGCTTTTGTGATTACAACAGATTATAATCCTTGATGAATAATAAGATGAATAATGTTTGTGAATTCTCAATCACAAGTCAGCCTTTAGAGAAGGAAACTACTTTACTTGTTGCTTGTTTATGGCATATTCTTCCTTCCTCAGAATAAATAAAACCATCTTTTGTCTGTCATTTATGTAGTCATCTGTTTGCACTTTTCCCTCTCCCCACAAACCTGTATACTCTTTAAAGAAAAAATAAAAATTCATTCATCTCTCGTCCCCTGTGCTTAGCACACGTAACAGTTTTAATAAATATTTGTTTAATAAATTAAATATTGTTATAACATGAAGTCAGAAAATCTGGAGTTGTAAGTGGTCCATTCAGGGGAAGATAAAGCGTCCCTCTAAACTCCAACTACAACACCCTCAGAATGGAAGGACGGAGCCATCAGAGGGGCTGACCAGTTGACAGCTAGCATTTATTTACAGGCAAAGTTTTGTATTATTATGAATACAAAAGCTGTGTGCATCTTAAAACAGATAGAAGTGAAACGTCTTGTTTTTTGTTTCATGTTGTTTTTATCTTTGTTTTTGCTTTTTAGGGGACAATAGTGTCCATGCTCATGGCGGCCGTTGCTTCCCAAGACTATTTCTCAAGTAGCTGAACATAATAATTTTTAAGAAGCCAAGAGATTCTGTAGGAAAATAACAAATAATAGTAATCATTTTCGATTTTTCAAAGTGCTTGGGAAAATTCACAAAAATATGTTTATTAACATTTTTCAGTCAGCCCTAGATACAATGGAATTTTTCTTGGATTACAGACCAGAAAAATTAATCGATGTGATAAGATACATATATATGTCTATGATATTAGCACTCATTTAAAATTTGAAGATTATATTAATATGTACTCTAGGGGTTGATTTGCAAATTTTCAATAACAAGAACTAAGCTTACACTATCCTAAGGATTTTGTAGCATAATTTTAACATATTGTTTAAAAATTCTGTAGCTTCTTCCACTTTAGATGCTTTCCAATGAAAAATAGATGAGTTATTTTAATAGTTGCAATAATGTCTGATTAAAGTAGGCTGAAAATAGTGCAGTAGTAGGTACTGAAACTTACTAAATATTATTTATTCCTCAGCAAGATATTGTTTAAAAATTTTTGAACTTTATTTGCCTTTCTCTCTAAAATAATGAATCTATTCCCCCTTCTCCCTATTCTTAGGTTATAACTGGGGTTATAGCTTTCATGTGAAAGCCATAAATTGGTTTCATAGTAGGGCTGAGTACATTGGATACTTTTTCTTCCATTCTTGAGATATTTTCCTAAGAAGAAGGGGGAAAGGGAGGGGAGGGAGGGGGAAGGTGGGTGGAAGGAGGGTGATTGGTCAGATTACACCTGCGGTGCATCTTACAAGGGTGTATGTGAAAATGTAGAATGTAAATGTCTTAACACAATAACTAAGAAAATGCCAGGAAGGCTATGTTAACCAGTGTGATGAAAATGTGTCAAACGGTCTATAAAACCAGTGTATGGTGCCCCATGATCGCATTAATGTACATAAATGTACATAATGTACATTAATGTACATAATGTACATAAATTAATAAAAAAAAGAATCTGTTTTCTTTCACTATGAAATTCGGATTTTGATTTCTAAATCTTCAAATTTGATTTAAATAAATTTCTACTCTTATATTTTTTCTATACTAGCTATAATTTCTTTCTTTTTTTTTTTTTTTGCAGTATTTTTTTAATCTGGGGCTGGGTTTGAACCCGCCACCTCTGACATATGGGGCCAGCCACAGGCACCACCCTTTTTCTAACTTTTTTTTTTTTTGAGATAAAATCTTACTCTATTGCCCTAGGTAGAGTGCTATGACATCATCATAGCTCAGAACAACCCTAAATTCTTGGGTTCAAGTGATCCTCCTGCCTCAGCCTCCCAAGTATCTGGGCTTGCAGATGCTCACAATGCCTGACTAATTTTTTTTTTTTTTTTTTTTTTTAATTTTTAGTGGAGACAGGATTTTGTTCTCGTTCAGGCTGCTCATGAACTTCTGAGCTCAAGCAGTATTCCTGCTTTGGTCTCTCAGAGAGCTAGGATTATCGATGTGAGCCAGCATGCCCAGCTGTGGCAAGAAAATTTTGATGAGAAAATCTGAACCCACAAATATCGAGTGTCTTAATATTAGACATAATTTAACGCATTTGCTTTGTTCTTTGGAGATGTGCCATTTTTTTTTTTAGAAAGGCTAAAACCACAAAGCCATATTTAGTAGAAAGTTATACAATATACTCTATTTTGGAGTGAATTAAAAAAGGTCTATTTCAGTGATCCAAACAAATCTTTTTAAAACATGTTGATTAGAATTTTCTAGCTAATTGTGTATGATGAACATCCAGTAAAGAAGTAAAATGAATTTCTGTTATTTTTAAGTATAATGAAGCAAAAGAAAAGCTGTATATAACTAGAGTGTTCTGTAAAAATAATTGGCTCATTAAGTAAACTGCAGAAGCCCATTTTCATTTTAGCTTCTAACTGAAGAGTGGATAGAAATAGTAAGTGAACTCATTGCAAGATATGGGTATTCAAGAGTCAATTACAATGTCTGCAAAAACGCCTGTATTGTTTGAAATCTTATTCATATTGTTTAGTACAGTGAATCATACAGTGAGAGAAGCAATGAAAAAGACTCCAGAAATTGGGTTAACATGATGAAAAAGAGTTTTGCAAGTCATTTAAGTATGATCATCTCAAATTTAGGGCACAGAATTCAGTAAACAAGAATTTCATTCTCTATTTTGTAATAAAAAGCAAAGTAATGAGGTGATAGTTATCATAATCTCATGACCAAAACCACTTCCCCAATCTCATTTTGAAGTACCTTATTATTTGAAAATCAGTTGTGTGTTACACACATCCATACATATGAAATACAACATTATAAGTGAACTTGTCTTTTTTTTCCTCTTCAATCTTGTTTCATTTCTTTGGTATGAATACTTCCAATCCCTGCTTTAATATTTTTACTGTATTAAAATGCATCCATAAACAATGTATGATTACGTAAAACTTTGATTTTTTTTACTTTGAAATTTACATACATATCATGCCAAATATATAATTATTAAAAGCATTTATCACATGCATAATTAATTCTTTCAGTTGAGGCATGGCATTGCATCTTATAAGTATTTTATCTGTCTCACTTGTAAGCAGCATGTTATTGGAATTCTTGAATCTATTTTTATTATTTCTGTATTCAAAGCTATTGATTATTGATGTATGTTGACCTATTTCATTTTTGCATTTTATCCTATCTTGCATTCCCTTTGCTTCATCTCATCTTTTCTTACCTTTTTTAGAATAAGAAGTTGTTTTGTTTCTTTTTGTAATCTAGATTTTTAGGAATTACATATCCATTATTCATTTTTAGTAGTTTCTGCAAGTTTCAAAATACATTCTTGACTTTATAAACTCTAAAACTAATCATAATCAGTCTTCTTTTTCCTGAAGCGTACATGAGACTTGGAAAATTTAAGATCTGAGTTCCAACCTTCTGATATTTTATTTTATCCAGTGTGTTAGTCCTACATTTATTTACCTCCTATTTGCTGTCATTATTTGTCAGACTCAACTATTATTTAAATTCACCCCATTTTTGCTCATTATTTTTCAGTCCATCCTATCTCTTTTTGTATTTATTTCTTTTCTTGGTGAAGAATATCATTTGTCCCTAGGGTTGGCAAAAACATGATTATATTAAAGCACCACTTTTTATTTAAGTAAAAAATACTCATGTTGTTGTTTTAGGCTTCAGAGATCCTTTCATGCTCCCAGACTTCAATGGCTGACAACATTGTTTAGTCATTTTTTCAGGCAGAATTTGTAGGTAGTACTCTCTGTTTTATTTATCTATAAATAAAAGAGATATTTATTTCTTCGATGATTTTTTAACTATATAGAATTTTAATTTGATTAGCTATGCATATTCAGGACTTCGAAGATATTATTCTATTGTTTTTCAGCATCTATTATATTTTAGAGAAGAGAGCAACAGATAGGTTTCTCCCCCATTTTTTCTCTATTCATTCACTAATTTTTTGTTCCTTTAATTTTTATATGTTGCCACGTTTTGATCACTGTGACAATGTGTTTACATGGAAGGAGGAATTTCCAACACCAGCTCAGCCTGCCTTACGGACTGGATGTTTTTCCCTCTTTTTCCTTAAACAATTAACTTGAACGTTATGAATTATAGGGTCACCATTCTCTTCAGCTCTTTTGAAATATTCTTGGTCAGTTAGAACACCTCTTGCTCTATCTCTAGTATCATTCCTCCTGCATGAAACTTCACAGAGTTCCAGCCCGTCTCGTATGAATGGAATGATCTTATACTTTATATAGAACTGTCATCATCTCTCCCTTTTTCCTATTGACTTTTACTGGAGAAGGACTGGTTTTAAATACTTTTATGTCTTAATGATTCCAATTTTCATGACTTTAATGATTTTCTGGATCACAGAGGCATTGTCTTTACACCGATTTATATTCGATGTACAAGGATTTACATTCTTTGCTCATGTTTTCATGTTATATGTCCGGTGTAACATTATATGTGTTAACTCCCTGACAGTTACAGCTAATAAAAAGTACAGCAGAATATTGTTATTTAGAGGTTTAGTTCATTATTTTTACAATTGACAAAGAGAAAAATAATAGTAACATAAAAACCAATTTTCTACATGTGGCAGTTTCAGGTTTTTTTTTTAAACACAGTAGAAGGCTCTTCACACTCGATTTGTCAGTTTGGCTTTAAGGTTTTCATTTTTTTGGCTAGAAGACAGATAAAGGGGATTACGGACAGAACTGAGCCTGGTTTCTGCTAATCTCCAACTTGAATTCTTTCAAGGGTTGCAAAATATGATTCAAGTATTTCACAAACCTTTATAACCTGAGCCAGACTTTGTCATCTGTCTGGAATATGTGCCATCATGGGTGGATTTGGGACTGACATTTTCTATCTCTGATCTCTACTGTATAAATATTTGTTTAGAGTGACTATCAACATAGCACACAGGCAGTCTTTCCTCTGATGTATAGATGATAGAATAGTACTTAACTTGGGACCTAGGGATTGGGCAAGCACAAACTATCAAAGGAAAATGAGGCAAATATTCAGCGAACTAAGATTTTATATGTTTCTACAGGTAGAATGTAAAATAGTTTCTTCTGTTCCAGAAAATTATTTCTTATGGTTTAACATTCCAGTCATCGTATCTATTCAGCTGTGCATCCTATACCCATGAATTAGTTTTTCTAAAGATCTTGTATGTGAAATCCTCTTTTGCTTGGGAATTAAAATAATCAAGATTCTCTTTTTTTTCTATTGTTTTCACAGGTACTACCTGTTTTCACAGGTACTAGAAAACCTGTATTAAGGCATAAAAATGAATATTATGGCAATATTACATATATATCCTAACTCTTACTAGATGGATTTATATTCTTGAAGTTATAACTCATGTTCATTTCATGGGAATCAGATGTAATTAATGCTATAGATATTATTATTTAATAGTAAGTTACTTGTTAAAATATATAGTATACTATATAAAATGTGTAATTTTAACAAGAGACTCAATCATTTCAAATAGCTGAGCAAGTCTTGAAAATAATAAGGATTAAAATCATTGAGATATCACAGACTCAGAAGCTTGAGGATTTGGAAGAGATTTGGAGACCCACATTGCTCTCAGATGAAGAACCAAAGGATGGTACCTTAGCAAGTTTTATAAATTCCTCTAAAAATTACTTGGTTTTCTCTTTAAATTAAAAAAAATTAAAGTTTTACATTGTGCAGTTCACGTGCAGTCTTTCATTGATTCAACAAACTTTTGAAAAATCTACCTGGCTAAACATTGTACATGTTCTTGTCTACAGAGACAAATAACATTGTCCCTGATCTCAAATAACTGAAAGAAGTAATTACTAAATATCAGTCCATGTTGACAAAATTAAAGATGATGGTATGAGAAATCCTTTATAATGCTCAGCTAAATTCATTAAATTAAAGAAATATTTTATTTTTGATGTTAGAACCCTTGTTTTCACTCTAATAATGTTGATGATAAACTGTGATTGTATTTTGTAGAGTTTTCTTTCTTTCTTTTTTTTTTTTTTGTAGAGACCGAATCTCACTGTACTGCCCTCGGGTAGAGTGCCGTGGCGTCACACGGCTCACAGCAACCTCCAACTCTTGGGCTTACGCAATTCTCCTGCCTCAGCCTCCCGAGCAGCTGGGGACTACAGGCGCCCGCCACAACGCCCGGCTATTTTTTTTTTTTTTTTTTGTTGCAGTTTGGCCGGGGCTGGGTTTGAACCCGCCACCCTCGGCATATGGGGCCAGTGCCCCACTCACTGAGCCACAGGCGCTGCCCCATGTAGAGTTTTCAAGGAAGAAAATAAAAAGTTGTCAATATGATATAAATTTAGTCTTTCAAGGTGATTTTATTGTTATTTCTATTATTGATATTTCTTGTATATATTTTAGGGAACTATTGAATAATATGAAAATCAGTATCTAATGGAAATAAGAAAAAACTAAGAGAGAATTTATAATATATAACAGAAATATGCTCACATGTGAGAAAACACAGTGGTGGAAATATTACATATCTCAAGTTAATAATGACTAGGAGTTATATAGAAAACTCAGGTGTGGAACAGTACGCTACTATCAGTGATGAATTGGATAATTAAATTTAGAACTTTTTCTTTGGTATTAAATTTTACTTAGACTTTTGCTTCTGGGCAAGATTGAATGATAGGAACTAGATTTTCCCTCTTCCTTTATACAACTAAAAAAGAATATATATATATATATATATGGTTTTTGGACATTGGACAACAATAGCACAGGGCAATCAATTTTGTAATTAATTACGATGACCACTAAAAGCCTATAGCATGGTGTCTGGGTATAATATAGTAAAATGC
Organism: Nycticebus coucang; assembly: GCF_027406575.1. Lineage (NCBI taxonomy): Eukaryota > Metazoa > Chordata > Mammalia > Primates > Lorisidae > Nycticebus > Nycticebus coucang. Next base: position 28,730,229 of record NC_069792.1, on the reverse strand, counting down.
TGGTGTTAAAACAAATCCCTAATCATTTGTAAGAAATAAAGCTAAATTTCCTTTTTATATTTATTAACCAAGTGAATTACATATAATCTAAAATTATCAGGGATGCATTAAAGAAAACATAATTGGAAAAATCTATTAATAGAAACATAAAAATGATACGGTTGTATAATCAACAAAGATTTTTTACTATAACGAAGTTTTATGGATTCATAAGGTTCAAAGAAAGCATCAGCAACATAAAGAGAGATATAGAATGTATAAAAATGACTCAAAAATTATTTTATGTTTAAGATAAACTTGGCCTACACCATAGAAAAAATGATGTAAGCATTAACATTTGTTTTTCCCCCTGGAAAAACAGGCAGGCATTAATTCAAAAGCTAGGTGAAAAACAAAAACAAAAAACTCTTAAAACATTATCAAACTCCACGTTTTTCTCGTTGACAATACCTGCTGCGGGAAATGATGAGGTTTTCAGAATAGCTGCTGGAGGATAGGATGCCAAGAGTTTTAATGGCTATAGAAGCAAAGATTGGCAAATTCTTTCTTTGAAATTTCTGTGTGGAAAATAATGGCCGTTATGCCAAAGTGAACCTCTGGTAGGTAAGTAACTGCATTTCAGACCAGCTCAAAGACCATAGAGTGAAATTTCCTAACACTAGCATTCCACATTTCTTACATGTTGGATCAATAAACACATACACTATTTCTGTATACCAATCTGTTATTCTGTATCTGTAGCTCCCAAAGGAATATGTTATATATAATGAAATCAAATGATGTTAAGATAGTCAGTGACAAAATAATAATACTTACATTTCCACTTACCTAAAAATATTAGTAGCTAAAGAGTTAAGCCATCTTTTGACTGTGTAATTTTCAGTAATTTTAGATATAAACCATTCTATTCCTATTTATTAAAATTAATACAAAATAAAACTGTAAAACTGAATCTGTTGGGATTAGAAGTGCTTGACTCAGAAGATAATATCAGCAGTTCTTATACAAGGAAATCTATCACTGGTAAATAATCAGACAAATACATACGTTAATATAACAGGTTATTTTTTATAGTTTTTTAAACAAATGTTATAAAATATTTTATAATTAATTTCATGGTTGGTTCCAAATGCTATTATAATACAAAATTATAAGTATTATTGATCAATGTTTCCCTCCAAGGGGAAGAAAATGGCATTCCCATGGTCACCTTCTATATTCTGGGAAAGAAAATAAGATTCCATCTGGTATAGATCTGAAAATAGGCTATTGAAGTGAAATGTCTTTGTGTCTTTCTAAGAAGGTTCTAGCAAGATTTGCACTGGTTTTCATTAAACTCTGGAAAAGGGTGTAAATTATGCATGTTTTACTTAACTTAGTGACCACTTGAGAACCATCGTCAAATTAAGACTGAAAAAATTAAGACAACTTTGCATGTGGACAGTTATGCATGAGCCCAGACTTTGTTCATTCTTTGGTTTACATTGATTACATTGTCAGCACTATCTCACTACAAAGAAATTGCATCCTTAAAAAGTGATAAGATCCAGGTACAGGATCTGAATGCTTTCAGCTGTAATGTTTATGAGCACAAGTATTTCTCTTCCCTATATTACCCCTTTTTTCATTCATATGAGGTTGCCTCTTGGCAAAATTTTACTACAAAAAACTAATCCATTAAAATATTCTATATGAATGACAATTGTTTCCAAAATGGATTAAAGATAGTAACATTATCATTACATTATGTCCCAGGAAACAGTATTTGTAATATATATTCAATACCTACGAATATTTTTTTTTTTTTTGTAGAGACAGAGTCTCACTTTATGGCCCTCGGTAGAGTGCCGTGGCCTCACACAGCTCACAGCAACCTCCAACTCCTGGGCTTAAGCGATTCTCTTGCCTCAGCCTCCCGAGTAGCTGGGACTACAGGCCCCCGCCACAACTCCCGGCTATTTTTTGGTTGCAGTTTGGCAGGGGCCGGGTTTGAACCCGCCACCCTCGGTATATGGGGCCGGCGCCCTACCGACTGAGCCACAGGCGCCGCCCGAGTTTTTTTTTTTTTTTTTTGTGGTTTTTGGCCGGGGCTAGGTTTGAACCCGCCACCTCTGGCATATGGGACCGGCGCCCTACTCCTTGAGCCACAGGTGCCGCCCAAAAATCATATCTTAATGATAGAAGTGGGGTGGTAGATATTTAAAATCTGCAAATAAGTTTAAGCACAATGACAGGAGTTTGTTAAAAAGACTAAAAGAAATGATCAGAAGTTCTATGTTTGTAATTGGTTACTTGGGTTTCCATTACAATAATTTAATAGTGAGATTTTCTTTCTACTGTTTTGTCTTTATCTTCTTTGATTAGTTGAATATAAATAATTTCCTACAAATTAATATCACCATAAAAAATTTTCCATGACTAGATAAATCTTACTATTAATGTAAGGAATTACATTAATTCCTAAATTAATAGGAAAAGTCCTAAATATCTTCAAGATGATGAGGAAAAGTCCTAAATATCTTCAAGATGGAGAGAATTAAGTTCATTTTTAGGAAAAATGTATGAAATTTAATTTCCTAAATAGTCTGAGACAAAGTTTGCAAAATAATATCTAGTACCATAGCTGTAAATAATTTTATTTATAGATTACTATTTATAATATTTTAAAATTATAATAACATTTTATCATAGAATGTTTATAAATTACAGAATATTATGAATGGGAACTAGAGCCTTAAATTTTATAACTTATAGCAAAGTACTATGGATTTTCTGTTTCATCCTTCTAGTATTCTGTGGACTATGTCGGCCCCTTCATTTATTCAACCTGATGTATTTTCTGGAGTGACTGACTTTCTTAACGTTTCCAAACCCTTTATATATATATATACCCTCTACATCCTGTGTGATCTGGCCCTACCTAGATGACCTCATTTCCTACTGCTCCTCACTGCCCCCCAGCCACCCTGACTTAGTTTTATGCTTTCTTAATTGCCTTTCCTTCATCTACAGATTTTTACAAAAATGATTTCTCCAGATCGTGTAGATTTTAATTAAAAACTATCTTTTAATAAGGTATTCTGTTGCTATCAAATCCACAAGGATTTCCTTACTTTACCCTTCATTATGTTTCTTGGTTGGTTTTTATTCTTGTTTCCAGGTTTTTTTTTTTTTTTTTTTTAATAGTGCTTATCTCTGCTAGAAATTATTTAAAACTTCCATTTGTATATTTCTTTGCTCCCTGACCCCCACATTAAGAATACATAAACTATGAAAGTAGGAAGATTTTCTATCTCTATGGCCTATAACATCTCCACACATAAAAAGTACACAGCATAAATTGTCATTGAATGTTCTATTGAAACAGGATTGGGCTGTTGGTTTACAATCATCTGCCTCACTGTCAAATACGAATTATTCACTGGAAATATTAGGAGATCAATAAAATAACAATTTTCATAGCATAGAGGTGCTTAATGTTGCATATTTTTAGTATACCTTTCTGATTAAAGAAGCACATCTATATGAGCATATGAGAATCTTTGCAGCTACAGTTTTTTTGATCATTGATTCTGTATTTCTGATATTTCTTCTTCAATGAGATCTTCCTTTTTAACCAAAAACTTCTTAAAATTTGGATTAGAATAAAGATGTTAAAATATATGCCAGGAAGGCTATGTTAACCAGTGTGATGAAAATGTGTCAAATGGTCTACAAAACCAGTGTATGGTGCCCCATGATTGCATTAATGTACACAGCTATGATTTAATAATAATAATATATATATATTTTACTGAATTTTGCTTTTGCTTAGGATATAGAATGTTACAAAAGTTATTCTTCCAGATTCACAGTAAGAGAAAAAAAAAGATAAAATTAAAAATAGTAGCTATTCTTGAACTCTTAGGAATGAATGCTGGCACACTCCAAAAGAGTCAAGTACTACATATGTAAAAAATAGAGAAGACCTGTAAGAAAAGATGAAAAAAGGACTGGTCTTTTGAAGAACCATGATAGGAACTCAAGGGCTCTTGCCAGTTGCAGCTGAAGTGTGTAAGAAGAAATGAGCTGCGTTTTTCAGGAGATGTTGCAGACCACGTGTGGGTCAATTTCAGTTCAAAATAAGTGGAGGGGTGGGAAATAGAAGAGAGAATCTAAATATAAGTAACCAACATCAGGCATAAAAAAGAGGACATTGGTAAAGACATTACAGACATGAAAATATAATATTTATTAATTTTTGAAGAATTAATTTTGAAATATTAAATGAAATGTCAATAAAACTCACATCACTTAACAAAACTGACAGAAGATGAAATAGAAACTCTGAAAAAATAAATTTACTAAAGTAACTAAACCTGTTAATAAAACTTTTCCCACAATGACTATTTCAAGCACAGGTGGCTTTACTTAGGAACAATGCTTAATATTTTCATAAAGAAATAGTAGAATTTTTTTTTTACAAATAGGCCCAGAGGATGTAAAAATGAGAAACTTTTCTAAACCAAACTTGTTGTATGTGACTTGAAAAATATTTATTATAAAATATGAGATTCCAGAGATTATTGAAAGCTTCCAATTTACAGAAGACAGCAGGTAGTAAATTGTGGTTAATTTAAGTCGGTCATTGCTCTTAGCTTGGCAGCAGCCACCCACTTTCTACTTTCCAACTCCATGACAGGCATTTTGCAAGCATCCCAGAAAACAACAACAACAACAACAAAAACTTGCATACAGCTTGTATTAACTAGAATGGGCAATAAGGCCCTGCTGTCCAAAAATTGGGGATCTATGTTATGATTGCTGATTGCTGTTTCTTTTTATGTAGGTGCAGACACAGAAGTAGGCAGCCATTGTTGTACCACATTGCCATTGTTGCAAGCCCTACCCCCCTCTGACTAGAGTGACTTTAAGAGGATTTAAAGGGCCAAATGTCCTTTCCCATTTTATTTTATTTCTCTTTTTCCTTTTGTGGAAATCAGACATTAAAGATTAAGGCTTCTGAAAGCAATTCCACATACTGGGTAAGAAAGAACATCACCACACATGGCCAGGGAAAGGCCCAAACTCAGATTAAGACCTGAAATCTTAAGTTTATAAGCCTGATTCACAGACTTACCAAATTATTAGATTTAAATTTTAAATGAAACCCAAGTTATATGTTGAAACAGAAATGTATTATCTGCCTAAAAAGGAAAAGCAACATTTCTCAATAAAGAGTAAATGACAGGGTGGCGCTTTTGGCTCAAAGGAGTAGAGCACTGGCCCCATGTACGGGAGGTGGCAGGTTCAAACCTGGCCCCAGCCAAAAACTGCAAAAAAAGAGAGTAAATGACAGACCTACCAAACAAAGACTTTTAAAAGAACTGTCTTAATAATACTAAAAAAAAAAAAAAATGAGAAAATGGAATTATAAATAAAGAGAACCATATGGATCCAAAAAGAAATTTGGGGCCTAAAAATCACAATAACAGAAAGAAAAATTTGCTAGAGGAATTCAAAGACTGATTTGGGCAGCCAGAGGAAGAATTAGTGAATTTGATGATAGGACAATTGAAATCATTGCATCTGAGGAGCAGAATGCAAAATAATTTTAAAAAAGTGAACAGAGTGTAAGTGACTTGTAGGACACAGTCAAGTCAACTCGATGGAATATACATTGTGGAAGTTCCAGAAGGAACAGATAGAAAGCAACAGAACTTCTTTTTTTAAAGAAATAATGGCTGAAAATTTTATATTTGAGGAGCATATATCTAATTGGATATTAATATTCAAAATATTTTAAAAACTTCTAAAATTCAATAATTAAAAAGAAAAAACAACACTTTTCAAAAAATGAACAAAGAATTTGAATAGCTATTTCTCTAAAGAAGATACATGAGAATCAATAAATACAGGAAAAGGTGTACAACATCACTAATCATCAAGTCAGAAATAATGCTATGCCACTTACCATCCACAGGGAAGTATGCTATCAAAATGAGAGAAAGGCAAGGATGTGAAGAAACTGGAACCCATTTGCACTGTTCATGAGAATATTACATGATACAGCCTCTGTAGAAAACATCATGGCTGTTTCTTAAGCAAAAATAGATTATAGACCCAGTCATTCCATATCTGGGCATATACCCACAACAATTTAAAGTAAAATCTTAAAGATATATTTGTACACCCATGTTTACAGCTGTGTTATTCAAAAATAACTAAAAATGGAAGTGACCCAAGTATTCATGAACAGATGGATGGATAAGCAAAGTTGTTTACACATATAAAGGAATATTATTCATACTTTTGAGGGATGGACTTTTCAACACGCTGTACCAAAAGGGTGAACTTTGAGAATATTATCTTAAGAGAAATAAGCTAGTTATCAAAATGCACATACTGTATGGTTTCACTAATATGAAGGTACCTAGAGTAGTCAAAAATCACAGAGACAAAAGTGAAATGGTTGCCAGTGGCTGTCAGAGGAGGAATAGGGGGTTATTTCTTAAGGGGTGTAGAATTTCTGTTTTGTAAAGTGAAAAGAGTTCTAAAGATGGATGAATGGTGTACAACAATGTGAAGGTACATATTACCACCAAAATGTGTACCTCGAAGTGGTTAAGATATTAAATTTTGTTACATAATTTTTATCACAATACAATTTTTGGAAAAACAGTCTGCAAAAATTTAAGTTACCAAGAATAGCCAAGACAATCTAGAAAAAGGAGATGAAAGCTAGAGACACTAGCAGTACCAATATTTATTTTAAAGTAATAATTAAAGGATTGAGATACTGGTGCAAATAAATAGGTCAGTGGAAGGGAATACAGAGTCCAGGAGCAGATATCAGACACATATGAATATGTTTCACTAATAAAAAGAAAGAATTTGCAATACAGTAGAAAGAAAAAGGGTAATTATTTTAATAAATGGGGCTATGTTGGTTTACATATGGGGAAAATACAACAAATTCTTATCTAACAGAGAGGATAAACACAATGTCACTCTTCCAAATCACGTTTATCTGAGAAAGGAAAATATAATGGTTTTCTGCCAATGTGTAAGGAAAAGATAGATAACCCAATAAAAATTTGGCAAACAAATCAACAAACATTTCTTGAAATGAGTATTCAAAAGGTCCACATCAACTTATAACACGGATTTGCAACCTCATTAACTTATTAGACGGGCAAGTGTATATTATAATGAAGTACCTCTGTAAACCACTGGAATAACTGAATTGAAAAATGTAGAATATCTCAAGCATTGCTGAAGATGTGGAAGAGCTGGTGCAATTTTGAAAAACAGCAACTGCTAAAATTAAACATATACAAAGCTCATGACTCAAAATTTCTTTTTTGAGATATAGTACCAACAGAATATCTTCAAATGCTCATTAAAAGTCATGGTAGAGTTATACATCCTCAGATAATTATTGACTTTGTGTGTGTGTGAGAACAGACATTCCAGTGCCACCCTAATACAACGTGCCCAAGAAATCCTGGCTGTGCTCTTTCAGAGTGTAAGCCATGGAAACTGTGGTGTAGACATCACTTGGAGACTAGTTGCTTGTTGACATGGCATCTTGCACTTTAGGAGACTAAGACCATCCTGTTTTGTCTATTTGTGGTGTGACCAATGGTGTGCCCAGGGCACTATTCTAAAAATCACTAGTGTTAGCAAGTCGTCCGGGGCCAGGAGTGCTTGCCGTGGTCTTTGGAAGCTTTGGCTCCAGGTTCACCAAGCCCAGTCTCCTTACTGTCAGTGCCCTGCTCTCCTGTTTGCCTCTTTCTGTTTCTGTGTGAACTTCCCAGTAGTATCACTCATTAAATAGTTTTTTTTAAGTTTATTTGAAGAAAAACTATTTAAAAGTACAGGATATTTTGTTTGTTGACAGTGGTGGCTTGATAATCCTTAAGCAACTGAAGTTAAATTATTGAAGGAAAAGGCACTTAAAATGGTTACTCTTTCTGTCCAGCTGTATATAAGTCCAATGTGTTAATTGAGATGACACAAAGAAGATTCTCCTGGTAGAGAAGCAACATGTACAAAATTGGTGGAAAAAAAGGTTTTGGGTTTTTTTTCCAGTGGGGGGGGCAAGCTGGATTTACAAGTCACGTGAACGGGCCTTTTTATCTTTCCACTACATCATGGAAGTAGCTGCTTTCTTGTCCTGCCTATCCTTCAGTATCCCTAAAGCTCACTCTGAAGATGTTAGAAATACACAAAGTCTTCGCATTAGAAGTTGATCGTGACACTGACATGAAGGCAAGCATTGATTTCATATGAACATTGCAGAGATGGTAATTGAGAAAACAGTTCCCCAGATTGCAAGAGTTAACTGAAGATATTGACACAATTTTAAAAAATCAGTAAAGGAATGTATATAATATTGCTCTTGTGTTTTACAGTAAGATTTGTTGCTCAGACTGTGTAAAACAAAATTTATTCATGTTTTCTGCATATTAAAAAATCTTATTGTACCAATTGGTAAACTATTAAATGCCTATAAAACTAAAAAAAAAAAAAAAAAAAGTCATGTATCAAAATGTGCATAGAGAGACAATCCACAGAATTGTATACATTGTGTATTTATATTACTCATCAATATCACATAAAATTCTCTAGTAAAACCCCAGAACCTTCTAACAGGTGATTACAACTTACATAAGCCTTTTTCTCTGGCCTTCTCTTATCCCGTCAGACATGCCTCATTTCTTTTCCCTTCCCTATCTTTTATCTGATATTTCTGGGATCCTATGTTCCAGCAATCAGGAATTGCTTACGTTTTCCAAAATGAACTATGCTATATTTACTAAAGACATTTAAAGGTGAATCGTTTTTTCTTTATTTCTTACTACTCCACCCACCGCATCTTTCTAACTATTGTCTTCTATATGTGTTATTGGTCTGAATCTCACCCCTCAGTATCCTAAGAAAACTTCTTTACATTTTCGATAACATCTCACCCAATATATAGGTGAGATATATATCTTTTAAAAATGCTACTTGAGCAAGATAGTACTTTCAAACACAAACACAGGAATTTATCTAGAATATTGCCTAGAATGCATTTGCAGATATAAGAGAAAAACAATTTTGTTCTGTTTTTCCCTAATTCTACTGAGAGTTTGCACATGAATAAGAACACTGATTACTCTATTTTGCACATGTATTGGCCAGAAGGTATTTTATAACCACAATATTTCAAAATGTAGTATTTATAAGCTACATGAATGAAAATTGTCATTCATTGGCTTTCAAATTAACTTTATGCTATATCTGTAAAGCTTTTTGAACTTCTATGTGCAATCCTTTTTCTACCATTAAATATAGAAAAATAATTTCTCAAAATAAAAGATAAGATGGCAGGCTAGAGTCATCTCCTTATCAACTACTCATGGAATTCCTGAAGGGGAAGAAGAATGTTTGAAAGAAATGGAAGCCTGCTTCCCCTGAAGGGGAAGAAGAATGTTTGAAAGAAATGGAATTTGTAGAACGTATCATAAATGAAAACGTTCTAAGTATCACTAAAGATTCCTAAACACTTTAGAGGAATACTGAACTCCAGGTCATCCCAACACAAATAAAGCATCTCTTAGACCCATTGTCATGACCTGTCCAAAGTCAAGATGAAAGAGAAAATTCTTCAAGCACCAGGAATAAATGCCATGCAGCCTACAGGGGAAAACCCATCAGTGTGACAGCAGACATCTCAGTTGAAACTTTCCAAGCCAGGAGAGATAGGTCAGCTACCTTTAACAATTTTCAGTCCAGAATACTATATCCCACTAAACCAAACTTCAAAATCAATGGAGAAATCAAATCTTTTGCTGACAAGTAAACATTGAAGAAAATCACCACAAGACCAGCTCTACAAAAAATACTTAGGCCTATTATCCACACTGAACATCACAATGGATCACTAGGAAAGTTAACACCCAGAAACTAAAAGACAAAACCTAGCTTCCAAAATGGTGCGAAGGATAAAACTAAGCAACAGACTCTAACAAAATAAAATGAATAGAACTCCACCAAAATTATCAATTGTCTCACTAAATGTGAATGGCTTGAATTCCCCACTGAAAAGGCACAGGCTGGCTGATTGGATAAAAAAGCACAAACCATCCACATGCTGTCTCTAGGCAACACACCTATCTTGGCAGGAAAAAATAAGACTCAGAGTAAAGGGTCGGAAAATAATATTTGAGGCTAATGGAAATCAGAAGGATGGAAGAGTCACAATCTTATTTTCAGATACAAGTAGATTTAAAGCAACTAAAGTTAAGAAAGACAAACATGGTCACATTATTCTGGTCAAGAGAACAATACAGCAAGAGGACATTTTAATGATAAATATTTATGTGCCCAACTTAAATGCTCCCAGACTTATGAACAAAACTTGATTATTCTGAGAAATATGACATCCTACAACATAATAATATCTAGGGACTTTAAAGGCTATCTGGCAGAACTGGACATACCCTCTAAACAGAAGCTAAGCAAAGATACAAGGAACTTAAATGTGACAAATAGGCTTACTAGACAAATACAGAACACACCATAACAAAGCTAAAAAAAATACATTCTTTTCATCAGCCCATAGAACATAATCCAAAATAGATCATGTCCTGTCATAAATCAAACCTCAACAAAGTTAAAAGAATTGAAATTATGCCTTATATCTTCTCAGACCACAAGGCTATAAAAGTGGAATTCAATTCCAAAAAAAAAAAATTTCATCCTCACAAAAAGGCATGGAAATTACACAACCTTATGCTGAAGGATGGGTGGATTAAGGAAGAGACAAAAAAGGAAATCATTAATTTCTTTGACCATAACAGTAATGAAGCTGTAAGTTACCAAAACTTGGGATACTGCACAAGAATTTGTAAGAGAAATTCATCACATTAGATGCCTACTTTCAAAAAACATAGAGCAAATCAATAACCTAGTGAATCATCTTAAGAAATGGAAAAACAAGGTCAACCCAATCCCAATCCTAGCTTGAGAAAAGAAATAACCAAAATTAAATCATAAGTAAATAAGACCAAAACCAAAAGAATCATTCAGAAAACCAATGAAACAAAAAGTTAGTTCCTCAAAAGTTAAATAAAATCAATAAACCTTTGGCCAGATTAACTAGAAACAGAAAAGTAAAATCTCTAATAACCTGAATCAGAAACAAAAAAGGGGAAATACCAACAAATACTACAGAGATATAAATTATTATCTCTAACTACTATAAGAAACTCTATGCTCAGAAATTTGACAATGTAGAGGAGAGAGACCAATACCTGGAATTTTTCCAATTCCCTAGAATTAAACAGAAAGTAACAGATCTTTTGAATAGACCAACATCAAACACCGAGATTGAAGAAACAATGTAAAAGCTTCCAACAAAAGAAAGCTTCACTTCAAACCAGAAGCTTCACATCAGTATTATAACAAACCTTCAAAGAAGAGCTTGTACCTATACTGCAGAACCTATTCCAAAACATTTAGAAGGAAAGAACCTTCCCCCAACATGTTCTAGTACCCAACTAAAGAGGAGAACTACAGATCAATTTCACTAATGAATAGTGTTGCAAAAATGATAAAAACTTACCTAATAAATTATGGCTAAATATTAAATAAAATTATACATAACGATCAAGAAGGTTTCATCCCAGGGATGTAAGTCTGGTTTAATAAATGCAAACCTGTAATTGTAATTCCCCGTATCAATAGAAGAAAAAACAAAGACCATAAGAGCCTCTCAAATAGATGCAGAAAAAGCATTTGATCAAATTCAGCATCTCTTTCTAACAAGAACACTTAAGAAAAAAGGCATAGGTGGCACATTTCTTTCATTTTTTATTTTATTTTATTTTATTTTTTTTTGGTGGCACATTTCTTAAGCTGATTGAAGCTATCTATGACAAACTGACAGCTAATATCATACCGAATGGAGTATAAATGAAAGCTTTTCCACTTAGAACAGGAACCAGATAAGTACGTCCTCTATTACCACACAATGCAACATGGTTCTGGAAGTTCTAGTCAATGCAATCAGGCTAGAGAAAGATAGAAAGGGCATCCAAATGGGGGCAGAGAAAATCAAACACTTGCTCTTTGCTGATGATATTATATATTCTTAGAAAACCCAATACACTCATCCATAAGACCCCAGGGAGTGATTTTTAAAGTACAGTAATGTCTCTGGGTATGAAAGTAACATCCACAAGTTGATATGCACAAGTTGATATCCTCAACAGCCAAGTTGAGAAGTTAATCAAAGTCATAATTCCCTTTATGGTAGCTTCCAAGAAAAGGAAATATCTAGGAATATACGTAACAATAAAGGTGAAGGATCTCTACAAAGAGAATGATGAAACTCTAAGAAAAGAAATAGCAGAAGATATTAATAAATGGAAGAACACACCATGTTCTTGTATGGGAAGAATCAACATTGTTAAAATGTCTCTTCCACCCAAAGCAATCTATAAATTCAATGTAATTCCAATTAAAAAAACAACAACATCATACTTTGAAGAACTGAAAAAAAAAAAAGTTCCTTGTTTTATATGTAACCAGAGAAAAAGCCCTGTAGAGCCTAGTAATAAAAACAAAGCCAGAGGCATCACTTTACCAAACTTTGGGTTCTATTATAAGGTCATGGTGATCAAAACAGCGTAATATTAGCACAAAAATATAGAGACATAGATATATGGAACCAAAAAGAAAATCGAGAGATGAAAACAGTCTGTTATTGCCATCTGATCTTTCATAAAACAAACAAAAGCACACACTGGGGGAAAGAATCCCTATTCAATAAATAGTGCTGGGAGAACTGGATAACCAATGTAAAAGACTGAAACTGGACCCACATCTTTCATCGCTAACAAAAATTGACTCAAGATGGATAAAAGATTTAAATCTTAGACATAAAACAATAAAAATATTAAAAGAAAATAGGAAAGACTCTTGAGGATTTTGAACTGAGGAAAGATTTTATGAAGACTTCAGCAGCAATCACAATGACAACGAAAATAAACAGATGGGACTTAATTAAACTGAAAAGCTCCTGCACAGCTAAAGACACAGAAAATAGACAGCTTTCAGAATGGGAAAAGATATTTGCAGATTGTGAATCTGACAAAGGCTTGATAACTAGAATCTATAGAGAACTCAAATTAATTAACCAAAAAAGAGCAACCAATCACATCTATCACTGGGCAAGAAATATGAACAGAACTTTCTGTGGGGAAGATAGCTGAATGGCTAACAAACATCTGAAAATCTCATCATTCCTAATCATCAGAGAAATGCAAATGGAAATTACCTTGAGATATCACTTAACCCCATTGTGAATAGCCCACATCACAAAGTCCCAGAGTCTAGACGCTGGTTGGATGTGGAGAGAGAGGGACACTTTTATATTGTTGATGGGACTGCAAAGTCATACAGCTCCTTTGGACAGAAGTATGGAGAATCCTCCAAAACTCATATGAGACCTGCCATTTAACCCCCCATTCTACTACTAGGCATCGCCCCAGAAGAAAAAAAATCATCTTATCATAAAGACATTTACACTTATTATTTATCAGAGCTCAATTTACAATTGCCAAGATGTGAAAACTACCTAAATGTCCATCAATTTGGGAATGGATTGACAAACTGTGGTGTATGTATACCATGGAGTACTTTTCAGCCATAAGAAAGGATGGTGACTTTACATCTTTTGTATTAACCTGAATGGGGATTAAACACATTCTTTTTAGTAAACTATCGTAAGAATGGAAAAGCCAATATCCAATTTACTCAGTTTTATTATGTAGCCAGAAGACGATCAAATACACACCCACATAGGAGAAAAATTTAATTGTATTCAAGTTGGGGGAAGATGTAATGAAGGGTGGGGAGAAGAGGGGGAGATTGGTGTTCTCCCACTTAAAGGGGACTAGGTAGGGGTGTATGGCACAACTTTTGGTGTAAGACGCAACTACAAGAGGAACCTACCTAACAAAATTAAAATATTGTGACCAGCCTGTTTGAACCCTCACAAATAACCTGAAATTTTTTTTTTTTTGAGACAGAGCCTAAAGCTGTCACCCTGTGTAGAGTACTGTGGCTTCACAGCTCACAGCAATCTCCAATTTCTGGGCTTAAGTGATTCTCTTGCCTCAGCCTCCCAAACAGCTGGGACTATAGGTGCTCCGCTACTTTTTGGTTGTAGTTGTCATTGTTGTTTAGCAGGTTCGGGCTGGATTCGAACCCACCAGCTCTGGTGTATGTGGCTAGCGCCTTAGCAGCTTGAGCCACAGGTGCCGAGCCAATAATCTGAACTTGTAAAAAAAGTATGAATAAATAATTTCTCCTACAATTCAGTTTACATACAAAAATACAAGTTGATCATTATTTTTTGACCATTTTAAGAATTACTTAATTCCATTCTAGTTAGTCTTGTTTATTGATTACTAGCTCTTTGATTACATAATCATCAGATACTGTGTACTTTAATATTGTTTTTACCAAGATGAATAATACAAATATTTAATTTTTAAAGTTATATTTTAAATACGATTATGTTATTGTAAATCACAACTTTGTTTATATATTAATGCTAAACATTCTCATCATTTTATGACATTTTTGTATTTTATCATGAATTTCAGGCAAAATTAATCTTTTTGTCAGATTTATACTATTTTATGTTACACTCTATTTTAGATAGCAATAACAATGTGCTTGTCTTTAAGTATACTACAATTGAATTTTAAAATTACGTAGACTTCAGAGGTAGAGCAAGAATAGTTGAAGAAGAAATTATGCATATATATGTCTGTTGAACTTTTGTGTTGTCTTTTTAAAAAATTAATTTTAGATTTAATTATAAAATCTACAAAGCAACTTTACATGCTTTGTATTAACCTGGATGGAGTTGAAACATACTCTTCTTAGTAAAATATCACAAGAATTGAAAAGCAAGTATTCAGTGTACTCAATACTAGTATGAAGCCAGCAGAGGAACTAATAGATGCCCACACAAGAGAAAAATCTCAGTTCAACTCAAGTTGGGGGAAAGGGGAGGAGAGAAGGGAGAAATGAGAGGAGAGAGGGGGATTGGTGTATTTCCACCTAATGGGCACAATGTAAGGATACGTGACACACATTCTCAATATGGGGCACAGCTACAAAGGGGACTTTACCTAACAGAGGCAAACATTGTAACCTAATCATTTGAACCCTCATATTAATCTGAAATAAAAAAAAAATCTACAAAGCATACATGGATAGAAACAATGACACACAAAATCTTAGATTTCCTTTACTCAGACACTTATGAAAATTCTACCATATTGTCTTCCTTTGTCTTTTTTTTCTTTCTTTGCTGGACTTTTAAAAAATCAGAGTTTCTAAAATGTTGATGTCCATTAATATCACTTGGTGTTTTTGTAGGCCACACTTAAAGTGTGGTCTAAGTGCCACACTTTAGGTAATATATTTCCAAAACATACTTTTCAACTCTAAAATATGTCAACTCTATGTATTTTATTACGCATTTATAAAAGTATAGTCATTTACTTACACAACCATGTGTTATGACCAGACTTAAAAACTAACAAAAACTGCTTAGTACCTTTTAATTCCAAGGCCATGATCGTGTTTTCCCAATTATTTTAAGAATTTTCTTTTGCTCTCTTTTTGTTCAAACACAACTTAAAGCAACAAAATTGACAATTTGTTTTGCCTCTTGAATTTTGTTTGATATATATACAGTTGGCTCCAATTCATTTTATTTAATTTTCACATCCCACTGAGTAGTGACAGTCATCCTATGGAATATAACACCATCTGAGACCAGTTTTCTTCTTTTTTATTAGCTTGTCTTCCACATCCACTCAGATTTAGGACAAAACAGAGGTATTTCATTTACTTGCTGCTTCCTTGTCCTGGAAGGTGGACTTTCTCCAGTCCATCTTTTTAATGTGACTACACTATGATTTTTTTTTTTTCTGAGGGCTCCCATTTCTAACGTCTACATGTAACTTGAGGCCTTGTCTTCTGTTCCTAATAGAGGCTCCAGCATCTTGACATCTACAAGTGCTCACAGGGCAGAAATGACTTCATTCACCATACAACAAATTGTTTGAAGGTAACAATTTGTCTATAAATGTAAGAATTTCCTTTATTTCTTAAAATTTTGTTATAGATAATTTCAAAATTATACAAAAATAAAATGAGAAAACATGTCATATAATGAACTTCCATATACCCATCACTGAGCTACAAAATGGTCAATTTCCAGCCAATCTTACTTTTACTTATAGTTGAAACTGCTCATCCATGATAAAATTGAATCAAATTCCATATACCATATCATTTCATTTCTGAATATTTCATCATGTAACTAAATGTTAAAGATTTCTTAATTTAAAAAATATGTCCACAATATTTTATACTTGAATTTCTGAGTCATTAATATTAAATAGTATAAATGTTCATTCACTATTCACATTTTGTCAATTGTCTTATAATTCTTAACGAGGGTTTTATTTACTGTACAAATAAGATCTGTAACTTTTAGCTGACTGATATGTTGGAATTTCTCTCTACATCTCAGTCATCTCTTCTGCTCCTCTGCTTGCTTTTACCTTGTTATTTTTATGATCAAAAAACCCAAAATACTTGTCCTGTGGATTTTTCTATGCTTTAGATTTTGCCAATTGCATTCACAGGGTGTTATTTAATAAGATTTTGTGCACCGATTCTTTGTAAATTGGTAGTTAGGTATAGGGACTTGGTCATATTATAGTTTGGTACATTAGTGGTTAGAAAAACTAATGCACGTATTTTGGTATTTCCATGCCTTCTATTGTCAACTTTTTGCTTACTCTAAAGTAGACTTTTGGGGTAAGAATATGAAAAGTTCTTTGTTTCTCCCCTCTTGTTGTTATTCTCCCCTCTTTTCCCATCCCTTCGATTCTTTTTTTTTTTTTTTTACCGGGTTTCAAAGTAATGAGTCAATTATATATTTTCTTCTAAAGGTGACCAATCAGATTTTTGCTGCTGTTGTTTCTTAATATCAACAATAAACCCACAGATTTAAGCACATGTGATGTATTTCAATCCATTGCATTTATTTTTAAATAGGTTTAAATGCTGCTAACTTTGCCCATTGATAGCTTATTCAAATTTGCTTCTTGGGTGTTTTTCACAAGATTATATTAATTTTAGATTGGATACCTTACTTTGTCATTATACTGAGAAAAAAGGTGTATCTTTTAGGGCAAAAAAATCTAGACATAAAAATTTCTGGTTTTTATGTCTAGATTTTTGCTTGTCATGGGGTAAACTGTGGAAAGCATGTTCAAGTGTTTGAGAATAATGCAAAAGGAACACTGGCATATCATTTTAAATTTATCAGTTTCCTTGGGGTTCTAGCAATTCTGTTTGTGTACCAGCTTGCAATTTTTCTACCCAGGAACTTTTTAACTTCTACTGATGAGTTGTATACCAAATCTTCATTTCCATATAGGTCAAGTTTCATGGAACATATGTTTAAATTGCTCTGTTTTTTTTCTTCACTAACTCAATTTGCTAAAAAAAGTCAGTGACTAAACAACAAACTATTTAACTCAATAATATGTCTAAGAGGTTGATTTTTCTAATCATTAAACCTAGATATTTAGGTACAATGGCTTTCAATAAGCCTAAAATTACTTCATAAAACCTTCCAAGATACCACACTTTGTGCTATCGTTAGGGTCCCTATTTTCTTAATATTAGTGTATTATTTAATCCCTTCTTTCTCTTTAGGTAATCATCTAATTACATACCACCAATGTACCAGAAGAATGTTGTTATCCTGAAGAAAACTTTGACTAATAGTTGTACCTATTTAGTACAATATGTACAATTTAGTATCTTGGGAATAAATTGTCAAATGTAAGTTAAAAATCTAAGAAGACTTTTTAAGCTGAAAACAGTGTTAATCCAATAAAGTGGAAATACATCATAGCCACCAGTTATCTCACAATGGCAATTATTAAAATGATGTGAAAATATTGCATCTGCTATTAATTAATCAGTTCCAGTTTGTTTTCCTTCTGCTTCTCCTGGAAAGTTTCAATTTTTCAGAAAAACCTCCTAAATAAGGAATAAAATATAAAGCTGAATTTAGGAGGTTATTGTGCAATTTATTCTACCAGAATGCAGAAATATAAGAAAAGCAGGATAATTTAATAGTACGTATTTATCTAAGTAGATAATTTAGCACCTATGGCACATACCTCTTCATTGCTTTAGGTTCATTTTTATAAGTGCAATAATAATTAGGACTAAGTTCTTTCCTTATACACCTCGCTACATTAGTCTCCTGTCTTCATCCTCACCATCTGTTCTCATTGCAAATAGCATCTTAAGTTTTTATTTACAATTGAATGATTCTTTGTTCTAGGGAAAGAAAATATCCTAGGAACAAAGAGCCAAGAAACCTGAAATCTCTTTATTTTCATTGTCATTATCTAAAAAAAGATTTTTCAAAAGAGAAAATATGAACGATTATTGTAGGAGAATTGCCAGGGACATGGCTAGTAATTAGTCTCAAATTATCTTCAGTAGAGCTCACATCCACACATTACAGATCAGAATATGGGAGTCTTAGAGAAACAATCCAGGTAGAAGATCATTAAGATTTGACATGCCATGTGAAACCACATTGATTCAAATTGTTTACCTATATTGTTCTGTATTTTATTCTACAGAAGGTTCCAGCTTATTTTGCAAAGACCCAGCTGTTACACACTTACAATCAGGAATGTGTGCTGCACATTTACATTTATGAATTACCCTGCAAAATTCAAATATGCTTCATTAATAAAATTGGCTTAGAATGCTGTGTAAATTGCTTCATTCTATTTAAGGCCATCGTTTTCACAATGCAATGTTCTGCCAATGTGAAAGTTGAGAGAGAAAGTACTTTTTCGGTTGATTAATTTATTTTTAAATGACAGGAAATACTTTGGTTTATGGTATGTGGACACAATTGTTTGTATCAGTCAGTAGGAACAATCTTTTCACAAAAAACATATGGTATACAGTTTTTGTGTGCAACATTGTTTCTTCATTGTGGAGTGTAATTTATGGCTCTTGACGTAGTGAAGTCTGGAGAATTATAGTGTTGCATCCATTGTTTGAAGGGTGACACGTTAAATCAGTTAACAAGATACTTTTTCCTACGAGATACCTGCAATCAGTTTGAACAGCTTTTACAAATATTAAAAGAATAATTATATATTTGTATAGATACTTGTATAGATACCAAGAGAAAAGAATACTTACAACATACACAAGGTCTGAAAATTAAGTTCATGAACTCATCACTATGAACTCACATTGGCAGTTCTGTATGAACAACTTGGTAAGGTTTCATACCCACGTGGGTATCAGTGTCTCACAGCTGTGTTCATGTCAAACATGTGGCAGTGCCTTCCTGAGTGGTGTTTTTTTGCGTGTTGCCACAAGAATGTCAGAGTTTGAATTAGAGCAATGAACAAACATTAAATTTCTTGTCAACTTGGCAAGAGTGGAAGTGAAATCAGTGACGTGTTAGTCCAAGTTTTGGGGAATAATGCCATGAAGAAAACAGCAGGGTACAAATGGATTAAATGTTTTTTGTTTTGTTTTTCCTGGGGAGGAGGGAGAGAGAATCACTGAGGAGAAACGGTCAGTGTGTCCGGTTACAAAAGAACTGATGCAAATATTGCAAAAATTTGTCAAATTGTGCATCAAATCCATCAACTGACTGTGAGAAGTATTTAGTAAACATTTGGTAAACATTGACAGAGAAACTAGAAAATCTTGGCATGAGAAAGGTGTGTGAAAATGGTCCAGATGGAGCTGACTGATTGGAAGAAAAGCAAAGAGCTTGACTGCCCTGTCTGTGAGAGTTTTTAACCACTAAGCAAGTAATTGCATTGGAACACTATGCTTACTCCCCTGATCTGGTCCCCAATGACTTTTTTCTTTACTCAAAGATAAAATAATTTAAATTAATACATTTGATGATTTTCAAGACATCAAGGGTAATACAAGGACATCTCTGATGGTCATTTTGGAAAAAGAATTCCAAATTGCTTAGAAGGGCGGACTATGCACAGACATTGGTGCATAGCTTCCCCAGGGGAGTACTTCGAAGGTGATCGTAGTGAAATACAGCAATGAGGTATGTAGCACTATTTCTAGAAAGAGTTTGCAAACTTAAAAGTAAGTCCTCATATACTGTAGGTGGAATTGTAAACTAGAGCAACCTCTGTGGCAACTTGTATAAAGATACCTCAATGAAATAAAAGTAGGCCTACCATTTGATCCATCAATTTGCCTATTGGGTATATACCAAAGGAAAAATGAAAGTCATTTTATCAATAAGACATGTGCGCTTCAGTGTTTATTGCAGCACAATTCACAATCACCAAATGAGGAACCAAACTCAGTGCCCATCAATACACGAGTAGTTTAATAACATGTGGTATATGTATAGCCATAAATAACAATGCACTGATACCTTTTGTAACAACCTGGAAGGAAATGCAGACATTCTTCTAAGTGAAGTTCTGCAAGAACTGAAAAACAAACACTATGTGTACTAACTATAGGGGAAGGGGGAAAGGGAGGGGACGGAGGGGGGAAGTGGGAGGAGGGAGGGTGATTGGTGGGATTACAACTGTGGTGCATCTTACAAGGGTATATGTGAAACTTAGTAAATGTAGAATGTAAATGTCTTAGCACAATAACTAAGAAAATGCCAGGAAGGCCATGTTAACCAGTGTGATGAAAATGTGTCAAACGGTCTATAAAACTAGTGTATGGTGCCCCATGATCGCATTAATGTACACAGCTATGATTTAATAAAAACAAAACAAAACATAAATTGTCACTAATCAATCAATACCTGCCTGCACATTTGTTTTTATTTACTTGTTTATTTATTTATTTTAATTAAATCATAGCTGTGTACATTAATGCGGTCATGGGGCACCTTACACTAGTTTCATAGACCGTTTGACACATTTTCATCACACTGGTTAACATAGCCTTCCTGGCATTTTCTTAGCTATTGTGTTAAGACATTTACATTCCACATTTACTAAGTTTCACATATACCCTTGTAAGATGCACCGCAGGTGTAATCCCACCAATCCCCCTCCTTCTGCCCCCCTCCCCCCCTTTTCCCCTTCCCCTTATTCTTAGGTTGTAACTGGGTTATAGCTTTCATATGAAAGCCATAAATTAGTTTCATACTAGGGCTGAATACATTGGATACTTTTTCTTCCATTCTTGAGATACTGTACTAAGAAGAATATGTGCTAGCTCCATCCATATAAACACGAAAAAGGTAAATTCTCCATCTTTCTTTAAGGCTGCATAATATTCCATGGTGTACATATACCACAATTTATTAATCCATTCTTGGATCGAGGCACTTGGGCTTATTCCATGATTTAGCAATTATGAATTGGGCTGTAATAAACATTCTGGTACAAATATCTTTGTTATGATGTGATTTTTGGTCTTCTGGGTATATGCCTAATAGGGGAATTATAGGATTGAATGGCAAGTCTATTTTTAGATCTGTAAGTATTCTCCATATATCTTTCCAAAAGGAATGTATTAATTTGCATTCCCACCAGCAGTGTAGAAATGTTCCCTTTTCTCCATATCCACGCCAACATCTCTGGTCTTGGGATTTTGTGATATAGGCTTATCTTACTGGAGTTAGATGATATCTCAACGTAGTTTTGATTTGCATTTCTCTGATGCTTAAAGATGATGAGCATTTTTTCATGTGTCTGTAAGCCGCACACCTGTCTTCTTCAGAGAAGTTTCTCCTCAGGTCCCTTGCCCAGCCTGCGATGGGATCACTTGTTCTTTTTTTGCTTATACGTTTGAGTTCTCTGTGGATTCTGGTTATTAAACCCTTGTAGGATACATAACCTGCAAATATCTTCTCCCATTCTGAGGGCTGTCTGCTTGCTTTACTTACTGTGTTCTTGGCTGTGCAGAAGCTTCTTAGTTTGATCAGGTCCCACTAGTGTATTTTTGAAGCTGCTTCAATTGCCTGGGGGGTCCTCCTCATAAAATACACGGCCAGACCAATTTTTTCAAGGGTTTTTCCTGCATTCTCTTCTAGTATTTTTAGAGTTTCTTGTTTTAAGTGTAAATCTTTAATCCAGCGAGAGTCTATCTTAGTTAATGGTGAAAGGTGTGGGTTCAGTTTCAGTCTTCTGCAGGTCGCCAGCCAGTTCACCCAGCACCATTTGTTAAATAGAGAATCTTTTCCCCACTGAATATTTTTAATTGGCTTGTCAAAGATTAAATAACCTTAAGTAGCTGGATTCATCTCTTGGTTCTCTATTCTGTTCCAGATATCCACTTCTCTGTTTTTGTGCCAGTACCAGGCTGTTTTGATCACTATCAATTTGTAGTATAGTCTGAGGTCTGGTAGTGTGATTCCTCCTGCTTAGTTTTTATTTCTGAGTAATGTCTTGGCTATTCGAGGTTTTTTCTGATTCCATATAAAACGAAGTATTGTTTTTTCAAAATCTTTAAAGTATGACAGTGGAGCTTTAATAGGGATTGCTTTAAAATTATATATTGCTTTGTGTAGTATGGACATTTTAACAATGTTGATTCTTCCCAGCCATGAGCATGGTATGTTTTTCCATTTGTTAACATTTTCAGCTATTTCTTTTCTTAGAGTTTCATAGTTCTCTTTATAGAGATCTTTCACTTCTTTTGTTAGATAAACTCCCCAATATTTCATCTTCTTTGGCATTACTGTGAATGGAATAGAATCCATAACTGTTTTTTCAATTTGACTATTGTTGGTCAAAGGCTACCAATTTATGGATGTTGATTTTTTAACCTGAGACGCTGCTGTATTCCTTGATCACTTCTAAGAGTTTTGTTGTAGAATCACTAGTGTTTTCCAGATATACAATCATATCATCTGCGAAGAGTGAAAGTTTGATCTCTTCTGACCCTATATGGATACCCTTGATTGCCTTTTCTTCCCTAACTGCAGTGGCTAAAACTTCCATTACAATGTTAAAGAGCAATGGAGACAATGGGCAGCCTTGTCTGGTTCCTGATCTGAGTGGAAATGATTTGGATTTAACTCCATTCAATATGATATTGGCTATGGGTTTGCTGTGGATGGCTTCTATTAGTTTGAGAAATGTCCCTTCTATACCAATTTTCTTAAGTATTCTGATCATGAAGGGATGCTGGATATTATCAAAAGCTTTTTCTGCATCGATAAAGAGAATCATATGGTCTTTGGTTTTTAATTTGTTAATGTGCTGAATCATGCTTATAGATTTACGGATACTGAACCAGCCTTGAGTCCCGGGGATAAAACCGATTTGGTCATGATGTATAATTTGTTTGATGTGTTACTGGATTCTGTTTGTTATGATCTTGCTGAATATTTTTGCATCTATATTCATTAGTGATATTGGTCTATAATTTTTTTTTCTTGTTGGGTCTTTTCCTGGTTTGGGGATCAGGGTGATGTTTGCTTCATAGAATGTGTTGGGTAGTCTTCCTTCTTTTTCTACATTTTGGAACAGGTTGAGTAATATAGGTACTAATTCCTCTTTAAAGGTTTGGTAGAATTCTGACGTGAAGCCATCTGGTCCCAGACTTTTCTTTTTGGGGAGGTTTTGTACAGTTGATGCTATTTCCAAACTTGATATGGGCCTGTTCAACATTTCCACTTGATTCTGGCTAAGTCTTGGAAGGTGACGTGCTTCCAAGTATTGGTCAATTTCCTACAGATTTTCATATTTCTGAGAATAAAGTTTCTTGTAGTATTCATTGAGGATTTTTTTAATTTCTGAGGGGTCTGTTATTTCGTCTTTGTTGTTTCTGATTGATGAGATTAGAGATTTTACTCTTTTTTTCCTGATTAGGTTGGCTGATGGTTTATCTATTTTATTGACCTTTTCATAAAAACAACTTTTTGATTTATTGATCTGTTGTATAATTCTTTTGTTTTCAATTTTATTTAATTCTGCTCTAATTTTGGTTATTTCTTTTCTTCTGCTTGGTTTGGGGTTGGAATGTTCTTCCTTTTTTAGTTGCTTGAGATGTCCCATTAAGTTGTTAACTTCCTTTCTTTCCGTTTTCTTGAGGAAGGCCTGCAGTGCTATAAATTTCCCTTTTAGGACTGCCTTTGCAGTATCCCAGAGGTTCTGATAATTCATATCTTCATTGTTATTTTGTTCCATAAATTTGGCAATTTCCTTCTTGATCTCATCTCTGATCTACCTATCATTCAGCATAAGGTTATTTAACTTCCATGTTTTTGTATGACTGCCTGCACATTTGGTAGTAAAACTCAACAGAAAGTAAGTAAGTGAGAGGGGGCAGTGTAAATTCACACCTAATGGGTATAATGTGTACTATTCAGGTGATGGACACACTATAACTGACTCAGACTGTACAAAAAAAAAATTATTGTAACCTCCACAATATTCTGAAATAAAAAATAAGTAAGTGAAAAATAAAAAATTATATATAAAAGTTTTTTTTCAGTAATTCTTTCAGAATTTATTTTTTCATGTGACTTACAAGCATTTCCCCTTCCTAAGAGGTGCTAATCTTTCTCACATGACTTACAAGATAAAGTAAAAAACTAAAAGTTCTCCAATAAATAAATGAAGGAGAAGAATTACATATTAAAAGAACAATGAGGTGAAGGAAAAGTAAAGATACATAGTATTTGTTATTAATGGCATAGAAAATTAGAAAAGATTCATGTAAGAGCCCAGGGTGGCTATATTCACATCACCGCTTGAATTATGTTATTAGTCCAACAAAATTTAATAATTAATGTATTTATGAAGAGGATATTTATTAAATGCCTACTATATGTGTAACATAATGATGGATTACCTTAAATGAAAAGATTTTTTTAATGTAGGAGATAAATAGTTTTTAAAAATTGCTGATGTACTGAGACAATTTAAAAATTATCAATGTAAAATATATGGTGGAAATATAGCCACAAGTCCTTCGACTGAGGTGGAAGGTGGATTAAAAACTATAACTTCCCTAGTAGGCAAGTAAGGAAGATGACAGCATTGTAGACAAAACAACATAGTTGGGGGGAAAAACTATGTATGTATGTATTATGTATGTATTTATATACTATATGTAAATTATTACTCATTGTATGCTAAAAATTTTATCATGAGAAGAAAAGACAAGTTTAAGCATAGAGCCTGGAGAGGTAAGCTGTGAGTGAAGGAAATAAAGCTTAGTTTGACAGGCTATGCGTTCTGCGTTTTATAGATATAAAGAAATTAATGGATTTTTAAAAGAGTTAGTTATAGCTTTAAAAATTGTTATAATCATAGAGCAGAGGACAAAGTATAAAATTATTATATTATATTCAATTATTAGTAGCGAATATATAATGAATTATACATGTGTATGTATCTCCCCAAACCATTTAACGATGAACATATACAGACTCTATTGTTTGAATTTAAATCATGAAAATTCTAGCACTCTGAGAGGTTGAGGCAGGAGGATTGCTTGAGTTCAGAAGTTGGAGATCACCCTGGGAAAGACTGAGACTCCATTTCTACTAAAAATAAGAAAATTAGCTGGGAGTCATGTGGGCACCCTCAGACCCAGCTACACAGAGGAGAGAGGTAGGAAGATCATTTGAACCCAGGAGTTTGAGGTTGCTGTGAGCTATGATGCCATGGCACTGTATTCAGGGAAACAGAGTGAGACTGTCTCAAAAAGAAAAAAACATGGAAAGACTTTTCAAGTCTAGAGTTGAATATCGGTTTCCTTAAAATAAGTAACATGGTTTAAAATAGTTTATCTTAATGATCATTTTCTTAATACAATGAGAGTAGATGTGCCATGTCAAAATTTAAAAAAACCCTGGTAATATTCCCTGTTGATATTGCTAAATGTCAAGTGATGTTTCTGAAGGCAGCAAGGAAATTCTGACATCTAGTTCTCACATCCGCAACCAGCATGCAAGCTTAAATCTTTTCTGGAGGTTATGTGAGAAGTACAGAGGAGATGTGGAGTCCATCAGATAAAAGCACACAGGGAGCCTGACCCACTCCTGAAAAGAGAGAAGTCTTGTGTTTCTGGGGCCAAGAGAACAATATATTTGAAGAAATATTTTCATGACATGAGCCTGCTTTTCACTTTCTTCTTTAAAATGAGTAGAGCAATCCACAATTGAATAATAAAATAAGAGACCTCCATAGAATCCACAGACTTTGAAAAACTAAAAGAAAAAGAAAGTTAAACAAAAAGCAGATAAAAAAGCATATATGAAAGAGTAATTTCACCAATTTCAAGAAAATAACAATTTATTAACAATATATGCTCTTTAGTAAAATAATGATAAAATAGAGAGTTCGAAGAATATACAGGTTATTATAAGAAAATAGGGCATATATTAAACTAGAAAACCTAAGTTAAAAAATACAAACTAAAATGATTTCAAGGGTAGAAGACATTAGAGAGAGCAAAAAGAAGATGGATGTGATTAACACGACATGGAATAAAAAAGATGTTCAGCCTATGTCTAGTTGAACAAAAACATATCTTTAAAGAGTGAGAGATAGTGATAGAGATGACAGCGAGAGACAGGGAAGAAAAGCAAGTTATAAAGTTCACTGGGTACACTTTGACAGCAATGCCATGATCTCGCTGAGGGGATAAAGATAAACTGCTGTTATAATTGCAAAGATTCTGCAAGATTTAGTTCTTTCTAAACAAATAAACTTCCAGGCAGAGTTCGAGATTTTTCTTTGTATTTTTAAAAACTATTGTTTAAAGTCATCTGCCACCCTGCTTTAGCAATTCTCAAACACCACCCCTTCTAGTTTACCCATCCCTTTCTTATGCCACTCTTAAAGAACTGTGGCATCAGAATTAGGATTGGGAGCAGAGATACGAATGGAATTTTAGGGAATTGGGTCCAAGAACAATACTTTCAAAGAAGTTTTACCAGATGATTTGTAGCAAGACTTGACAAACACTACTTTGCATCCTTTTTTATTTACTTGTATATTTGATCTGAAAAATTTCCCAATGTAAATGTAGTTTTATTTTTTAACATCTAATGCCGTTTACTATATATATTTCAATATTATGTGTTTCACATGGTGAAGATTCAAAAACTTTTTTTAATTATAATTTTTATTAATTATTTCTTTGAAATAAAGTAAATGTCATATCACTGGAATATTAATTTGTGTTCTTTAGCCATTAATTTAGTCCTGTAACTTTTCATATATAAGAACATTTTTTATTTTTCTTTCTTTCTGAACTGGCTATTCATTTTTGCCCATTTTGGTATTGGTTTGTTTATTCCTACATAGTAGCAGAAATACTATATATTATATATATTATGAGTACTAAACCTTGTCTGTATAAATGTTAAAAATATGTTCCTCAATCATGAACATTTTCATATTGCACTTTGGCTCAAAGATTTTAATTAATAAATAAAAAAAATATATTGCAATCATTAGCTAGAAAAGAAGTATTGAGTCTACTCAGCAAATCTGACATGGAATATCAGAATACACTTGTAGCCGCACTCATGTAAAATGATATTTATCAGATTTTCTTTTGACCTATTCTCATATATTTTAAAATTTTAAATTCTATCTATGAGGCCAGAAAAGCCAGGGAGAATAGCACATGAGCAAAATAATTTATTATTATTTTTTTAAATATTGTGTATAATGAATAAGAAATTTAAAAACTCTTTGGTTCATGTAGTATAGCCTAAGCTATTTGGCTGGGAAAGGGCTGACTAGAGGGTATAGGATGGCTTCATTTAGATGTCTGGACCTTGGAGCTGAGGGCTGGAAACCTGGGCTCAGGTGGAATTATCTATCATAATCGCTCCATATGGTAATCTTAGAGTAGTTGGATTTCTTAAATGGTAGCTTGGGGCTTTTATACAGGGTGTTCTAAGGGTTACAGTTAGATGTAACTGTAATGCTAATGTCTTGAGGCTTGTGTATGAAAATGGCACACAATCATGTCTGCTGCACTCTTTTAGTTGAACCAGTCAAACAAACCACACAAACCAAAGACAGGGAAGCCCATCTCTCAGTAGGAGAAGTGGAGAATCTGTGGCTGTCTTTAATCAACCACACTTGTTCATTCACTAAGTATCATATAGTAGTAGGCAAAATGGATACTGAAAACCCCATTCTTGGCAAGGGAAAACATTCCCAGAAAAAGAGGAAAATTTAAAAGTAAGCTGGGTGAGTCAGAACAAAGGAAAGTCAGCTAGTTTACCTTTAAACCAGCTGCTGCTAAATTTCTTATCTGAGCAAGTTTCCTGCTTTTCCTAGAGCTCTGGCCTATTGGGTATACAGCTTACAAACATCCCTGCTGGGTCTGTAAACACTTTGGAGAAGATAATAGCCACAGAAGATGCTATGGTAAGGCCTGGAAAGATACATTAACTAGGCCATTTCCTGCCCAGTAAACAGTCAACTACACATTGTAGAGATCTGTATTTGGCTGAGGCAGAGATCAAGGGAACAGCTTGAGCCCTGAAATATGGGTAGGAGGGCTTATATCCTTTATCTCAGAGGAAGACCCTCTGTGGTGGTGATGAAAGGAAAATTCCTCGTTCCCACTAATTCTTCAGAGGAGAGTGACCTCAGTGGTGTTTTACCCCACAGTGAACAAGTGGAATTTAACACCTCCCTAGGAATCTGTGTGTGTGACCTCAGACAAGAGGTTGACCCCCAGGCCTGACCCCCACACAAGACTCAGGTTTAGGATTTCTCAAAGCTGCTCAGATACTTAAGGTTAATGATTATAGAAACAATAGGAGCTGACATGCTCACTGAGATAAACTGCTAGAGTCTTTGTTCCCTTCCTCAGCTTACCCTTTGGGCTAATGAACAAATAGCCTTCAATAAAAGCTGAGTGCAACTGACACTCAGGGCCACCTGGAATCCCACAAGTGTGCGGTGGTCCCCTGAGTTCCCACTATTGAAAATTCTATTTTATGGTCTTGTCTCTTTCTTTCTTGTCATTTCTAATTTTATATTTCTTCAGTTGGTCTCCACCAGTTCCACAGGTC
The DNA here is from genome assembly GCF_027406575.1 of Nycticebus coucang. Taxonomy (NCBI): domain Eukaryota; kingdom Metazoa; phylum Chordata; class Mammalia; order Primates; family Lorisidae; genus Nycticebus; species Nycticebus coucang. The sequence goes on along the minus strand of NC_069792.1, from coordinate 28,701,104 downwards.
TTTTTTTTTTTTTGTAGAGGCAGAGTCTCACTTTGTGGCCCTCGGTAGAGTGCCGTGGCCTCACCCAGCTCACAGCCACCTCCAAGTCCTGGGCTTAAGCGATTCTCTTGCCTCAGCCTCCTGAGTAGCTGGGACTACAGGCCCCCGCCACAACGCCCGGCTAAGTTCCACAGGTCTTAACAGACCCTCCCCCTGGGGCAGGACCGTGGCAAAGGTCTCTTAAACTCCATTTATCACTACTGCTTCATTCTTATTCAGACTTTCACAATATGTCCCTCAATTAAGCTATATTATGATCAGAAAGGCCTTGCTGAAACCCCTCAATAGTTCCTGATTATAGGAAAATAACCAAACTCTTAGCAAATCATACCACTCTTTCTATGATCTCACTCCTGTTGAGTTATCCAATGCTATTTCTTTTTGTATCATTTACCCCAAATATTTATCCTAATCTACAGACTGATAAGCTATTAAAAATTCTAAGAAGAAAATAAATAATTTGTTTTAACCTTTTATCTATACTCATCTATCAAGATTTTGTTCCAATTTGACTCATTTGAAACTTTCCTGGATATTCCCCATTCCAAGATAAAATGGATCATTTCTTTGCAATCCATTGTTCCTTGTAAATATTTCTAGCGTAATTATGTCTTTGCATTTATCTTTACATAACTGTATCTACTTGTCATTAAGCTCATTAAAGGGAGTTAGTATATGGCTATGTCTTGGTCATATTTATAATACTTAGCCTTGTTTGGTCTCTTCACTAATACCTAAGAATTTTTAATTAAGTGAGTAAATGAAACATAGAATAATGACTAAATATTTCCCATCTTTACATTGATTTGAGCAGATACATTGCTTGAAGCACACACAGAAGAAGAAAAGGAAAACACACAAACAAAAATTAAGGTACTGAGAAGGAATAAACAAGACAAAGTATAAGGTGGGCTAAAATATTGACTTCAAAATGTAAATGAGAATGAATCACATTTTAAATTCTTTAAACCTTGAGGCTTTCTGGCAAGGGGTAATTTAAGAGTCAATCATTTTTTTTGTCAGGTTGAGTTACTGACAATAGTCAAGTCATCTTTAAAAACAGATGTGAATGTGTGTTTGCATTCTATGTAAACAATGAAAAATACCAGAACTCTGGTCTCTCTTCCAGTATCTCAAATTTGATTCTCCTTTAAGCAGTCTGTATATATTCTTACCAGCTCCTCTGTTTGATAAGAAACAGGGCCTCTATTAGACCCCACATTTCATATAATACCACCTGTGAGGGACTAAAAGACTTTCTCTCTCTGGTGCTAAGTTCACAGAACTTGGGAACCTTTCAACAGATGCAACTTAGTACATATGCTCACTGCAAGATGAATCAACAATATTTAGGGTAGAAGTAAGGGTGAATTGTGCTGTTTTACAGAGTTTAGTTCACATGTCCACTGTGGACTGATTAATAATGGAAGGAAAGCCTCTATAGAAAGATGACAAACAATTATCACAGATAGTGGAAGAGAACTTTTCTACAAATGGAAATTATTGTTACAGAAAGACAACAACTGATATACACTACTTAGCTTATGTCTGCTAGAAAATTTTTTTGGCTGATACAATATCAGAGACTCCAAAGAACAATAATTCCAGTAGGATGTATATTTTTCTCTCTGTCATAATAAAATTAACATGGTCAACAGCCAAGCATTGTTTTGCAGAATCATGAAAGTTCTGAAGTCTTTCTGTTGTTTCAGCTTTATTATGTAGTTTCAATCTGCAAACTCTCTTCATGCTCTCAAGGAGATTGTTGGAGCTAGAGTATTCATGCAAGTAATTCATACTGAAGGAAGAGAGAAATTAATAAGAGGCAAATTAAGAAGGAATTTGCCATCAGAGCCAATTTAGGAACTCTAACAGAACTCTTCCCTAGAGTGGATATTTCAACTTGTCCCATTGCCATTCTCTAAGAATTTAGGGAATTCAAAATAGCAGAAATATAAGAATGGATATTGGATGAGCAACTAGACATCTCTGCTACACGTCTCAGTTTTTTTCATAAGATTCTGCATAGAGCTTAAAACATAAGCATATTTTAAGAAGTTAGAAATTGACTTAGGTAAATTTTAAATATGATTAAAAATAAGTCACACATTAAAGTATAATTCTAAAATATTAAAAAAGAATAAAAATAAATATTATTTATGATTATAAAATTTTCACAGTCTGATTTTTCCTCTCCTTAGACGAAATAAATCAAATCAATATTCTTTACTATTGATAAACTATTAGTAGCCCATAATCGTGAACACATGTATATGTGCAAGAAAAGCTAAACACCAAAAGAATTGTAAATCAAGTTGATTTTTCTAAAATTGCTCGTTCAACATCTTTTGTGAAGATACATGAAAACAACCCAGCAATTTCTATATTTTTCTCTTTCAATTAGGAAAGGAAAAGCTACATGAAACACGACTGTTTCTTGTGCCAACAAATATGTTTTTGTTTTAGATATTATTCTTGTGTTAATTTAGAGACACAAACATTTTGCTTATAAACATTTCCAAATGTCCTGAAAATACTGTAACTTGGTATTTAAGTTGAAAAATACCAATAAGAGAAATATTTTATACATGCCATGTTCTCTAAAATAAAATGACTAAAATATACTGGAACAAAAGGAAATAAATGGTTTTTAAGGTATTTAAATTGTTGACAGTGTCACTGTCTGGTAAATCTTTTAAAACAATGGGATCAGCTGTTTCAGAAATCTTCAAGGCTAAAAAATGTTTCCAGGTCTTCTGAGTAACCCAACCCCCAGAAGACTCAACATTCTGGCTTTTCATGAAGTCAGACTATCCACAGTAAGTAATTTGTCATACATAAGCCTAGACAGAAGGAAGTGACATGGAAGTTTTCAAGTTGCAGGCTACAATAATATAATAATCATAGCTCAGAAAAATACATTTCCTGGAATGAACATCATGATTAGAGCCAGTGCTCTCCCCTCTGGGATGGAAGGGGGTGGAAGAATGGCTTCTATGGTTATCCTTTCATGAGTAAATTGGTGCTGATTCCAGGAAAAATTTGGCATACACACTGGCAAAAAGGAGTGAAGAATTGCTCTCTGATAACCTCTCCCATAGACAAAGGAGTTCAATTAGATTCAAAATTTGTCTCTATGGATGTATGAAGCTGTCCTCAGATTAAACTCTAGTGGAAAGGAATAAAGGAGCACTGATAAAAAGCCTTATTAAATAATATCATTGTTTTCTTAGGTGTGTGTATGTGTGGTATGTTTGTCTGCAGTGGGGGGGAGTGAATAGAGGTCGAACACCAATAAGGACAGTAAGTTGGTATAAAGGCAGTGTCAGGCTTCATTCTCAACTGGGGGATATGGGTGGGGCAGTAGAACATATTGGAAAAAATGGAGCATAGATACCCAGCCTCTGTCGCTACATGCAGGTATGAACTCTGGAAAGAATGTTTAGAGAAACTATTTGAAGACGATTATATGTAAATAATAAACCACAGAATGAAGAAGAATGGAATTCAAAGACATGTAAAACTGGCAGTACATTTACTTTTTATTTCTTCATATAGTCTCAGGGCTGGATTCGATGTGGTTGGAAACCCAGAAATGGGCCTTAGCATGACCCCTGATACTCCTGCTATGAGGAGCTAGAAGGGAGTCTCTTAACTTTCAGAAAGAGTGTGGGAAACTCCTCCTTTTTATTTTATTCTCTTGATTCTCTTGTATCCTTAGCAAGCATTGCCATGATGTTGGCATCATATGGACTTGCAAGAGCTTGTAACTCTGAAGGAAAAAAACCTTCTTTCTAATGAGAAGACCAGTGGGCCAAAGAGTGCTGCATATTCAAGTGGTTTTTCTTAATCCCCGACTGCTTACTGTTTGTCCCACGATTGTGGGCAGTGCAATACAGGATAGGACAAAGCCCCAACTTTCTGGACAGAGAACAAAAAAGACGAGATTAGGGTACCAGAATGTATCAGAAAAGTTTCAGTGCCTGTACCTCAGTGCCTAGGGTGCCGGCCATTTACCCTGGGGCTGGTGGGTTCAAAACTGGCCTGAGCCTGCCAAACAACAACAACACAACAACAACAACAACAACAAAATAGCCAGGCATTGTGGTGGGTACCTGTAGTTCTAAATACTTGGGAGGCTGAAGCAAGAGAATCAATTAAGCCCAAGAGTTTGAGGTTGCTGTGAGCTGTGATGCTGTGGCACTATACCAAGGGTGACATGGTGAGACTCACTCTCAAAAATAAATAAATAAATAAATAAATAAATAAATTAAATAAAATAAAAAGCTTGGGGAATTATTTTCTTGATTTATTTTTAAAATTCTGCATATATCATTTTGTGTCTTTATGAATCTGACCCTCAGTGGCATGTTATAGACTTTGAAAAATGAAATTAAATAAATACTGTTGCCCAGGCCACAGCCTGTACACTAGGTGATACCCTTGTATGACCTGATCTGAAGAGCATCAGAGACACTAATATTTCAACACACAGAAGATTACTTGAAATTGAAGCCTAAATACTTTGGATCAATTGCTGTTAAAAAAAAAAGTTAATATTTTCTATGTGATTTAAATAGAGCCAGTGTCTCATAAATAGTATTCAGAATGTCCAGGATAAAATCCAAATTATTCAGTGAAATAAAAACCAGGAAAATCTCAAATTCCTTGGGAGAAGTCATGCAATGGATGACAAAGGTGAGATGCCAAAGGTGTTGCAATTACCTGGCATGGATTTTAAAGCAGCTATACAAAAATATTCCAACAAGAAGGTAAGTACCTTGGAGTAAATGAAGGGCAATAATCTCACCAAAGGAGTAGAGGGTATAGAAAGGCAATGAAAAGTTTTAAACTGCACTATATGGTAACTGAAATAAAAAACTCACTATTTGGGTTCTATAGCCAATAGAAATGACCAAAGAGTCAGTGCATTTGAAGATGGCTTAATAGAAATTATCTAATCAAATAATGCAAAAATTTTTTTAAAAATAGGAAATAAATGAGAAGGGCTACAGAGTATTTTGAGACAATGTCAAAAGTTCTTATATGTTATAATCCCAGAAAGAAAATAGAAACTACAAAACAAACAAACAAACAAAACCCCAAAATTTGTTGAAAGGTACAAATCTACAGATTCAAGAAGCTCACTGCATCCTCAGAAAGACAAAAAAGAACCCATTTCTAGTTATAGCAGAGTCAAACTTGTGAAAATAAAATATACAGAAAGCATGCCTCTTAAATACAGCCTGAAAATAATGACACATTATTTGTAAAGAAAAATAATAGAAATAACTGCTATTTTTTTTTATTAAAAAATATGGAAATTAGAAGCAAGTGAACTAGCATTTGTAAAGTGCTGAGGGGAGGCCAATCCAGAATTCTAAATTCATATAAAATGTCTTTCGGGAATAAGGACAAAATAAAGACATTCTCAAATGAAGAAAATTTTAAGAGAATTTGCTATCAGTAGACAAGCTCCCCCCAAATTAGTAAAGTAAGTTTTTAAGACAGAGAGAAAATGCCACCAAAGGAAAGTTGGAAGATCAGGTTTTAAAGTTGTTACTATGGTTTGAATATTTGTCCCCTACAAAAGTCATGTTGAATTTTAATCCTCACTATAGCACTTTGAAAGTTGAAGTTTTTAAGAGGCAATAGGATCATGAAATCTCTGCCCTCAAAACTGGTTAATTTATTTATGGATTAATGGGTTGAGAGTTAATGAACTAATGAGTTATCATAGAAGGGTAACTGGTCACTTTATAGGAAGAGGAAGAGAGACGTGAGCTAGCTTGTTGGCCCCTGACCACACTTGGTCCCCTTGCACAGGATACTCCTCATGGCTTCAGGACTATATAGAGAGTTCCTGCCAACAAGAAGGCTCTCACCAGATATGGTCCCCAGATCTTGGGCTTCTCTGCCCCCATAATTATAAGAAATAAATTTATCTCCTTCACAAATTACCCAAGTTCAAGTATCCTTTTTATAAGAAAGCCAGGTAAAAAGAACAACAGAAATGGGTAAATATTTGGGTAAATAAAATGGGATTTTCTTTCCTGTTTCTTTAAAAATATATTTTATGATTGAAAGCAAAAACTATAAAACCATCTGATGGAATTAAATGCATGTAAATGTAATCCTTAGGGAAGTAAAATTATTGGCAGGAAGGTTAAAGGCACCGTATGGTAGTATTTTACATTTCATTTGAGGTGCTAAAAAAGACTCCCAGGAGATGATGAAAGGTAAAGGCTGTATAATGCAATCCAAAGAACAGCTACTGACACAAAGCTATATTCAGAACACATATGTACATACGTGTGTGTGTATTCAAGAAACATTCAAAGGAGACATTAGGTACACTATGAAGTTCAAACAACCCAAAGGACGGTAGAAAGGGGAAAACATAAGAAATGGAAACCAGAGCAAACTGATAGGGTAGAATTTCCAAAATGACTAAGGACATCAGCAAAACCCTTCTTCAAAATGAAATGGCAAATCAGATATAATTATCAGAAATAATCATTTTAAGAGTCTGAAATTGACTAAAGAAAAGGTGAAACATTTATTCAAGAAAATTGACTGAGCCTCAGTCAGAACAGCAGGAGTCTGTGCCTTTTTAGCCTGAGCCTACTGCCCTCTAACCTGGATCTTTGGCACAGAAGTTGTGCCAGGACAGAGAGGGGAATTGTTGATTTGTAAAATACTGAATATTCCATGATCTGAGGTATTGCCAAAGATAGGAGGCTCAGTGGCAATCAGAGCAGGCCAACATTTGAGCTAGGTTTCAATATTAGTTGAGGTAAGCAATGCTCTATGGTTTTGTATTATTTGAGGTAAGGAATAAATCGATAGACCAGCTAGAAATTTAAGAAGGAGATCTGAGGAATAATTCAGTTAAGATCTTGATACAATTTTGGACTGGAAGGTTGTAGCGTACATGAGGCTACTCAACGCTTGCAGGAGAGACTGAGAGGTCCTAAAGGTGAGACCATGAGGTTATAGACATTTTTAAAAGGCCATATACTAATAAACTATCTGAACTTTGGATGTGATGTTGAGATAGTCTGTTAGTCTAATTTGTATTGATTTCATGTATTACTTTCCGTTTTGATCTGAGTAGACTCAACACTATCATCTGAAATCATCTTAGAAATCTATTTCTTTTTTTTCATTAAGTCATATATACATAGATCATGAATACATTTATGCCTTTGTGGGATTCAATGTGTGGATTATTTGTACAAATTGGAGTGCTTACATCCTACTAATTAACATAGCTTTTACCTCATTACTTAACCACAGCATTAAGACATTTGTGCTCAATACTTGATAGATTTGACTTGTAAATCTAGTTGTTCTAAAAATTTTATTTAAAATAGGAAACTGTTTTGCATAATTTCAAGGAAAAAGTTTTATTGGCCTGAGTTGTCGGTGTCGCTCGGCCGCCGACCAGCAGGGACGAACACACCAACACAGACAGCTTTCAGCAAGTTTATTATCGGGGGCAAGCAGCTTGTCCGGGGAGAGCAGGATGGAAAAGCCCTAACCTTGTCTGGGGAGAGCAGGATGGAAAAGCTCCCTAACCTTGTCGGGGAGAGCAGGATGGAAAAGCTCTAACCTTGTCCGGGGAGAGCAGGATGGAAAAGCCCTCTCTCTTTGTTTACAGCACTCTGTATATATACTCTAGGACACATCCTGTTATTGCGGTTTCTTGACCTAGGTATCTCTCCAATGAGCGCAAAGGGCACGGGCGGCAAGGTTGTTGCCAGGGCGCAGCCTGCAAGCAGGTTTCCTAAAGTACGCCTCCGCCATCCTGTTTTTGTGCCTGATCGATACATTGTATAAGGGCCCTCCACACTGAGTAATAAAAATTACATAATAATCTAGGCCATCTATTTTTTTTACCAGTGTCTAAGCAACTAACGTCATCTATCAGAAATAAAATATAGAATCTAAGAACAAAGGAAATGTGACTTGAATAAAAGGGAGAGGGAAATAATTTCACACATGACTCAATTGCAGCTTGTTAAGCATATTGCACACATTTTTGCTGAAAATAGCGGAAGAAATAGAAAAAAGGGTGACACTAGATTTGCAAACAATAGTTGTCAGAAATTGAAAACTTCTTAATAAAACACTGCTACTAGAAACAAGTAGTCCAGATGGTGCCATTCAAAGACGACAGATATCCAAATGTGTTCTTTGAAGCCCTGTGATTGCAGATAAGCCAATTAGCTTCTCTCCTGTCTGGTCAACCTTGTATTTGCTGTTGGTGGGAAACTGTCTTACCTGGAACTCCTCTTGCCATTCATTCTGTTACACCTCAAGAGTTTATCCTGATTAGAAATCTTTCTGTAATTCTTGCTTTTGTATTTCTACACAGTTAAAAGTTTACAGTAGGACTTATTTCAGAAAGTGCATTCTTGGTAAGCCACTGCACTAGATTCTGCAGATGAGAACAAAGGTGAAGTTGTGACTTTTGAAAGTAGATAGCCGGAGGTTTAAAATCCAGCTCCAGCATTTATGAGTTATGTGACCACTGATTTCTCTGAACTTACTTTTTTCAACTACAAAATGGAAATAATAACTACTCTACGGAGTTGTTGTAAAAGTTAAATACGATAAATTATACATAGTGAATAGCACATTTCTTAAAAGGTAAGTGGTAACTATAACTATAATTAAAAATAATGTTGTAGCCCAAGGCTCTCACATAATATGTATTTTCAAGTGCCGTTTTGTTTACCAGTTCTTTTGCATTCCTTATGCCATTCCCAGGAGCCAAATTATTTCTCCTCCACAGTGGTTGTCTGTATCTTCACATGTTACTTCCTCAAAACATCTAGAGTTTAGAAGTAAATACATTGTATCTATGTATCAGAATTCATAGGAGACGTAGTTTAAATTAGACAGCAGCCAACACCTCTCAAATGATAATCGTTTGAATAATTGACTTGGGTGTTGTGCGTGTAGGTATGTTAACAAACAAGTGCATGTACACAATATCTGCATTTAGAGACATTATTCACTGAAGATAATTATATAAAATATTATTTTCTTTTGTTGGAAAAAGTATGGTCTTCATTCCTAACTCATAAAATATGTACACACAATGATGAATGCACATACACGTGTACACATTGTGAATAGTTTCATAATCAGAAGACATCAAAGAAGTGGCTTTGCCTCATAATACCATTTCCCTAGTTGAAGGTAGCACTGGAGGTGGTCCTTGGTACAATTGCAGTACAAGCTGGATTTGTACTGAGCCAGGATAGTCTCAAATGTAGAAAGTGGTCCAGATTTCATTGCTACTGCTGTGGAGACATACTCCAGTGGTTGTCATCTGGGCAATAACACTGCCAAAATGTTTACCTTGACCATAGCTGTTGGCTTTCTTTCTGGAAGATGATGAAGCAAGAAAACAGAAAGTCTTGCCAAAACTATTGGAGCCAACCATAAAATGAGTACACCTCAGTATATAAGTCATTACTCAGCTCAATGACTCAACTCAATTAGCTTTGTCATAGTTCTGACATGAAATAGATTCATCTGTCAATTATTCATAATATTTTGTCTATATTTATCTATTTAATAATTATTAAGTGCTACACTGCAGTACTGAAGGTGTGATTTCAAGATTGACGAGCTACAGGTTAAATTTATTAATGATCTATTTGACATAATGTGAATTAAGGAAGATCAGGTGTTTGAAAACTGAACTTTGACATACAAATCCACAGTGCCTGCTCTATCCCTACATGCTTCACTAGGAGTATTTTTCTATAAATACCCTTGTATATTTGTATCTCCTACAGTGCCTAATAAATTATATTTCTCCTACCAGTTGTTCAATGCATGCTATTAAGAAAATGTGAACAGAGTTGATTTAAACTGAATTGATACAATTGAATCTAAGTTGACAGTATGAGTTACACTTTGGTTCTAATTTTGCTATGACCTCCTACACTGGCAAATTATTTTTTTTCTTTTTTATTTTTTTGTAGAGACAGAGTCTCACTTTATGGCCCTCTGTAGACTGCCATGGCGTCAACACGGCTCACAGCAACCTCCAACTCCTGGGCTTAAGCGATTCTCTTGCCTCAGCCTCCCGAGTAGCTGGGACTACAGGCACCTGCCACAACGCCCAGCTATTTTTTGGTTGCAGTTCAGCCAGGGCAGGGTTTGAACCCGCCGCCCTTGGTATATGGGGCCGGCGCCCCACCGACTGAGCCACAGGGGCCGCCCTGGCAAATTATCTTATTATTAGTCACTTATCAGATTTTTTTTATAAATATAAATATGCAAATAAATGAAAATGAGAAAAAGTCTGGTTCATATTCCTGGGCTAATATATTAATGCTGAAATTTGTGATAATTATTTTTATATAGTATTTGATGTGTAGACAAGTTATAATAATAATTACGTAATAAAAACTCACTAATACATAGAAATAAAATTTTGTATTGAGAAAATGAGAAGAAAAGTAATATTTTTCATGGACATGGAATACCTTACTACCCTTAATTAATTCATCTATTTTGTTAAGTATGTATTTAGTAATGACTTTGTGGAAAAGAGTCTCTTAAAAGATACAAAAATACAGTACATGGTTTTTCCATTCAAAGTTTCATAAACCGTGATACATGAGTAATATGGGAGATCCATACCTAAAATGTGATAAACTATAATTTATTATGTTGAGGATTATGATAGAAATATGCACAGAAAATCTGCCTGGAGAGAGAGGCCAGGGAAGAATTAGTAGAAAGGTGAGACTTGAGTACATTCTTCCAAAAATGCACAGGAGATCCAGACAAAGGGATGAAAGGAACAGAGAGAACATTCCACAAAAAAGAAAAAAAAAACGCATGAACTCAATAAAACATGAAGCTGCATCTCCAGATCACTAACTTTCTTTTGCATTATGACATTAGTCATAATGAATTAATAATGAGTTTATTATTTGTGTTTTTGTTTTTTTGAATACTATAATGTAGAATTTTAAATCAAAGATTCTTAAATACAAAGAGATTCTTTGATTTGAAGTTGTTTATTTTAATGAAGATTTTAATAAAATGGAAATCATAAAACAAAAGAAAAAGATGAATATATGTATATGAAAAAATATATGTGTATATATATGCATACGTAAGATATATACTATATGCATATGTACAAATGTATGTGTGTGTATATGTATTAAAATGTGTATTTCAAAAATTAAAGAGGGAGATTCTGCTGTCACTTAAACCTTGAGAAAAAAAATGACATAGGTATGGTTAGAACCAAGGACAGTATTTTCTGTTTTTATTTCATTTTTTTTTTTCCTTTACTGGTTCTTGGATTTTTTTATTTACTTTCTCAAAACACAGAACAGCTTTATCACTTAATCAAGATCAAGGCTGCAAATATTCACCTTTTTCCATTTCCAGGCAGGAGAGTGTTCTCCCAAAAGTTCCAATTAGTAAAGTTTAATGTCGAAGCACTGATTGCCCCTACTTGGGTTATTAGTCACTATCTGACTATATCTCTGAGGATAATAAAGGAAGCAATATATTTGGCTCAGTTTTTCTTATATAGCAAACCTCCCTTATCATAAAGTAATAAATGATGTTAGCAGGAATCATAAGGAGTTGAGGAGGAGAAGCTTCCTCTAAACAAATGAGAAAGTTTTATTTCATAATAGAGGAGGATGATAAATACATCAACTATGTCCCTGATTGTGGTCAAGAGTCGTGAATTTTTCCATGATCTAGTGTAAAATTATTGAAGAGTTTTTATCAGAGGAGCAGTAAGTGTGTGATGGTGTGTATGCATGTATTTGATTTATTGGTAGATTTTTGTGGAGGATTGATTTAAAGGGGGGGAAAGAAACAGAAAAAAGAAGTAAGAGGACCTGTCTTCATCATCTTGATGGGATGATAAGATATTGTACACTGACAGTGTCCATCGGTATAGAGAACATATCTATACGTTTAATTCTGCTCTCTGGAGTGTAGCGGCTCCAATAGTTAGCAATGTTATAATAATTCCCACAAAGATGCACTGTGTCCCATGAAGTGGTGCTTGAGGCTGCAGCCTGGCCCATCTGGACTCTTCCCCACATTGAACCAATAGGCAAAGAAGTGGGGGCACAATTGGCTAGAATGAATGACCCTGGGTGTCCATTTAAAATAGTGTTGGAGCGACAAAGGGAGACAAGAAGAGTATATCTGAAATTCAGACACTTCTTGGGGGCACATGTTAGTCCTTAACAGTTTAAGTGAAAAAAAAAAAATTAAATAAATCCAGGCAGGCCAGGAAAACAAACAAACAAACAAAAAAACAGCCAATAAATAAGTATTGTAGCTGAATGGACTTTGTAAGGAATGGTTAATGTGTCTTAATTTGTATCAGGAGCCGTTTCAATATATTTGATGGAACAGTGTTGTTATATTGGAACTGATCTTACGGTGTTATGATGTTGGTATTTTAAAACAGATGGTTGTTCAATATTGATAAACACATCACTGGGTAGATAAATGTATAAGAGGTATGACAATCAAATGAGGTGCATATATTCATTGAGAGCTGTGCTGATATTTTCATTGGCAATTTGGAAGCATTTTCTCCTTTCAAAGTCCCTCACTAGGGCATATGAATCAGCGAGAATTGAGCTTTCCTTCCAATTCTTGTACTCCTACCTAGAATGAGCAAGGAAGACCGTGAAATTGCTTTGGGTATCTCGCGAAGCAAAAAAGAAAAAGACAGTTACTTTTATTTAGTTAAAGTTCTCATATCACTTATAAAGTGTTATATCATCAAAACCATAACTTCAAATCTAAAAGTCTTAAACATGGTGACTGATGTCCGGTGCCAGTATTTTGAACGTTAGTAATTTGAGATCTACAATGTAGTAATGAGTTTAATTTTCCATAGAATAAACACCCTCTCTGGTCATGCAACACAAAGACTTGAATTTGCAAATTTCTTATAGATTTGACCTAGCACATATTTCTTTTCCATTATAAAAATACAGAGAGGCGAAGACTGAAATTTCTGCTTTTACAAATCCTGCCAATGGTATGCAGAAATTCTATGTGGCAATGGTGCAGTTTCAGTTGTGAACACCCCTGCTTTGAAATTTTAGACTAGAGCGTATCTTTTGGTGCCTAGGTTAGAAATCTGAAACCTCATTATTTCTGCATTTGTTAAACTATGTCTTTTCTTCCACTCACAGACCTAGCAGTTGGCTTTGATAAAACCTGATCTACATTCACAGATCTGCTCTGATCTTGGCTTTCTAAATGGTTCATCCCAGGGCACCCTAGAATGTTTGAGAAGATACTTTTAACTGGTCTTCTTTCTTTTTTTTTTCTTTTCTTTTCTTTTAGGTTGGCTATTTTCATTTACATACATGAAACTTTCAAATTTTGTATTTGCTCTGTCTGTTTCTAGGACTGGGATGGTTTTGTGGCTTTCCTGCCACAAAATTGTTGCATTACATATATTTTTCAGGCTTTTCATGAACGCTCTTCTTTCAAATAAAAATGTTATTAATAATTTCTTAGAATTGTTTATATATTTCCAAATTTATGTGTGTGTCTCTGTGTGTCTGTGTGTTTCTTTGTGTTTTGTGAGGATTTTCTAATGTTACTGATGTTTCAGTGACTTTCCACACTCATCTCTGGGCCACACATAATTCATTCTGCATTACAATGTGGTGATCTAGATTTGTCTGTAGTGTTTGGCTTTGGTGTTATAAAATCCTTCTGCAGTGATAAGTGCTTTCTATTCTAAAACAGAAATATTAAGTATATTCTCCCTATGGTTACCCAAATGTCCTTCTCGAGAGCATTAAGACCAGAAATTGAAAAGTGGTGCGTTACCCGTTTTCTAGAAAAATATTTTCATTGAAGGATGTAGTCTGATTCCTAGGAGCCAAGAGTGTTTTGAAAACAGTTCATTTTGTAGCTCCACAAACAAACATTTGTAAGAACTACAAAAGAATCTTAATCTATAGTATTACTTTTATTTTCAAGCTGTTCTCTTCATCCCAATCTTTCATTTATTGGAATACACGATGTTAAATTAGTGATGCCACAGAATTCCCTGCAGACACATGCAGACACATGGACACGCAGTATTAACATTGGTCTGTGGGTTTTACCCCTGTTAGGCTTCCATCAGAACACCTGCACAGGGGGACGGGGAGCAGACAGAATTGTCTCTTTAGCTTGCATTCCACTTTTCTAATTCTCTTTGGGACATTTTCTATATTCTTCAATTTCCTGCCAATATCTAGAACCCAATATTTATCAAGCATAATTCTCTCTCTCTCTCTTTTTTCTTTCTTGGAAAGGTGTGACCTTGAAAGTCTCACCCAAAGAGTGGGGATGGTATGGACATTTCTCATAGCAAGAGTAAAGGTGACTCCCAGGGCACTCTTCTGCTGCTCTGTAAATCAGTATTTTCGTCTACTTGGAACATTCTAAATTTCCTCCACCGGTTTTGGTAACAGGGACCTATCTGAGCACAGTTCACTCAGACCTATGCGTAGACATGGGATATAAGGTGATTATGAAAATGTGCTGCTCAGGCATCATCCTCTGAGGACATGAACATCAGTTGCTCCAGGTTTTGCCCTGTGGATTCAACATTGCACTAACTACATAAGGCCATGTAGTCCACAGCCTGCTCCAGAACAAAGTGCAGATACTAAGGCAGATCCATTCCACTGAAAAGCATTGTGCCTCGAAGCAACAGATATATTTTGAGAGCACTCAACCAACCACCCAGTGAAAGCATCATTGGAATTGCACTTGTCTGAAACTCTTGTCTACTACAACACTCATCCCAACCCTCTCTTTGTACACAGACTTGCGTTTATGTCAGAAGCTGAAGGTTCTCTCCACTCTCTCCTGCTCCTCCTCCACCTCTCTTGCACCTCTAATCTTATCTTGTCTTCTGCTTCTTGGAGAACCCACACTAAAGGTTTGGTAACTAGAGTGGTCCAAGGAAACCGGTGATTAGATGAAGACTTGGAATTTGGTTGCTCTTCACTGTGCTGGTCTAAGGTACACCCCTCCCGCGTATAACTAGTGTATAGTTAGTGCCTGACACAAGATAGTCGCTCATTTCTAAACATTTCCCTGCTTAAGACCTGGAAAAATATCCTGGTGGAGGGAAAGACTTGGCGTTATAGCTAATTCAGGCATATGGTAAAATATGCTGGGAACCATGTATATGAAGACAACAAAGTTGTCAGCTACTGCTAATCTGTGTTGACACCTTGCAGAAGGATAATGGGAAACTAAGGCCAATTAAGAAATAGTTGAAAGCTAAGCCTAATGGCCAAAGGCCTCTGGTCTCTGCGGTGAGGGCTGAGCAGCAGCACGCAGATCTGTCGGAGCAGCAGAGCTTGACAGACCTTCGGATGCTCCCGAGGAAGGTCTGAATACTGTGTACATGAACCTGGGCATGGGAACTTCTGAAAACATGTCCCTGAGAATGTGGTTCTGCAGACTCCCGAACCCTCCGTAGTTTTGGATGCTTCCCACTTCTTCCTCATTAGGGTGTACTTCTCTTGTTTGGAAGGTGCTGCAGGAGCCCTCTTCCAGGAGGTGATGTGTGACTTCTCACTAACTTCTCCTAACGCTTTTGTTGATGTCTGTGCTGATAACGAGGGTTAAATTCTGAATACCTTGGCTGGAGACATAAAGAGCCTGATAAAGAAGAAAAGAAATTATATGCTAGAAGATATGCAAAACAGTAACTAGTATATACCTTAGGAGCCAAGGGAGCACCCTGAGATTGTGTTTTAAGCATATGTGATCAAGGAGGTGTAATGTAAGACTTGGATTATAAGAATTCATTGACTTGGAAACATTTTCCTGAGCTGGGAGTATAACACCCTGGTGAAAATATCAGAGACTGGGTCACTTGTATTTCTACAGGGTCTCTTGAAAGCATGTAAAAAGGATGACAAATGCTGCACTTTTGATTTGGCTCTAATGCTATAAAAGGCCAACTGGTCACATGTTGACTGGAGAGGGCTCCTTTTATTCCCTAGAGTGGCCAGCTTTCCATCCCACTGGTAGAGATACTTATTCTGAGTGTGAATTTGTCCTTCTTGCCTTCAGAGCCTCAGAAGAACTATCCAGAGGGTTATGGGAGGCCTGAATCATAGGAGCAGAACTCTATGCAATACAGCATCAGGCCACAGTGGCAGAGGTGTAGAAGGGGGCCTGTGATGTGGAATCCATTGGTCACATCATACAGTACACCAGCCAGGGGTACCTGGCTTTCCAAAGGGGCAGATAAACCATCAACTTGAAGACAACTCTGAAAAGACAGGGTGTTGTCCTTCAAGATGCAATATCTGCATTCAACCAGTGTTTGCTTTCCTTGAGGCCATGTCTCCAGCTGTGCCAGACCATTCCCATGACTAGCAGTGTGAGCAGGAGTATCCTGTAAGGTAGGAGTAATCAGTCTTGATCAGCAGGAAGGAATAGTCCTGCTTTTAAGAAAGAGGTAGGAGGGGAGGAACTCATAGGAAAACGCCCCAGCCCCGCTGTGATGGTGACAAGACATGCTCAGGAACCCTGCCCTGAGAACAATGTAATGGACAAGAGCTCAGAACTTTAGGAATGAATGTTTGAGTCTCACTACCAAAATCTTTTGAAACTATAGCGGGAGGGAAAAGTTTCTGTGAATATTTACGTTTTTCTCATCAGAGCTTTCTGAGCAAAGATTCCTAGAAATCTGGGTGAAGGATATTTAAATGGAAAATATGCCTTGGGAATTAGAGACTGTGCATTGTTCTAGAGCTAGTCACTGAAATTCCATTGTAACAGAATGTGTAAACCAGGAGACGCCTTTCTTTCCTCTCCCAGAGTTACTTGATCACAATGTAGAAAAGGGAACTCTTTATATTGCCCAGTGCATCTCTCTCTTCTTTCTTTTTTCTTTTACTCTTCTCTTTTTCCTCCTCATCCTCCCTCTTCTCTCTGTCTCTGTTTCTCTGTATTTCTTTCTCTGTCCTTCTCTCCCTCTTTCTTTCCCCCCAGCCCATCCCCCACTGCAGAGAGGAGGTGCAACCATTGTGCCAACCGCCCTATATAAACTCCAAGTCTGGTCATTTCCGATGTTCCTTACAGCAGTGCAGCCCCTGTACAGTAAGGTGACATCTGGCCCACTTTCCCAGGTAAGGGCTATTTAGAGTTGGTGGTGGACAAGGACAGGGACGAGCAGCAGGTACAGTTCTGAGGCTCTTTGCAGGGATGGAACTGTAAAAAGTAAAGGTTTTTTTTTTTTTTTTTTCACTTCTCAGGGTGCTGAAGGAAGAGGAACCTATAGAATCCATGGAGGGGGTGTTTCCCCAAACGTCATGGGAAGTGAATATGTGTGGCGTTAAGGACAAATGACAGTAGCTTTAAGCACATGACACTCAAATCTCCTACTATAGGAAGCAGATTAATTGATGATTCCAGTTAATGGCACACTTTCCACAGTCTGTGCCCAGCACAGAGCTGAGCTTTGTTTGGTCAGTAAAACAGACTGTTTCTGTGAAAATATGGGATTGTTTGCATGAGTGACTTTGGCTTAAGGATGCTCCATTAGAATTGACAAACTTTGCCTGGAAATATAATGTTGTCTGAGACTCGTTCTAGTTAATCTCCCTTGCTTTGTTTAGTTCTTCAAGGTGGATCAGATCTCCACCACATTATTTCCTCGCCTCCTCACACTCCTTGTCCTAATGGTCTCTGGCAAGTCTACCCTTGTCTTGCCATCTGCTTCTCCACTTAAATAGATGGTGCTACCTGTGGAATCCAACATGGTCGCCCATGTGCACATAGTAGGCACTCACATTCTTAAATATTTTCTGAGTGAACATTTGTTGGAATGCACTTGAAGACAGAAACCAGCAGCCCACTGTTACTGCAGCTTGACACGTGTCTCAGTCCATCTGTGCAGCTATAGCAACGTACCACAGACTGGGTGCAAGAGAAATTCAGTCCTCACATTCATATTTCTGGAGACCAGGAAGTCTGAGGGCAAGATGCCATCAGGTTTAGTGTTGGGTGAAGGCTCTCTTTCTGATTTGTACATGGTAGCTTGTGTCTTCGTTTAGTGGAAGGGACAAACGAGTTCCCTTGGGCCTATCTCATAAGGACACTCATCCCATTTATGAGCGAGTCTACCCTCATGATCTAACCATCAACCCAAAGGCCCAACCCTCACCTTGGGGGTAGGATTTCAAAGTATCAATTTGGGGGTGACACAAGCACTCTGACCATAACACCATGTTACCGTATTTCCAACTTTGTACTGAGTTTAATACAGCTTTAATAAGTTTAATAAACTTATTAATAAGTTTACTAATAGCTTAAATGGAAAGGTGGGAAGAAAAAAAAGAACTCTTCATTTTAAAAGTGAGTGAAAATGGCAGTCGAGTTTGTAGATGGGTGTTGAGAGTTGGATCCTGTGAGGTGACACCCATTTGTCGCCTGGTAGGGTAACGCAGGAACATTTTTATGTCAAAGAATTTTACACATGAGTGCAGTATTGTCAATTCATTAAGTTGTGTAAGGAAAGTTGGAGGCATCTCTCTCTTATGTAGATGAGACAGGAAAGGAAAAAGACAGAGAGTGGGCCAAAAAAATTAGTCAAGCATAGCTTTTATACTAAACAGTTGGCAGTGACTATTTAACATTCTAGTCAAACATTACAGAACATTACAGTTTAACATTACAGAACAAATTATTATTTGGGAGCTTGTAACCTACTCTGGGAATTATTCATAGAAACACCCACGTACACATCCCCCTGTACATATATGCACCTCCCATATATTATGGTGCTATTGACACTGAGGCAACTGTTGACGAGTACCTCCAACGTGTTCTCAAAGTTGGACGCTCATCTGTCTCACTTGGGGAGTTTTAAATAATAACCATGCCTGAGGATTTGGAGGATTCTGATTTAATTGTGGTAGTGGGATCTAGGCATTCGTATTTTAAGAGCTTCTTGGAAGTTCTAGTATGCAATTAGGATTAAAAACAATTGGTAAAGTTAAAACAGAGAAGAAGAACAAGGAAGAGAAAAAGGAACAAGAGGAGGAGGAGGAGAAGCAGAAGAAGGAGAAAAAGAAGAAATTTTTTTCAGAATTCGTAGAAAGTTGTGTATCCACTTTAACTATTAGCTGAAGTGACCTTATGTTTGTTATTTTTTGATTGACTAAATCCAATTACACGTTCATCTCAATCTAAGGAGCAGGGCCGTGTTCTTGAATTGATTGCATCTGAAACCTCCGTGTTCATCCCACTGTAACTTTCCAAGTGTCTTCCAGTCTAAATATATGGAAATGAGAGGTGTTACAAATTATTGTTTTTATTCATTTCCTCTTAAATCATAATTTCAGGTTATTGGTAATTTTATTTATGCTCTTTAAAGTTTCTCTGTTAAATGAAAGAAGATAATGCACTGGGTCAAAAAACATCTGCAGGATAAACCCTGGCCAAATAGTAACTCGATGATGAGGGATTGGACTACAGGGCCCTTTGCTCCCTGTTCTGCTGTGAAGTGACCAAGGCATGCTGCTAGTATATGACTTTGACGCCAGCTACAGGATTTTGGATTAATCCTTAGCCTTAGTGCTGTAAGACTTAGTGAGCTGTGACATACCAATTCCCCCCTCTCCGTTTCCATTAGTGATGGGTTTGTTTTCTCTTCATCATTTCTGTATCACTGGTGTCAAGTGAACCAATCAAAACATCAAAATGGGTACATCTCATAATCCTGGTAGTCATCTAGGACCCATATGCTGAGAATCAACTAACATCCCAGGAGTGTCCCAAGATATTAAAATTAGGCTGCATTAACACATTTCTCACGTGTAACAGAACGATCATTCTAATCTGCTACATTCCATCGCTGGATTGCTCAGTCATTTCTTAGAGACTTCTGGTAACAATTAATACAGCCGTAGAAAAGGGGGAAATAACAGGGGAAAACAGGCACACAAATTGAAAGCAGATATCTGAATGCTGTTGTCCTGCAAACTTATATCAACCCCACGTCTGCCTGGAAACTCGTAACTAGAATTCATAAGTGATGTTATCATATAAAACGTGGTGGAGAAATCACGGTGGAGCATACTTGTACATTCTGGAATTAATATATATGTGCAGATAATTAAGAGAACAATAAAAACACACAAAATGAACATACACAGGGGAAAGTAGAAACTGAATATTATCCAAACGTGTGTCATATCATAGAAACCTTGGGGAAATAAAGCTGTATGGGATGCTGGCAGAAACAGTGCTGCTGGAACGAGAAATGCGAAATCTTGCAGCTTGGAAATAATACTTTTCGCTAATAAGGATGTGTGGGTGGAATTAAACTGACCACTCCCACTATTGTAGTCAGAATTATGTGCCTAATTCCCACACTCTGTCTTGTAAATCATTCTTCCAACACCTTTTATTGATAGGCTTTCAAACAAGCTGTGGTAGCATCGGATATTATCAAGGTAAACCTCTCCCTGTTGTTCACGTGCACATTCTTTTAACATTATGAAGGTTTAGATATGCACATTGACATCAGGAACCAGTGTATTCCAGAAATGAACTTTAATCAAATGACTCGGTTTTAGTTTTGGACCCTGTGACAATCCTTCTGAAGACTGCAGAGGTTATCCAACAGTGATAAGGACTCCAGTGCTTCTTCATTTTAGGATTGCATGCTACAAGGAAATTTGTAGTGATATAGAAATAAATACTGTCATGTTCTAAGTGATTTAAATATTTTGTTATATACCTCACAGTATGTAACAAATACTTTTCGGAAAAGCAAATCTCATATTTCAGATACAATTAAGTGCACATGCAGCTTTTAGTGCACAACTCAGCACACTTTCTTTCTAACAGACTGGATGTCCAACTCAGTGTGTTTACATTACCAATGTTTGTGCATGCCCACACATATTTATGTTACCAATATTACGCGTGTGTGTCTGTCTATGTGTGATAGAGAAAGAAAAGTTTAAATTTGTTTTCAAGAGTCTTTGGTATCTTTCAAAATTATTTTCCATGAAATTAACAGACATGATAATTTTTGCAGGTGATTTTTAAAAGAAAATCACAAACAACTTTAACATAATTAAACTGCTGAGGCCTTGGTGCCGGTAGCTCAGTTAGTAGGGCACCAACCACATGCACTGAGGCTGGAGGATTTGAGCCTGGCCCTGGCCTGCTAAACAACAATGACGACTGCAACCAAAAAATAGCCAGGTGTTGTGGCAGGCACCTATAGTCCCAGCTACTCCAGAGGCTGAGGCAAGAGAATCACTTAAGCCCAAGAATTTGAGGTTGCTGTGGGCTGAGACTCCATGGCACTCTACCGAGGGTGACACAGTGAAACTCTGTCTCAAATAAATAAAGAAATAAACAAACAAACAATCAAAACCTCCAGCTGAACAAAGTTTCCAAATATTCCATAAAACACATGTTTTCTTGTGAGAGAGATAAACAAAAGGTATTAAACTCAACAAATGGCGTAGGCAAAAATGTTTTTATCAGGAGTTGCTTTAAAGCAAGGTTCACTTAATTTTGTGAATTCGTTAATAAATGAATAACAATACTGCTACATTCAGTAGTGAAAATATACAAAATGAAAGCCTTAACATACACATTAGTTGTCCTCCAATAAAGTACCCCATGGAAAAAGACAATAAGAAAAATAATAAAATAAAAATAAAACGCATTACCTCTATGAAAAATAATTATTCTCCTGTGATCCTTGATAACCCCTCTGATAACTCCTAATAAACTTTTTATATGTAATTATGAGAATTACATCTTTTCTTGCATTCCAACAAGGTATGCTTGATTTAAAATAGAAATTTCATTGTATTGGAACATAATAAAGGCTTCTATAGGCAAATAGTAAGAAAAGATTTGTTTATCATCAAAAATATCTCAGGATGTAAATATGCAAGTTCAATGAAAATGTTTAAAAATAAAACATTGCCGGAAGGGAGCAGTTAGTCATCACAGGATAAAGGACTGCAATTGAAAGACACTACATCACTCTGGCACCGGAAAACTGTTGTCCCCCAGCCTCTTGTTGGGAGGATTTGGAGAAAAAGATTTTTGACTGTGATGTTGTCATGCTTGTATTTATTCTTGGAGGTGATAATTCTAGACAGAGGCAAGCAACCTTGCACCCAGGGGAATACCGTACAAAGGGGAATTGGTATTACGACTTAGCTGCCTTACCTCCCCTCTGTCACGCACTCTCAGAGCCCTGCTCCCTACAAAATTTCCCTGACACATAAACTCATTACAACTTCCAGAGAATAGAGGTCATTTCTCTTTTGTGTCTTCTTTCAATAAATGCACTTAGTATATTAGGCTAAAACCTCTATGAGCATTTCATAAATAAAGGGAATGTCCTAATGACGTGTGTGTCTGTGTTATTCTGGGCAGAGTGGACTGCTCCCTCAGTGTAAAACACAGTAGGGAGAGCGGCGCCTGTGGCTCAGTGAGTAGGGTGCCGGCCCCATATGCCGAGGGTGGTGGGTTCAAACCCTAGCCCTGGCCAAACTGCAACAGAAAAATAGCCGGGTGTTGTGGCGGGCACCTGTAGTCCCAGCTGCTCGGGAGGCTGAGGCAGGAGAATCGCGTAAGCCCAAGAGTTAGATGTTGCTGTGAGCCATGTGATGCGGCACTCTACCCGAGGGCCGTACCGTGAGACTCTGTCTCTACAAAAAAAAAAAAAAAACACAGTAGGGAGACTGCCCACTACTCTGTCTATCTGGGAGATTCTCCGATCAAAAGTCTTTCTTATATATTCTCCATACCCAGGGTCCATGACATCAGAATACTGAAAACAAAATAAACCTGTTATAAATATTTACAGAAACTGTAAATGTTCCTCAGGATTTCCCTTTACTCATTACAATCTGTTTTTCTGTTTTATTTACCAAGGTACCTTGCACATTAACGATAATCACTATCTATTTATTTATGTATGTATTTATTTATTTTGTATTAAATCATAGCTCTGTACATTAATGCAATCATGGGGTACCATGCACTGGTTTTATATACAATTAGAAATATTTTCATCACACTGATTAACATAGCCGTTCTGGCTGTTTCTTAGTTATTGTGTTAAGACGTTTATATTCTACATTTAGTAAGTTTCACATGTACCCTTGTAAGATGCACCTTAGGTATAATCCCACGAACTACCCTACCTCTACGATCCTCCTCCTCCCCTCCCTTTCCCCTTTCCCCATATTCTTAAGCTATAATTGGGTTATAGCTTTCATATGAAAGCTATAAATTAGTTTCATAGTAGGGCTGAGTACATTGAATACTTTTCTTCCATTCTTGAGATACTTTGCTAAGAAGAATATGTTACAGTTCTAGCGTTGTAAACATGAAAGAGGTAAAGTCTCCATCTTTCTTTAAGGCTGCATAATATTCCATGGTGTACATATACCACAATTTATTAATCCATTCATGGGTTGATAGGCACTTGGGCTTCTTCCATGATTTAGAAATTATAAATTGGGCTGCAATAAACATTCTGCTACAAATATCTTTGTTATAATGAGATTTTTTTGAGTATATACCAGGTAGAGGAATTGTAGGATTGAATGGCAGGTCTATGTTTAGATCTCTATGTGTTCTCCAAACATCTTTCCAAAAGGAACATATTAGTTTGCATTCCCACCAGCATTTAAACAAGTGATATGTCAGCAAGTTATGCTTTGTTTGGTTGATATCATAAGGGCCACTCTAACAATTACATAAGGGAAATAAAATTCAGTAATATATAAAAAATAAATACAAATAGTGCTGCTTTTAGTCATTGGTCATTGGAATCTAATGCTTCACTAAAATAAAATGTTAAAAACCAGTCTGTATTTCTGCTTTTGGCTTATTTCACTTAGCATAATGTTCTACAGTTGCATCCATGTTACAAATGTCAGCATTTCATTTTTTTTATGGCTACCTAATACTCCATTCTGGGAGTATTACATTTGGGAGAAGATATTTGCATGTTATAAATCTGACAAAAGGCTAATAAGTAGAATCTACAGAAAATTCAAACTAATCAAGAAAAGAGCAAACCGTCTCATTTGTCAGTGGGAAAGAAACATGAATATAGTCTTCTCCCAACAGGATGGACAAATGGCCAAAAAACACATTAAAAAAAAATACTCATTGTCCTAATCATCAGAAAAGTGTCGGCAAAACCACCTTGAGATATCACTTAACTCCACATCAGAAGGCTCCAAAGGTGCAGATGCTGGTGAGTTTATGGAGACAACGGAACACTTATTCACTGTTGGTGGGATTAGAAGCTAGTACAACCTTTTATGAAAGAAATATGGAAAATCTTCAAAGAGCTAAAAGTAGACCTTCCATTTGATCCTGCAATTCCATTACTAGCTATCTACCTGGAAAAAATATCATTCTACCATGATGACACTTGTACTAGAATGTTTGTTGCTGCTCAATTTATAGTCATCAAGATATGGAAACAACCCAAGTGCTCATCAACTCATGAATGGTTAAATAAACTATGATATATGTATCCCATGGAATAGTATTCAGCCATAAGGAAAGATGGCAACTTTACATCTTTTATATTTACCCAGATGGATTTGAAGGAATCCTTCTAATAAAAATATCACGAGTATGGGAAAGCAAATATCCAGTGTGCTCAATACTAATATGAAGCCAGTAGGTGAACAATTACATGCTCAAATGAGAGAAAACTACTATTAAATCAAGTGGTGGGTGGAGGAGGAGAGAAGAGGAGTGGAGGGAAGGGGTTTGATAAGCTCTCACCCAAATGGGCACAATATCTATGGCACACCTTCTGGCTGAAGAGCTCAACTACAACTTGGACTTTTCCCAACAAATACGAATAATATAGCCTAATCATTTGTATCCTTACATTAACCTGAAATAAAAAAAAAATAGTACTCAGTTCTGCAAATGTACCACCGTCTCTTTACCCATTTCTCTGTTGGTAGACACTTAAGTTGATTTCAGATATTGGCTATTCAAATATAAGGCTGCAGGAAACATGGGAGTTCTGATATCTTCTAGATACACTGATTTCCTTTCTTTTGGAATCATACCTCGCAGTGGGATTGGTGAGTATCACAGGGTAACTGCTTGCCATAGTGGTTGTACTAAAACATGCTTACCAAAAGTGTATTATGGTTCCCCTATCTCCGCTTCCTCACTAGCATTCATTGTTGTTTGTCTTTTTTGCTAAAAACCATTTTAACTGGGGAGAGATATCTCATTGTAGTTCTCATTTTCATTTCTCTCAACTAAAAATGCTGAGAATTTTCCATATACCCATTGATCATTTGTATGTATTCTGAGAAATAGCTATTAAGAACTTTTGCCAATTTTTAATAGGATGAAAATCTCAAATGTTCTCACTCAGTTGTGTGAGCTAAATATGAAAACAACTGATCTCATGGAGACAGAGAGTAGAATGATGATTACTTACCAAAGGTGGGACAGGTGGCAATGAAGGGGGTGGAAAATATTGGAATGGCTAATGCATCTAAAAATATAGTTAGATCTAATGAACAATATTTGATAGCATTACAAAATGACTATGAGTGACAATGTTTGGGTATATTTTAAAATAATGAAAATAGTGAAATTGGAACGTTCCCAACACAAAGAAATCATATATGCTTGAGATGATGGCTACCTTAATTACTCTGATTTGATTATTACACATTTATGCCTTTAGAAAACATCACATGTACCTTATAAATATATACAACTATTTTACGCCCTTAAGAATTAAAAATAAATATTCAAATAAACAGTCTGTACCTGAAAAGAGTTCCCCAACCAAACACATACAAAACTCCGTAAAAAACGAAAACAGACTATTCAGAACCAAAGGACACCCCTTATTTTCAGAGGCATCCTTATCTATAAAATGAAACACTAGAGATAAAGAATGACAAATTTTTAATTAGAATCAAAAGCATATTTTGAGATGTTTGCATTAACTGCCTCTCTTCCTAGAAGTTCAGTTTCTCCCCTTCTCTGTCACTTCCTGGGGTGTCAAGCTTTTAACATCTACTTTTAAAATCACTGGGTAAATACAGGTGTACATGAACTATAGCATAATATAATTCATTATTTTGATAAATTCTTCAGGTAAGTACAGGAAGGTAGGTATGAGCAAATAATTTTACTGCAATGTGATGACTTTTTCCTAAAAGGTAGTACAAAGTGGTCTAAAAGAATTCAAAGGAAAAGACTCATAGAGTAGATAACATTTCAGTTGATTTTAATTTATTTCTTTGTTTTTTGAAAAGTAAATTTATTTCAGGTTAATATGAGGGTACAAACAACCAGGTCAAAATATTTCAATGGATTATTATGGAATCAGTAAAGATTGTTATAGGAAGAGATGATTCTAGAAGAAGCTAGTCCAACCAATTAAAAATCATATTTCAGGGTGGTGCCTGTGGCTCAAAGGGGTAGGGCGCCGGCCCCATATGCCAGAGGTGGTGGGTTCAAACCCAGCCCCGGCCAAAAACTGCAAAACAATTAAAAATAAAAATAAAATAATAAATCATGTTTTAAAACCATAGGATTTTCATGTTATTGAAGCATGATGTCAACTAAGCGGAGACAGAGAAAATGGTTAACAATAGGTGAATTAAAAAAGATTGTGTCTAACCAGACAAACCATTCCTATATACAAAAATAATTTGTACCTCACCTTATGTCCAAACAAGAAAGTAGTGATCATTACTGTGGATATATGGAAGAGCAGAGATTGTGATGAGGAGAGATTTAGATGGGAGAAGAGGGATAGGGCAATCAGTTCTGATTGAGCTGGAAATTTTATTCTTGTTTTAATGTATAAGACCAAAGCCTAGAAGAAACCAAGCATCGATTGTCAAATTTGCCTTGATCAAATGTGATCAAATTGCCTTAACATGTTAAGATCAGCATAGCCTCTGGAAGGCTGTTTGGGACTATGTCTGTCTCGCACATGGTAAAATGTGTACAGCCAAAATACTGAGTGAGTCTTCTTCTTCATGGCTTATTAAAATGAGATGAAAAGGGGTGAGACACATTTTCAGCTCATGGAAATGTCAGTGAGATGTGGCAAATGGGAATGACAATATTTACTCTCTTGTGTATGTCCAATAGAAATACAAAGTGTAGTAAAAGTGTGTATATTATAAAGTGGAAATCCTGGAAAATAATCTGGACCCGATGCAGTGATACTGTCTCCAATTCCAAGTGTTAGCCTGACATAAATATTCTCCCAGCTTCACAGGGAGGAGGTCTCATGAAACGTGAGTAACATATTATCACCTAAAAGAAAAGACAGACGACTCCTCTAAAAACGTCCTTAAAAGAATGTCTTATAAATCAGACATTAAAGAGAAATTAATGTGAAAGTACAAGTTAGTTTAGTACAGGATGTGGTTAGTCGCCAAATGCACCTGAACTGAGAATGTGAGTGTCTGAGACAACTGATATCAGAAAGGAAAGGCAACATTTCACTTATTCTCTCATCTTACATTCCTCATTATTTGTAATTTTAAATAACTTTAATAAGCACAGTGGATACAAAGTTAGCAAAAGTAATGACTCTGTCTTGAAGAATCTTTAGACAAGTAGGGATAAAAGGTAGAGATGAAAATAGATTATTTGCATCAAAATATGGCAAGTGCTGTGGAAAGTTGGAAACAACTACCTAGGATAGTCCAGAAAGGATTCACAGAAGTGATATTAGAATTTATCTTGAAGTATGAATGACAATAAGCCGGGTTTTAAGGAGAATAGTCATACTAGCAAAGATATTATAGCTCAATAATGTATCTCGGAGAAGAATAGTTTAAAAATCTTCAGATAGAATGTCACTTTCAAAAGCAACAAGAAACAGTAGGTAGTTATAAATATATTTCAAGTGCAGTAAGCAGCCAGCTTGGAGTATTTATCTTTTCAGGAAATGCTGAAGTGTCTACTGCACTTTGCCAGAAGGGTAACAAAGGAAAGTTTTCTGTGGCATTCTTTGCTAAATTGTTTCTTCTTAATTCCTTGCTTTGTTCCAACACCTCCGTTATTCATAAAAGCATCGTTAAAACTTTCTTCTGTGGATGGGCATACAGATACAAATCATTAAAAGACCTCCAGTGTTATATTTCCATATTTTAGCTTAGTG
This sequence comes from Nycticebus coucang, assembly GCF_027406575.1. Lineage (NCBI taxonomy): Eukaryota > Metazoa > Chordata > Mammalia > Primates > Lorisidae > Nycticebus > Nycticebus coucang. Next base: position 28,672,834 of record NC_069792.1, on the reverse strand, counting down.
AAAAATATTTGACTCATTTCATCTTTGGGAATTTAATTCTTAGTTTTACATCATCATAAGTGTGTGAATTTAAGCAGCTTATTTTTTTGTATTTAAATAGTATACTGATATGTAGAAAGTGAAAGATACCCCCTGATGGCCTGCTGCAAAGTGGAAAAGACAAGTCTTCCCTGGATTTTGCATTACATTGGAAAATAAAAAATTCTATAAATGTGAATATATGATTATCTGTGATTTCAATGCCTGTCCATTAAATTAAGATTAGAATGAATGTCCTGTTAACAAAAAACATACTCTGCTTAGCTTTGCCTTTTGAAAGCAAATGAGGAAACCTTTAAAGATATCCATCCGTTTCCTAGTCTTCTCCCTGCTATTCGCTCATGTGCCAATTGGCTTATCTTTCTGAATTTCAGTGTTTCTCCTATGTTGTGGATGAGATCAACTAACATTTATACATAACAGAGGGCTGTTTACAATGTGATTTGTCACATAATAGTTTGTCAAATTTTAAGCATGTTTAGTAAACCAGTGTATAATCTGCATTTTGCTTAATGCAAAAACTAAGACTGAAGAAAATGCATGATTTGTTTGACGCCGTAAGCCTGATAGCTCAAGGAAGCAAACTACGACTCTTCCTTTATTGTTTTAGGCTAAATTCTTTCCACGATAACATGTAGTTGTCATCTTTATTTCTAGTTGTACTGTATTTCTTATAGAGAATTGGATGAAATAATACATTTAGATTCTAAATAAATGAATGCTTATGCATAAGTTGCTGTTATTATTATCATCTTCTAGAAAATAATAAGGAAATACAGGTAATACACTTGTGCCCTTTTTCATGAATACGTGGATGCCTTTTTAATATTCATTTCAAATATCTTATTGCCTCAGCTTATAAAATAAAGTTAATATTCTCCTTGAATTGTACACTTTATTTTCTGTGAGTGTAGAAGAGCTTAATTTTATCCCAGATACATAAAATAAGGCATCTGTGTCTTGCTTGTTTGATTATTTTAGGGAAGAAAAGCACATTCAAGTCACACTTGTTCCTAATTCTCACACTTATGCCCTGCTTGCTTAGGTTTTACTGTAAGCTATGGCATCCCCAAAGAATTAGCTGTGGGCAAGGATGAAATCTTTATTACCTTGGAATAATCAACTGAATTACCCTGGGTTAGGAAAATAGGAGTGAAACAAAGATTTGAGTACTTTCAAGCTAACAGAATTGAGGACCCTTGTCTGCCTGCACTAAGGGATTTTAAACAAAATGGTATCCATTTACCTTAAGAAGTACAAAGTTTATATAAGAGCCCTTGATTTCTTTAGAATATGATCTGAGTCTTGGCAATGAACAGAAACATGATTTTTGCAACCTGTGTGCCATGAGGTTCATGGGCTCCACATGTGCTCTTTCAATGGGTCCTGTGACCTTGCTGTGGATCACATGGGTCTTACATATGCTTTGTGTGGCTCACATCTGCTTTAAACATTTTTTTCTCTGATAGTAGACACCCTTGTTATATTACCATTTGCTATAATAATTAAATTTGAGGAACTTGAAAGAATTTGTGGGGGAGAGTGTTTGTTAGTTTTGATTTATATTTGGTGCTGTGTTGAGTGATGCCCATTATAGCCGCTTATCGCATCTCTTTGTAGGCACACTGTTGCCACGTTTAACCTCACTGAAGCCAGACTAATCCAGAGATGTACTTAAACTCCTATGAGTCATCTGAACGTTATCATTTTAGAAAAGACCTTGAAAGCGTACTCCGGATTTGGAGTAAAAAAATAAATAAATAAATAAATAAACAGACATTTCCAAGAGGAAAGACTTCTTTTAATTTTATATTGCAGATGAAGAACTAAAGGCATAAAAATATATGTTAATCTCATGGCGAAAATGAAACTTAAGTGAGAAACCTATGTCATACATAGTCACAAGGAAGACAAGAAATTAGTGTGGGCACCTGCCTGTTTTCTTATAGCAGGAAAAAACAACATCCATTGTCATTTAATGAATTATTTTCTGTTCTAGTGCAGTCTTTATCTCCTTCTTTCACCCTCAGGATGAACCTCTTTAGATTCAGTTGTATCTGAATACATGCTACCCATTAAAGAGTGAAGCAATACTTTTCATTAATTACAGTGTATTTGTTTTCATCTGTCTTTACAGAACATTCTAAAATTAGAGACTTTCCCCTGAATAAAATAATACTGTGCTTAATGAAGTCTGGGAAGCATTGACTCTGTTCTGTATCTTTTCTTGATGTGTGGATGTAACGCTCATTAGTCTTAATAATACTTGGAAGTAAACGAAGCGTATCAGATCGCAGCTACCTTATCCACACACTGGGCAGGAACGTGGTGCCCCTCAGCCCAGCCTGCAAGTTTCCTAGTGCTCCATTGGCCAAATGTTAGCAGAGAGGTGATGCTGTAGGCGATTAAATCCACAGCCTGCCATAAATAAGCATTTTAAAAGAATCTCAGCCTTTAATGAATAGCAGGGGAATTTTCAACCAGTAATCAGAAACAGCTTTGGAAATACAGGGGTAGTGGCATGCATATTTGGATTTGGTGCGTGGAACATGCATTGTTTTAAAGACTTTCCAAAGAATGAATCTCATCATATTAGTAAATGTTTAGTGAATTTTGTGGTGATACTCTGGTGAGGAACGATTGTATTTAATTAAAGATAAATGGACATAGAATGAAAGAGGAGAAAGAATGGGTATAGCAAAAAAAGCAAATGTAGGAAATACAAAGTTTAGCAATTTTAAGAATTGCCAGCGCTGCATAAGATTTTGTATATATTTGCAAAGAACTTTTAAAAAGGCAACATGCTTTAATCATACAGCATGTAATAACAAGCACTTTAACACACGTGACAGAATCATCTCAGCTAATGAGTCATCACAATTCTCAGGAGTAAATAAAATGCCATTCCCATATTGATAAATATGCTTAGACCAGAAAGACATTAAAAGTTAGAGTAGTCCAGAGGGAAAAGTGAGGACCAGTAACAGAAGGAATATTTACAAAAATTCAGGCTGATGGAATGAACATGATTTTTTTTTTAAAGGTTTTTTTTTTTTTTTATTGTTGGGGATTCATTGAGGGTACAATAAGCCAGGTTACACCGATTGCAATTGTTAGGCAAAGTCCCTCTTGCAATCATGTCTTGCCCCCATAAAGTGTGACACACACCAAGGCCCACCCCCCTCCCTCTGTCCTTCTTTCTGAAGTGCAAAATTCTGACTAAATTGAATAGTCAAAACTAGTCAGTTATTTTGTTTCTTTCTTTTTTTTTTTTTTCTTTTCAGAGTCAGTAATCGCCCCATACATCTTGCTGTGTGTAAGACTGAAGTTCAAGGAGCTGTGGACACAGAGACATAATGTAAGGAAAATAATGTCTGACTATGGAGTGATGGTAAAACATGGAACCATGAATTGCTGAGGCTGTCCCTGTGATGCATACCACACAGCCATCAGTCTTGCTTACAGAGATGACCAGTACCTTTCTGGGTGGGGTGAAAAGAAAAACATTCTTCTTACTGACTGTTATACTAACTTGCATTAATATAATGAGAGACATGTCCACCAAAATGGAGCCAAAGCACGTTAGCAATGGGAATATCAAAAACATTATAATAATGAGGAGTCCACGCAAGAATAACCACACCTTGACCTTCCATTCCATGACCTTCTTGGTGCTGCCACATAAACATCTAATAGCCATCTAAAATGTAAACAAATTCACAAGATCAGACTCACCTGATTCTCCCTGATTCCCCAAGCCCCACCCATGCCACAAATTTTCCACCTCATTAAAAAAATCAATGGCTTTCTCCTACACACTCATACAAAAAACAAAAGAAAAGAAATTGTCCGTAACTTCTCTCTTTCACTTACCTTCTCATCCAATCTGTGAATGATTCCTGTTGTTCTATTCTCAAATGCTGCACACACAGAATCCAAATTCTTTTTCCATCTTTATCACTGTTACTACCCTTGTTTAAGACACTATTATTTCCTGCCTGGATTATTTCAGTAGCCTTTTGATTGCATTGGCACTTGTCTTCCCATAATCTGTATGCAATACAGATGCCACAGGGTTGCATTGTTTATTTGTAGCTGTGTTAAATTATGTGCTTGGCTCAGATCCTTCAATGATTCATGGAGCTCTGAGAGTAAAAGCCACCTGTCTCATGAAGGTCTGTGTGCTCTCATCTGCAGCCTCATAATCACTTTTCTTCCCTCATTTTGCTCCAGACACACTGGCCTCTGAGATGCCTGAACACCAAATATGATCCTGCTAGCAGGTGTTTGCCTTGATGTTCTTTCTTCCTTAAAAAATGCATGCTGCAAATAGCCCCCCTGGATTACCGGCGTTTTCTTATATGTCTCTGCTCAAATGCACGTTATGGAGTAACTGGTGCTTCTTAGCTTTATGTTATTTTCCCCCATAATCTTCATCAGATACAGGATTCATGTGACCACAAGGTCTGCCACAATGGTACCAGGCATATAGTGTTTACTCAGCAAACATTTATTGAATTAATTAATTCTTTCATCATGAATGAAGTAAAGGCCTGAAAATTTATCAAGTCTTGTCTTTTCACAGAAAGCCTTTACCTAAAGGGGAGTGGTAAGTGAGTAATGAGTGTTTGAAGGAAACACCAGAAAGAAGAGCTTTCTCAGAACTGGTCAGAGCCCCACTGAGGGACACTAGTGGGAAATAGAAATCAGGTGTTGATCATATGCTTACTCTCTGCTAGGCATTTTTTAAAGTATATATATTCTTCTCTGCAAGGCAAAGACCACTACCACCTCCTTTGCAAAAATAAAGACATCAAGTTACACAGAGATGAAATAATTTGTCAAGTGACAGACCTGGAATTAAAACAAAGGCAGCTTAGTTCAGGACATTCACTTTTTGTATATTGATTTGAATATTGTTGTGGTCAAGAGGACTTCAAGTGTCTTACTGCTGGCTTGATGAGATTGCTGGGATTTTAAATGACTAATTAAATGACTAATTCTGCAATTACTGTGCCACACTGGAACCACAATGTTCGGCAACCCTGAAAAATTTACAACAGCTGATGCAGTAGCATCCTCTCTATCTTACCCCTCTTTCAATGCTTCACACAGGTCATGGATGGTCAATTTTTAAAAGACGTGAGGATGACTATAAACCTATTCTACAAGTCTAAGTGTTTTTACTGAATCCATCTACTGTAAAGTAAGATCAGGCCAAAATTGGCATATGTGATTTTAACCACCTTTCAATTAGAACTGGTGAATTTATATGACTTTTAGGATATGTATTGTTTCCATTTTCAAGACCAACAGAATATCTCATATAATCAATATGCTTACTATTTATATGAAAAAGTAAAGATTTTATATTCATGTATTATTTAATGTTCTATCCCATCAGTGTGCACTTACACATGTATGTAGGTGAGGACAAATATCACACATACACAGACACAACAGACACATAAACTTGTATTTCTCCTTGGAAATATTTGGCTACATGCATATGGTGAAATACCACTTTTGATACCAGAACTTTGCCTTTTTTCTTAAAAATGTGTTTATTAGCTATGAAAAAAATATCTGTATTCAACTTAAGAAAATAAAAATTTCTTTAATTTGAGTCTATACTTCCTGACTCTAGTAGATAGAAGAAATCTAAAAGATTATAGTCCAATGCATTAATTTTCCATATCACCAAGCAGAAGCACGGAGAAGTTCAGTAGCTGCATGAAAAGTAGACTGCTATTACATAGTAAAAAGGGAACTTGATAGTTGGTGTGTTGCTTTTTCAGTCTATTGTGGCATGAATGTGAAGACAGAGAGTGCAGAAACAAGTATCAGTCTTAAATCAGAAGGCAGTTGGCCGCCTGCAGAGAGATAAGGGTCTGTGTGAATCTCTGGGGTCCTCTGGGTCACATTATTGGGGGACGTTGTTCCTAATCTTAGTTTTTTGTCTATCTCTTTATATATACAAAATAAAACATTGACATTTCAGAAAATGAACGTATCAAATGATAGTATGTTATGAATTTAAATGTAAATGTATGTATTTAGATTAAAATATATAGACAGATAAACCTCATTATTATGCTGGCATATATTTAATATTAAAAGTCAGAATTGATGGGTTCGGTGGAAGAAGAGGTTTAACAGAAGAAGATGAACAATGTTTTCCATTTCATATCAAAAGTGGAAAAAAAATCTAGATTTTTTTTTCCTTCTTCTTATTACTTTTACTCTTTGCTTGCAATCTATTTGCCATTATTTCAGGGTTAGTTGTTACACTGGTCTTTATTTTTTGCTTTCATGATCTTTTCTTTTATACTTTTCCAATAGAAAACACTTTTCTGTGGATTAATAAATAGGTTTAGAACAAAAGCTAAACAAAATTGGGGGCCCATTTATATGTCATCTGCCAGAGTATCTTAGTTTAGTGAAAATTCTGAACTCTAAAGACCTTTTAAGAAATATAAGCCCTTAATGCTAAGATTGTTATTGTGTTAAAAAAAATACTATTTTATAAACTCATACTCTACTCCACAGCTGTATGAAACATCTTTTTGTTTATTTTTTGGTTTATTGTGGCCAAGACATCCATCTTTTATGGTCATACATTTTGAATACATAGTTGGATTAGGTCTTATTTCTTACTTTAGTCTAATAAACAGAGATGAAAATTGAGCTGCTCAATAAAGACCTAAACTGCTTGACTCAGCCACCTGGTTGCCTACAAAGAGATCCTGACCTATGTCACAAATGCATTGTTAGGGAGATTAAATAACAAATAGCTGCAAATGATTTTGAAGGGCAACTCTGGGTGACTTTTGGGTGTGAATTTACCTTGGTCGCCCTATGACAGCCTTGAGCATAATAACAATACACTTGTACTTTGACATTCAACTTGACTAATGGCAGGTCACCAATATATCTTACTTTGATTGTAATAGGAGGCCGGGGTTAAAAACAAACACCAAAAAAAAAAAAAAAAAAAAAATCCACTTAAAGTCTGAATTCTACCAAATCCAAAAACCAGATGATCTTATAATTTAAGACTATTGGTCTTTTTTTCCACAGTAAAAAGAAGATGGAGAAAGTAAATAGGCTTCATTTTTATTTTTTTAACTTTTAGTTTCATAAAACTTTGAGGTAAGGTCTTATTGTCTTAGCCTAAAGTTTTAGCATCATAATTTTCCCCTTAACATGGGAAGACCAAGTGAATTACTAATTATTGGAAAATCTGGTGCTTGTTTCTTTTTTGTTTTTGTCTTTCTTTTCTTTTCTTTTCTTTTCTTTTCTTTTCTTTTCTTTTCTTTTCCTTTCTTTCTTTCTTTCTTTCTTTCTTTCTTTCTTTCTTTCTTTCTTTCTTTCTTTCTTTCTTTCTTTCTTTCTTTCTTTCCTTCTTTCTTTCTTTCCTTGTTTTCAATGTAGAATCTACGAAGATCACTCTGTAAGTTAAATAATTTTTATATATATATATATGCACAAAAGGATATAGGCTTAAAAAACTGCTTTAAAAATCATTTCATATAATCTAACCAAATTCATTTTAATGCCCATATTTGTTTCCATATCTCCGGTTATAAGAGAAAGCTTTTGACAGGGAACTGTTTACTTTTCTGGAATACACCGTACTTATTCTTGAAGTCGTTTTCCACTCTTACATGAGCAAGTCTATTTCTTTTCACCCCTACCTCCAGCACGCCCAGCTCTGGTTCCTATTACCTCACATCCAGACTACTGTCTTGCTCACACCAATCTCTCCCTTTCTAATTTCTCCTAAACAACATAGCTGATCTTTGTCTTTTAACATCAAACTTATGTGGCCTCTCTCGTTTTCTAGTTATTACAGGTGAAGACTCATAGGCTTGCAATGAGATCACGCTACACTCTTCCTTTTAATCTATCTGCCCAATTTTATCTCTTACTATTTTTCTGCATTAAAAACCTTCACTTTAGTCAAATTATTTTATTGTAATGATTAGTCTTCGTGCCTATCAAACAACTATCTACCTATCATCCACTAATATATAAGATCTCTTCTTATGTGTCAATGATGAAAAGGAAGGAACGCAAGGTAACAACCCTGCTTACGGCAGTTTCGACCATGTTTTCCTTCCAGCCGGGGGTTCTTTGCTGCTTTCTAAGCTTTACTTGAAGCCTATCTCAGAAATTTCCAGTCTTAGTGATTAATCCCCACCTTTATATACACACAAAGAATATACCATTGCATCAATAACTTTACTATATTAGTTAATACAAAGAGTATGGGACCTTATTTTTACCTGTAGCCTATATCATTTCTTCACTGTATCCCTCACATAATATAGTCTTTAAAATTATTTGTTGGGAGGAAACACAAAGAAATGAAACAGAGAATGTTTTAAGTCAGATTTAAGTTTGAATCCTGTCTATGCCACTGTCTAGCTGTGTCCTTAGACAATATATTTAATCCTTCTTAGTATTTTTCCCCTCATTTTATAATGGGGATGATAATAACTATTCCATAAGGAGCAGTGAGTGTTAAATATTTAATCACCTTTCCTCTTGATGATGAAGAGATGCTGAAGTTAGAATTTGTGAATGTGTTATTTGGATAATCATTTTTTCAAAAGAAAGATTACAGAAGAATGGTAATCCATTGCTGCCAGAATCAAGCCAGACTTGTCTTTCTGGTTTATGTACATGCTTAATCTTTACATGTACATGATTGCATTATGGCAGATTTTCTTTGGACTAAGGTTATTGCCTCTTTTAGGAAGGTCTGGTTTTGATATTTGGCAATAAATAGAAGAAAGAAATTTCCACTTGCAAGCTTCATTAAACTTAGTTTTCATGAGGCCACAGATTTGTTCATTTTAATCGTAACTGCTTAGTAACAAACTTCACAGCACAATATTAATGAATTCAAGTAATACCTCACTTTCTCAATGGCCCCCTGTGCCTTATAGGCTGGTAAAGTTACTCAGGAAAAAGTGATTCTACTTATCTAGACTATGGAGCTGCATGTCACCCTCCCATAGAAGAAATCAATCAATTAGCTTTTGGAAACTATAAGCCCTAAAACCATGGGACTCTCAGCATGAAACTGTCACCCTTGGAAATTAAGGTGCCAACCCCTCAATCAGAGAGCACCTCCGTGAGGGTTAGTTCCCCAAGCCACCTACCTACTTCCAGGCCTTTAATAAGAAATGATCTAAGAAAGACACAAAACCATTTTTTGATTCGGATGAAGTGAAAATTTAGCAGTTTGTTGAGTGTGATCATTAGGGCTATGTGTTATTTACTTTTCCTCTTTCACCTCCTGAAAATATAAATGTTTAACTTTGTTGTCTTCGGAAACACAAATTAATGAAAAACAATTAGATAAGAAGTGCCCCAGCCCAGTGAGAGAGAGCGCATGCTCCGTTAGATTGCTGCGATCTGCACGGAGTTGCACAGCCCAGTTCCTGCAGCCGCTGCTGTAACCCAGCTCGTTGACCGCACCTCCTAAGAGTGTGTCTAAGATTTACTTTAAGAGACTGAAGACTGGCCCTGCTGAGGTAAGCTTTGGATCACAGATGCCAAGCAAATACATTTACCATTGCAATGTAATGAAAAGCAGGTTTTAACATTCAGAGAAAAGGTGATTTCAGAAATATTAAAGCTCTTTATATGGAAAGGCATCTTTTTAACTGAGGCCCTGCAGGAAACAAATTTCCCCCTGGGTTTTATGTAACATAAGCATGGTTTCCACTTTGAGAGGGCTCAAGCAATTTAATGGGGGAGAGGGATAGACAACAAACACAAGATAGCCAGACGTGAACTTGAAAGACATACAGATGGAAAAAAATATACAATGACTGAGATGTATATAGCATTGTTCTGATCAGGAAAATAAGTTCATTGAAAGAAATGGTTTACAAAATATAACTCAACAACTTAAAATATCAGTTACTCCCTCCGTTACCTTTTAATGCTTCATTGCATGATGGATGTAAAATATAATACTGTACTTAATAAATGCTGAAAATTGACTTATTCATTCATAATTATTTGTGTATAGAGGACTACATATTGCCCTGTAGAGAATAGGAGGTTTTAATTCACTTAAGTGACTTTATCAACATATAAATTGGAAAAATATATATTAATTTGCCTTTGCATCATCTCCTACTGTTATCACTAACAATAATAATCATAATATTGCATGCACTATTATAATTAAATAATTTTTTCTTTTCATTTATAAAATGCTGAAGGTTTACCACACTCATTTCTAAGCATACAGATGTCAATGCTAAGGTATTGCAAAGGTATTAAAACTAAATTTGTATGCATTGATCTAGCGGGAAGCAGTTTCCACTGATGTCAGTGAAAGAAAATTACTGGTTTATTCTTTCTGACCCTTCTCCCCCCAATAAACTGGCTTTTATATGTTATGAACTTCTGTACACCCTACTTTAAATATAAAAGTTTATAGTTGCATGCCAGTTTTTAGATCTGTGTGAATTCTCTAATGAACAGCATGTTATAATAAACAAAAATGCCGGGAAAACAAAAGACATATAGGAATAGAATTCCTCAAGGGAAACCAAACCCAAAAGCTTTTAGTCAAAGCATGAGTGATACGGATAATCCTTCATCAGCCACTGGTACTGATAGTGACTCACACTCTGAGAGAGAAAGAATATAAAATTGAAAAACTACAGGGCATGCCACAAACCTTTGGTATAACCTTGGACTTCGCATGAAAACAATGGGCTTCACAGTAGAGAAAACACCAGTTTGGAGGCAAAGGATATTTGGAGAAACATCTTTGTCAAATATTTGGCTATGCCTATTTCCCATAATCCCCAATGCATCCTGGCCTTAGAGTTTACAAACATCAATTAACTACTGCAATACCTTTTTTGTTACTTTTTAATCTCTCCTTATCTTTCCTTTTTCCCTTTGTGTTTAATTCTGACTTTAATGATCATTGCTAAAAATATTTTTAATAATATTTGTATGACTGTGAAGAAACCAAAGGCTTGTTCACCAAGAGGCCAACACTTCAGTTCTCATTGGTGAGACACTGGAGTCCTGTTTGCAGTAACAAATTAGAAGGGTTAAAAATGGCTGAGTATCTTCCCAGCTAATACTGACTTTGTTATTTTCCCAAGCATAGCAAACTGCTTCTGTTTTTCCACTCTACATGCTTTTGCATTCCATTTTGCCCTCTGAAATATTTTTTTCTTCTTCTATTTAGTGATAATCCTAGCAATTATAACTGAACTCCGTTATGAAGCTTTATTTAATCATTTCAGGCAAAACTTAATAGCAATCACTTAATAGGTACTTTTTATTTTGCTCTTTGTTGTAGCCAGATTATGTGTTTACATATTCAAACACACATCATTATTTTTCTATTACATGTAACTTGCCTGAGACTTGGGGGTGGGGTTCATCTTTTTTCTGTGCCCTGTAGTACCTTTAATCATAACTCCATTATAAACTCATGAAGAGTCCTGTCTCACTAAAATCCATTCTACTTTTAAATTATAAGAATTCTACCTAAAATAAACACAGTAATTTGTACAGATTGATAAAGACTTTGATCCATTTTATTACTCTCTGTGATCTCCAGGTTCCCCTCCATCTTCTTCTCAAACCTACATTTTCCTTTATGTTCTTGTGATAAGGAATTGCGTGTTTTTCCCCCCATATTTCTGCTCATGCTTTTACTCTTATTTTACTTTTTATAGGTTCGCTATCTCCCTGCCCTCTCATGTCCTTCTCATTCATCTATTAATTCTTTATCATCTCTTAAGATTCAAGTTAGGGATCACCTTCTTATTAAGGCCTTGTCACCAAAGTCACCTGCGCTTACTTGTGAGTAACACCTGTCCTCTGATAGTGCCTGAGGCATTCCTCCATAGGGCAAGTTTCACATTCTATGGTTTTCGAATGTACTGGCTACGTGTCCTTTCTCTCTGGTGGATTGTGATCTCTTCAAGAGAAGGGGATGTGTTTTATCTGTCCTGCACCAGTCTGCCACATGGTAAGAAGGTAACAAATCTGAGCAGAAGAGAGGGTGGAAGGTTGGTGCCTGCTCCTCAAATATACACTGTTTTAACTGCTCTTAGGTAGGCTAATAACTCTGACCCGTAGGTAGGTGGGTCATAGTGCATAAAAAAGAAAATGAAAGGATTGAACATTTTAACTCTTACTCCTGCCACTAATTCTGGTTGGTGTGGTATGATGGCTTTTATATTTTCTCTACTTTCTTGATGACTATATTAGTTGCTCTAATGTAATAAAATAATGTTTATTGTAAAGATCAGAGTGAAATTAAGATTAAATTCACAAATTCACACTTGCTTAAAAAGTGAACAAACTGCAGACCCATTTAACTGATTCATCTACTGTTTCCAAATATTCTAAGAATTTAATTCTAGTTGATTTTCCTAAGTTTAGTTTATAGAGTTTGCTGGCCATATTTACTTTGTTAGTATTAATGAAAATAATTTATAAAAATGGAAAAAATGATTTGTCAATTTTTCCTTGTTTTTGACCAATGTATTCAATCCACCATGCTAATTCAAGATACTAGCATTTATTTGTACTTTATTGGTGGTTGAAGTATTTGTGTACCTTTCTTTTTTTTATTTTATTTTTTTATTAAATCATAGCTGTGTACATTGATATGATCATGGGGCATCATTCACTAGCTTCACAGACCGTTTACCAAGTTTCACACATACCCTTGTAAGATGCACCGCTGGTTGTGTACCTTTCTTGATGATAAAACTACCAACTTGCCATAGAATTAAACTTATTTTTAATTATACTGTGCCATAGTGTTAATCTTATTTTTAATTATACTGTGACTAAATGTGATACAGCAGGAATGATGACTGGTCTTTTATTCTGCTCACAAGTGAAAGTATGAAAAATTAATATGAAGAAATAAACTAAATTATGATTGTGACTAAAATAATTTACTGTGTGAGTATACACATATTTTAATTATTTCTTTCTCCTAGGATCCCATCTGCTTCCGTTTCTTTTTTTATTTTATGCAGTGAATGTCAATATTTAGAGCCAATTCTGTTTCTCTATGAAGTGAGAGAAATATCGGTTTAAACTTATGTCACTGATTGTAACAGTGTATTGGAACTATAAAAAATGATTATGAATTTGGGAATATGTCTTATGTTGAGTGAGAAAAGATCTGGAAATTTCCCAAAGACCTACAGAGACAAATATAACCTGATGATGGGTGTGGGGTGGGGGAAAAGCTCCAAGCAGACAACATTTCAGTTAAACTGAGATGAAAATAGCTATGAATAATATTTTAAGCAAATAAATCTAGAAATGTTTTAAGAATTTGTTCCACAATTAGGTTTTCAATATGTGAGTTTGCTTATTTAACACCTTCTAACAATATGAAATTTTATTTAATTCTTATTCTTCACATTAAAGTGTAATAGATTTTTGAAAGCCCCCAGAGCACAATATTTTTTTTTTAAATTAATATGTTTTCTTGACTTGATAATCTATAAATGAAATGTCTTAAAAATCAGCATGGCTAACTTTAAAACCTTTTAATAAACATAAATATTTATGTTTTCCCCTACGTATATTATTATGAACATAATTTTAGCAAAATGTGAAAATTGTCGAGTTTAACCATTTTTACAGAACAACATTCAAGTTTGTCAATGAAAAGGCATGAAATTCTATATTTTTAACTATAAAAATCAATCACTTAATCTATACAATATAATAATATATACATTACCACTTGAAAGATTCTGACTTTACAAATATTTAAGAATAATAGAACTACTGAATATTTTAGCCCAAATACTGGTTAAAATGTTCTACATTAAAATGGCCTTTAGCGACTCCCATTTTTTCTTTAAAACTATATGTGAATGATTCTCAGTGGAACTAAACATCAACTTCTTACATAATACAGTAAAAATATAAACTGTTGATCAAGGAACTGGAGTTAAAACATAAAAAAGAAAGACAAAGGAAAAAAGTTTTTTTCAGAACCAAAGGAGACTTTCAGGGAAGATGATCATTTAGTCTCACTCCAAAGATGCCAGGGTGAGAAATACAGCAGAGCCTCTGTTAACTGGCCATGCAAGAGACTGTTCAAACTGGTCCACACACAGAGGAACAAGGCCTAATGTACTCATATGTATATGTGGTGCATGTCCAGGCTATGAAAATTAGGTCAACTTAAGGAGCTGGTCAAGATAGGGAGTGGTTGACTTTGATGTCCTACTGTAGAATAGTAAGTCTATATGATGCTGTGTTATAATAAACATTTTGCTGTTTATTACAACTAGTGTTTCTGTTTGTATTCAATATAAATAATATTTAATTTTTATAATATGTATTATTTATTAATTTTTGAAAGTATGCATATGTCTCTCAGAATAATAAATGTATTCATTTTAGAACTGGTTGTAACTGTTCTATTGGCTTTGTTTTCTCTAATAATAATCATACCATTTGTCTAAGGTTGAGCCTTTTTATGAGCAAATTTATGTACAACTTTCTTTTCTCAAGTATTTTGTAATCCCAGTGAGTCCATCTTAGACTGTTTCCTGGTTCTGCTTATGGAGGTGTGCTTGCATCCAAGGCATGGTGTCCTGCCCTGGTTGCCTGGGCTCATTTACAGTGAGAATAGAGAATGAGAAAATGGAAGCATTCACTTTCCTTTGGGTGTGGGTTCTTCCTAGACATCATTAGCTTCCCCTGCCCCTACAGATTCTCCTATGTCCACTGCCTTATCAGAACTGCCTGACGTATGATTTTGTGTACATGGTGGGCATGCCCATGTACACACATAAGATTTTCTTCATTTGAAGAACCGCATCTCATATTCATGTTAATTGCACCTTAATTACTATTGTTCCTAGATTCCACCACTGTCAGGCAAGAACTTCATTTAGGCAACATTATTTTTCTATGATCAATTTAAGAAATGAGTTGAATGTTGAAGGGCCCAAAGAGAAACCAACACCATAAATTCTTCCTTGGCTTTTCCCTTCAGAGCTTTGTCCATAGATTAACTCAATACTGCCCTTTCAGATAAAATTTCAGGGAGATCTAAAAATGTTTTGTTGTTGTTGTTACATAATAGACAATTCTTTTTTCCAGGTATGTAAAAATCTAAGTCAAACTAATAATGATATGACACTTGCCTGAACTCTAATCCGATTCACTCATCTGTCGTCCTCCTGCCTGCATTGTTCTGAATGCCCCCTAGTCAGGTTCTGGGACAGGGAGAGGTAAGGAAATAGTGTAGGGCTTTCCATTGTGATCCAGCAATGGAGCCTTCTGGGTATTACATTATTTCAAAAATGACCCTTTCTTTCGTGGGTAGCATTCACTGTGATTTTAGAGACATTGAAACTCCAGTTCTTAGGCTATGGGACATAATCTTCTCCAGCTGACCACTTAAAATTTCTCTATTCCTCTGAGTTCTTGGCAACATGTATCTCTTATTTGGTTTGGGTGAGTTCACATTTTTCAAGTGTTCTTCTTGGGCAGTTTCCCTTGAAAACAACTCCAGATTGGCTTCCTCATAATGGACCCACATCTGGTTCCCAGGAAAAATATGTCGCAAGTAGAAAATCTTTTTTTCTCCAATGTCCTTTCTTTTTTCTCTGCTAGCTCAAGTCAATCAAATGCTGTTAGAACTCACCTATGAAAGGTAAACACTTATGCCCACATTCTAAGCTGCAGAGAACATGAATCTAAGCTTGCCGAGTGCTTTGAAAATAGCTGTAGGTGTGCAATGGGTTCTTCTTCCCCAAAACCCTGCTTCTCTCAAAAGGAACACTGACCACTATCTTCAAAGAATTCCTCTCCCAGGAACCTCTCCTATCAGTTCTCATTACAGGTTAATAAGAAGGAACAGATGCTAGAACATGCTTTGTAATTTCTAAGAAAATCCTTTGCCCAAGGTTTCATATCACACGTTTGAAAGAGGCAAGTATTCTTGGCAATTATTCTCTTATTTGGGAGTCTTAGTTGAAACTGACACAGAAAGAGACAGATTTTAATATTTTATTATATTTGTCAAAAGTTTCTATGTGATCTCATCTTCCACAGATCTAGTAGGAATTTTCATTTCATATTTTGGTCAACTAAGTGTTACTCAGCTTCTTTTTCTTCAGTTGTGGTTTATAAAATAAATAACATTTCCAGGGATCCAGCTAAATGGATTATTATAATAATGAGCTCAGTCTATAATTTTAAAATAAAAGTTTGTAAGTGGTTTTATTGCTCATTGAATATTGTAATTTTTCTTCCAGTTATCTACAGCTTTTATTATGACCAACAATATTTCAAAGCACTTAAGTCTGTGAATAAATCCACTCCATTAAATAGTTTACCTATTATGTGACAGACAGTTTTTCAATGTTCTGATTCTTGAGGACATGACAAAGTATCATAGATAGAGATACTGGCACACCCACCTCAAAACATAAGAGAGAAATAACAAATAACATGCAGTCATAGCACAAGGAATACCAAACAGACGTGGGTATGTTTTGGAGTGAGCAGCAGCATCTTAAGCACAGAGACTTCCCTAGATATTCCCTTATGCCTCTTGACACTTGGTCTTGAGTCAAGTGTTCACTCAGATCATTTAATTTCTAGTTGAATCAGAATTCTGGAAGCACTGCCAAGTTTAGAAAGGAACCATAATGTGGAGCTGTCAGAGTCAATGGGGTAGACTTTCCTTTAGCAAAGGTAGTGAAATCCATTGCCTTGTAGCATTTGATCTTTTCTATGGTCATTCAAGACATTAAGTGAAGACTTGATGTTCAGTCTATTTATTAAAGAACTAGATGGCTTACAACTAGTAAGTTGGCTTACAAAAGTCACATTAATCTTTTCTGAGCATTCTGAAAAGTTCCTTAATCATTGCCTTTTTTTGGTTGAGGTTTTGTTACACTTTGTTGGGCTAGCACTATGTTGGTATTATGTCACAAGTGGTGTGATATCTAATAGGCCGTAGTGTTCCCTGCCATCTAATATTATGTCTTGTGGGGCTACACAATTAATCATGGTGATTCAGTTTAAAAAAATTCATTGCCTGTGTGCTCAATCATTTCAAATCACTTTGGACTGGTGGTAAGTGTAGAATTAGGTCAAAATAGGATTTCTGGAATATCTCCATTTTTAGGTTCCATTTTTTTTTTTTTTTTCTAAATGGAAGGCAAATTATAGCAACTCAGCTCCATCTTTGTACTTAGATTTGGGAAATAATCTTCTCCTTTACCATTCTGACAACTGTAATCAGTTGCCAGTTTCCTGTAATGTGGAAACCTGGTTCATGAGACCTAGATGTCAGAGAGGGCCCAGAGAAACCACTTACGTGTTCCTGGAGCAAGGGCACTCCAGGAAAGCTGGTGAGTGGATATTTCCAAGTCTAAGTCTCTTTTCTTAGGAAACAATAATGATAGCACTAAATTACGCATCCCAAGGCCTCATGCTACAGTGCTGAATTGCAATGAACCTGCCTCAGTGCCTGTGGAGTGATGGCATTCCCCAGTCTCATTACAGGGAACTCTACTTTGTCATTTAACATTTATCAGAGTATGCAGCAATGTAAGGAATTTTTTTTTTTTTTCAGTTTAAATACATGAATGTAACAGCAGATTGGAGTCTTCCTTCTTTTCCAGAGGATGGATAGGGGCATTCATTCATGTTTGCACACATGGGATAAATATTTCTAAAATACTGGCTGTATATCAACATGATGTCATTTGTTAAGAGAGACAATAGAAGTACTGGTCATGTTCCCAAGAGTGAAGTTGCTACATTGAAATCTATAAGAGCATCTGAAATTTCCTCTAAATTAATTTCTTAGTGAGCATTAGTGCAACAGACACCATTTTTTTTTTGACCACTTATGTTGCAGGGATCACGTTAAGAATCATTAAAAAAAAAATATTAGCCTGCTGATTGCATTATATTAAAAAAAAAAACCTGTTTACAAGATTTAAAAACTGGTCTTGTAGGCTAATATCTTCATCAAAGTAATATGGCTAGTAAGTAAAGGAATAACATGGTTAATGAGTAAAATGACACAGCTAGCACCTCAACTTAGGATTCTTTTACTCTAAAGTTGCTTCTTTTCATCTTCTATTTCACATTGTCTCTAAACTACTAAGTCAAAACTGAAGTTCTTGCACATTTAATGTAAAGCAAAAGACAGAGCAGTAAGGGGAAGAGGTCAGTTGAAAATATCATAAAGGCAGCCTCTGCATCAGGAGCCTAGAAAACAGGAAATTATTCTCTCCTTATTCCTCACATATGAAAATGTGTTCAAGTCCTGAATCTTTTCTTCCTAAATCTTTATTAAGGTATTTCTTCCTCTTTATTCTTATTACTGTTTTTTTTTTTTAATCCACAGCTTCCTAATGTGTTCCTCTGCATCGAATTTTGCACCATTAGTCTATATTTTTATTTTCGTATGATGCTCAATCTAATCTACAAGTTGACCATGTCCCTCTCATGTGGAGAACTTGCTTGTAGCTTTCCTTCCTTTGATTCAGTGTCTCATATATGACATGAGATTTATCCCCATGCCCTATCTCCTGACCCACTCTAGAATCCTACTGGAGTCTCCGATAGTACAAAGACACATATGTTTTATTGCACACAACCTTATGTTGTATACATCTTTTAGTCTGAACATTCTCTTCCTTTCTCTTTGGATTCTAAAATATTTCTCTATATTTCTAATACATATAGCTCACATCTCTATCTTAGTGTTTCCCAAGTGAGATCTAATATTTCCATGTTTGCATTTTTTTTCCTAGCAAGCTACACAGTTTTAAGTTCAGGGACTCTTTCAAATATGACCCCTTAATGTCTAGTCAAAGATATAAACAATGAAAATTTATTAAGCAGAATTTAAACAATATGGCAGCAAGCAAGCAAGCAATAGCAAAAAGCAAAACCAACAGGTGAGACATTTTTAGTTTTTCTGG
The DNA here is from genome assembly GCF_027406575.1 of Nycticebus coucang. NCBI lineage: Eukaryota > Metazoa > Chordata > Mammalia > Primates > Lorisidae > Nycticebus > Nycticebus coucang. The sequence continues at coordinate 28,653,800 of NC_069792.1, read as the reverse complement.
TAGAACGTGGGAAATACTTTGAAAAAATTGGCAAGCAAACCAAAAAAAGGTACTTTTTCCAGGTTCATCACGCCTCTGCTTCCACTTGTGATATGACTTCATGCCAACATGCGATGATTTGGAGTGGGTCTCAGTGTCTTAATTACACAGTTAAATGGTTGTATGGAATCATTCTTGGACATTATTCAAGGCACAAAAGTCCTTGGTTACCACACTAACTACCTTGCACACTAGAAATGATATCTCAGGAGATATAATTCTTTTAGAGGCCATGGGTAAGAATTATGACAAGATATACACATAAAGCAAAAGCAAGACATACTAAAAATTCTGTTTTATAGTCAGACAGATTGGGTCTCTGGACCCAAATGTCTACCCTAAAATAACATGCCTCTAGGTAGAAGGCACTAATCAAGAAATGTGAGTGCAAAATTACACCTAGGCACTACAAGTAGAAAGCAAACCCAAACATCAGGACTACACTACAGCGTTCATGCATTTTTAAATTTTATTTATTTATTTATTTTTGCAGTTTGTGGCCGAGGTTAGGTTTGAACCCACCACCTCTGGCATATGGGGCCGGCACCCCACTCCTTTGAGCCACAGGCACCGCCCTGTTCATGCATTTTTAATGTCTTTTCTTATTCTATTTGAAAAATTATCAGAATGCTTCTGTATTCTACTTGTATACCTAATGAGCTTATTGGAACTTTACAGGGATGAAGAGTCAAGAGCAGCCATCCTTGGCTCCAAGAAGCATTGCTTCTTTCATGACAGAGAAACAATATCAACTATGGCGCTGGACCACACGTGCAAAATCCCTCATTAGTGTGGTTGGACTGTTGGTTTGCTGGAGCTGGCAAAATTCTCCCTTCTCTAGCTATAACATACTGAAGTTGCTTGTGTTGGAAGCTGTCTAAACGATTTACAAAAATAGCAATGCATGGTCTTGAAGAGTTATACACACTGTATTGCAGTTTATTTCCCCAATTAGATGGCTAAGATTGTAATGCTAGAATTTGGGGACTTTATGGGCTGGTGGACAAAAGGAAAATACAATTTTTTTTTGTAAATGTTTACACTTAAAGGTATAAGATTTTAGTAAGGTAGAATTTGGTCAAAGTCATCTGATTCCTGAAACTAGAATCCTTTGACATTATTAAGAATCAATTAAGCATTGTTTCCTGAGGTATTGCCATGGTCCCTTGGTAATTTATCCAGGTTACATTTATAGCCTCTTTGTAGATGAAGTATAAATGGGACTGATTTAGATCAAGGATAGCTTTAAAACTAATGAGTGGATCTCAGAGACAGACTAATAAAAAGCTTTACAAGAAAATTTCTCAACTATTTTCTCTGCATATGATCAGTGTTAAAAGCACTTAGCAGTTTCTAACCAACCTTCTTAAGAACAAAGAGATAAAAATGAGGAGCACATTTGTTAAAGATCCAGTAACAATTTCATGGAATTACACAGGTATAACTAAAAATGCACAGTTTATTGCAGAATTGAGTCTTAAAAATTTGTCTTCAGAAGAGGAGACAGTTGATTTTGCTATAAGAAATAATAAAAGTCACAATTTAAAAAAAATCATTGTTGAAGGATTTGTTAAAAGCAGATCATGGGTCTCAGCTTTTAGTGAATTTATTTTGAAGCTCCTGAAGCAGACACCACAAATTTTTACATTCTAATGAGTGAACTAAAAACATATATTTCAAAGTAAATAGCACTCATAAATTACATTTATGACACACGAGGTTGCTGACTGCTGTGCAGGGAACACGAAGTAACGGTGCTAATATGCACTCTAGCTTGATTTTCTCAGTTCCCAACATGCTCTAATTCCACACTACAAATCTTTAAATGGCAGTTATATTTTAATTAATGTGATTATGTGCTGCCATTAGCAAACCCTCCCCCAGCACATTTCTCCTGCCAGGCCCATGAATGCCAGTAAACCATTAACATAAAAGGGCTGTTTGCTTATTAAATTCATCTACACAAATAGGCGAGGGTTGCAATTGTTGATTTGCCACTGAAAGAACAGAATGAGAAGGAGTTGCTCAGTGTCTGGCAGTTGCAATTATCTGGTGTAATTAAGTCTAATTTATAACCCCCCCCATGAGAAAGTAACAATTTTTGTTAATTAACAAGAGCATTTGTAAAGCTCGTTAACTCCATCACTCACAGCCTGCCTGGCAAAATGGGACCATACGGCTATTACGATGGGACATGTTGCATATGTGTATTTGTGCATTAATCTGTTTGGAAGGTCTAATGATTGAAATGAGAGCTAGAAATGGATGTGATATTACTGAGAAAAGAAGATCTACTGTTTTCATTTGTCTCTACAGCAACGTGAATGCTTTGTCATTACCTTCTGCATATGGTTTCATTATTCCGATACAGCACTCCACATTGCCTCATACCATCATGCCCTAAGCCTGCAGGGTACAAGAGCACTTATCTTTCCTGATGACTGTTGAATCATTTAAAACAAGTTATTAGTGAAACAATTAAAATGATATTGGTTCACAATTGTATTTATAGCTGGCAGGCATAATGGAACATTCTGAATAGCGGTCGGGGGTTCTCAGAATGGATGGAAAATGCTGTTAATCAGAGACAAGGGAAACCTCTAAAGAAAACCTAAATTGCAAGAGCACGTTAATTGTATTGGAGCATTTCATTTAATTGAGAACAAAAGGAAGGTAAAAATCATATTATCAATGTTTTATGAACATGAAGAAATGGGAAAATTACTATGTCATTTGTCACAGATCTTCTTTGGAAGTGAAAATTTAAAAGAACAGTCTTTTAACTTTAACCAGAGCAGGCCAAACACATCATCTTGCTACACATTTTTATACTCAAAGGGAACACCAAAGTAAAATATCACAAATAAATTAATTAACTAATAAATACAGAGGATGGCATGGGGCAGACTACCCCACATGCCTGGAGGATTACAGTCAGACCTAGAGATTGCTAAATGGACATAAAGGCTAAGGAGTTTGTCCTTGCACATCTCCGTTCATGATTCTTAAGAAGTTATTGCCATCAGATTATCTGCGAGAATATGTTATTTCTTTCTTGCCTTTGGTGGTAGAAGTTCCTGGAATCTATGAAAGATGAATGACAGCATATAAGTAGATAAACAGCAAACTTCTTTCACATAAATCAATTCCTCTTAAACATGCCTTGACTGGAATTGTGAATGGGAACTTGTAGGATAATATTTAGAAATAAACATATTCTACATCAAGCACACAAAGTGAATTCAGTGTGAGTTTAAAATGACTTGCTTTTCTTCCAGAGGCTTAAGGGACCTGGATCCCCCTGGGATACACGCAGAGTTGGCTTCCCTGGAGTTATTCCATAAGCCATTTCTCTGAAGCTGTACACCCCGTGAAGCCTGAGATCAAAGGGCATGCTGCCCTTCCTCAGAGATACGGGCCAGAGGGGTTGACGTATGTTAACAACATATTGTCAGAGGTCTATAGGTGGTCTGCCCTGAGGGAAAGACACAGTCGTTACTTCATACTGAGTAAACCGAGTGAACGCTTGAAGTTATTCTTCCATTAACTCTGTTCCCCTGTGGCTACTTTCTTCTTTGTGATCTTTCTTTAGATACCTGCTCAGAAATTAGTCAGTGTTTAGAAGAAGAGGTTTACTACAAAGGTGATTGTATTGATATGATAACAAAATATTTCAAGTTAATTTCAGATAGGTAGAATAAGATAATGATGAAACTAATAGATAATAGATTAAGTGTGTACGTGACTAGAAAAGTATAAAATTAAAACCTTGAATAAAGATTTTTGCTACATGCCATCTCATCTTGTGTAGTCAGCTTCTTGACTTAGTAATTACAGGAGCGAGTTTACACCCACAGCCAAGCTGCTGTTTGTTCACATCTCCAGTATATAGCACTATCATCCCAACCATTATAAATACGAAATGGCAATTGTGTGGGCAAGCATACCACAGATACAGGACAGAAAACAAATTTGTGTATACAAGAAGAACTGAGGGTGTAAATTAAAATTGTGAAGAGGTTTTAAACAAGGAAATAATTCAATGACAGAAAGACTAATTTGTTGAAAGGATTACACCATAAAAATCATTGAAAATTTAAGAATACAAATTACCCTTAAATATTCTTATTATTAAGATTTAAATCCTAAAGAAATAAATTACATTAGCAACAAGTAATATTTGCGTTCTTTCTTCATATCACATATTGATATAAATGAATAAATCAATTTTTAAAACTATGAACCTTCCTTAAAACAACTCTATAAAATGTTATTATTCTCATTTTATCAAGTAGGATATTCAAGTGCAAAAAGTTTATGGAACTTGCCTAATGACAAAAGACTATCCACTGATAAAAATTCTTTCAAAATTGCATAGACAGGTTATTATAATATATGAAATTGAATATTTGAATTTATATATTGATTCTATTCACATACTTTGTTTTATTGAGAAATATTAACAAAATAATTTGCAATGACTTTCTTTACATTTATTCTTTACATTTGTTGTAAAATCATAAGGTCACAATAAAATGTATTTATGTAAAGACAGAATAATTTTAAGTGTTAATAGGGCAGATAAATAATTAATGTTTTGCTGGTTGGGGGTTTTCTGGCTGTTGACTTGTGTAGTGAGCTGGGTGGCAAGTCTGGGAGAGACATGGTAGGTAGAAAAGATAATTGAAGGATATGAGTTAACTATCCCTCAATCTTTCCTCATTCTGACTTCCTCCTACTGGTACCACCCACGTAGGTACCTAGAGCATTCTGGTTCCCTAGTAGCATTCTAGTTTATAGGGAAAATAGCAAAAATATGACAGGCAATAGCTACCTTATGATTATTCTGTCAGTAGATTTGAACCGATTTAAGTTTATTGTTATTGCAACTACCAAAATCATTATCCACACACTTAACTATTAAAATAGAGTTGACTGATTTTTTTTTGCCTTAGTATTTCTAAGTTGCAATTCATGGTACCAAATCATGAAGACTGATAGTATAGGAAAATTGTTAATAATTTATAATGTGGCATTTAAAATTTACTCTTAGAAGCATATAGAAAAATCTATTACATTTTTATTTAGTTAGGTGTTTATCAAAATTCCAATGCATTTATTATTTTGTAAATGAGAAAATGTGAAAATTATTAAATATACTTAATGTAAATACATGATGATGGGATAAACCTTGATGACCGTCTCTACTAAGTCTATATTGATAAAGAAAACAGAATCTGAATATTACAACCAGTCTATTTATCTTTCATATTTACCTTATGAAGAGGTAGTAGAACCCAACCTTTCATGATAAAGAGAGACAAATTAGAGTTATACCTCAGTTTTATTTTTTATTTTTTTTTGATGAAAACATTTCAAATTGTACATAAAACCAGCACATTGCACCCCATGATTACATTAATGTACACGGCTATGATTTAATTAAAAAAAAAAAAAGAATTGGTATAGAGGGAGGGGAGGCTGGGTGGAGGGAGGGTAACTGGTGGGACCACACCTAGGGTGCATCCTACAAGGGTACATGTGAAATTTACTAGGTATAGAATATAAATGTCCTAACACAATAACTAAGAAAATGCTATGTTAACTTGTTTGATGAAAACATTTCAAATTGTATATAAAACCAGCACATTGTACCCCATGAGTACACTAATGTACATAGCTGTGACTTAATTGAAAAAAAAATTGGTAGAGGGAGGGTACTTGGTGGGACCACATCTAGGGTGCATCTTACAAGGATACATGTGAAATTTACTAGGTGTAGAATGTCTTAACACAATAACTAAGAAAATGCCGTGTAGACTGTTAACAAGTTTGATGAAAACATTTCAATTGTATATAAAACCAGCACATTGTACCCCATGATTACATCATTGTACACAGCTATGATTTAATAATAAAAAAAAAAAAATTGGTAGAGGGAGGGGATGAGTGGAGGGAGGGTAAATGATGGGACCACACCTAGGGTGCATCTTATAAGGGTACATGTGAAATTTACTAGGTGTAGAATATAAATGTCTTAACACAATAACTAAGAAAATGCCATGAAGGCTATGTTAACCAGTGTGATGAAAATATGTCGAATTGTATACAAAAGCAGTACATTGTATCCCATAATTGTATCAATGTACACAGCTATGATTTATTAAAAAAAAATTGGTATACGCTTGGTGCCTACAGCTCAGTGGCTATGGCGCCAGCCATATACACCAGAGCTGGTGGGTTCGAATCCATCCCAGGGCTGCCAATGACAACTACAACCAAAAAATCACCGGGCCTTGTGGCAGGCGCCTGTAGTCCCAGCTACTTGGGAGGCTGAGGCAAGAGAATCGCTTAAGCTCAAGAGTTTGAGGTGGCTGTGAGCCATGATGCCAGAAGCACTCTACCTAAGGCAACAGCTCGAGACTGTCTCAAAAACATAAATAAAAAGAACTGGTATAGAATAGCTTTATGCAGATGTTTAAGGAAGAACGTGGCTCACACCTGTAATCCTAGCACTCTGGGAGGCCAGAGGTGGGAGGATTGCCTGAGCTTCTAAGACCAGCCTGAGCAAGTGACCTCATCTCTACTAAAAATAGAAAAAAAACTGGCCAGGTGTCATGGCAGGAGACTATAGTCCCAGCTACTGGAGTGAGCCCAGGAATTTGAGGTGGTTGTGCGCTCGGCTGACACCACATCACTCTAGCCTGGATCAATGGGCAACAGAGACTCTGTCTCAAAAAACAAAACAAAACAAAACAAAAAAACACTTTAAATTTAATTATAATAAACTGAAAAAGTGAAACTATATTAAACATGTCAAGAACTTGGTAGCTAGGGGCATTTCTATCATTGCAGAAAGTTCTACAGGACAGTGTTGTGTTAGGTCTTCTGGGGGAGGGGCAACTCAGTACTTCCAACACAAGGTCTCACATATTTATTACTGCACCAGCTTATTAGGGAATAGCACATAAATGAAGAGAAAACTCATTTTCCCAATGAAGTGTGGCAAATGTTCAACTGATGACACTTTCAGCTTGATATGGTAAGATGATGACAGTGACCGTAATATAGCATAAGTACACGCCGTCTCATGTGCAATTTCTTATAGACCCAGCCTGGTTCTTTGCCAGTGTCTCCTCTTCGAGTTGTACCTGATTTTATTACCCATTTTCATTCAAATCCACTGGGGAATGGGACGATTTTGTTTCTGTTTCTTGGCCAAAAACCGCTTGATTCTGAAAGTCTTATGAGAGGACATGGCGACAAACGAGACTACTCACACTCACCACAGTGGAGAAGAGCGAGAGAAAAGCTATACCTCAGTTTTATTTGTTTTTCTTAAAGTATTCCTTGCATATATTTAAGCTTTTTTAACAAGGACAATAACAAATCTACAGTCACTTTAAAGAATGTAATGAGATAAAGTTCAATATGATCTAAGTTCAGTTGTTGACAGAAGGGAAGGGATTCTTTTTGTCTATCATGTTAATTGAAATATGCTCAGTAAAATAAGCAATAAGGTATAGGTTTAGTAAAAAGATGTTAACTAAAGAAAGAAAACTCTCTTAATAGATTGTTAAACACTAAGCATTTATTGAATCTCCTGGTCTGAGAATTTCAGTAATGGTGAAGAATTATGTATATGGTCTTTTTGAAATCCCAGAAAAAAAATTAGATAATTAAAGAAAACATACCTTTAGTCTGAAGAGTTTAAAAAATGCTTATTGAACTATACATTTTAGTTCATCAGCTAAAAGGAGATAACCCAAGTAAATAGTTAAGATCTTACTGACATGTTAATCATTTCCTGAACATTATGCTGTATTTTATCTTAAAATCCATTTTAACTGTTAAAATTCTATCATTTTAATGAATGCTTTCAGTATGGAGAGGTGAAATTGTATGACCTTGACATTCTTATTGCACAAATACCAATTTAGATGAGATGATCATGAAAAAATTAACCTCCAATGAGCATTTTCCTTCTTTATAATGTAACTTAATGTCTTATACTTTAATAGTAAAGTATATATAATGTTAGAGAGGGGACAAATATATCCCTGCTTTGTGATATGTCATAAAAATTTGGCCTGTGAAATACCTGTATGTGGCAAAAGTATCTTCAACTCTCTGTAGATATGGTGTGTGTTCATATACATGTCCAATTACTATGAAACATAATTTCAGAATCAAAGTTTAGAAAAAATTATATCTCTCAAGACAATTAATCAAAAGAAATGGAAGTGATAATTGCCCTATAAAATCCTCCCAGCTGGCAATGGGGTGTTTGCTCAGGACTAAATTCAGGTTATTACAGTGATTAAAGGGAGTTTATGTATACTTGCAATAGTGGAATTGTTGGCCTTGACGTCTTCAAGGCTGTGCAGAACCTGGGCCAGGTACTGGATACTAAAATATCAATAATAATACAGTGAGAAGAATTTTAAGAAATACTTTCTTTCAGGTAAGTATCACCAACTTTCTATGGTTAAAATATTTCTTAGGACCTGGATGGAGTTGAAACACATTCTTCTTAGTAGAGTGCCACAAGAATGGAAAAGCAAAGATCTAATGTACTCAATTCTAATATGAAACAATAGACAAGCAGCTACATGTGCATATAAGATAGAAACACAATTATATTCAAGTTGTGGGAGGGAGAAGGAGGGAAAGGGGTATGGGAGGAGGGACAGGCCTTGGTAAGCTCTCACCTGATGTGCGCAAAGTAAGGGTACGCAGCACACCCTCTGGGTGAAGGGCTCAACTGCAACTTGGAGTTTACCTTAGAAGTGCAAACAATGTAGCCTAATCATTTGTACCCTCATATTAATCTGAAATTTAAAAAAAAAAGAAAGGCTAGGAATGCATATATATGTATTACTTAGGACAATAGTATGAAAATTCACTCAAGTAAGTTGTTGATCCCATTTTAGGAGCATTTGTCAGCAGGCCACGCTTTGTGTTTTAGTTCCCTTTAGTTCAGAATTACTGAATAAGGAGAATGGAAAGAGAAAAGAGGACGACGTAACTCTCCTCTGTGATAAACCACATCGTGACTTTCCTTTGCCTCTTGTATTTAGAGTGAGAGCTGAAAGCAGAGGGTGAGAAGCTGTGTCTGAGACCAGAAATGTAGGACTCCCTTGTTTTTCCCAAATCTCAACATTCTTAAATATTTATTTTGTTTCTCTACAAACAAAAAAAAAAAGAAGGAAAATAAAAATGAAGGCATCAGAATTATTGTTTGCTTGTACTAGTAAGAGGGATTTCCTAATTCATAATGGAATTCAGTGTGGTTTCATAATAGGTCTAGTTAAATTCAATTTATGTTTCTTTTTAGTCATGTGAAAGCAATGTCAGACTCTGTTCTTTGTTTTGAGAAAAAGTCTTTAAGGTTCTTTAGTGTGTTCACATTAATTACCAAGTGGAACATTGTTGTTGGCACAATTCTCTTAATCCTATTGTTTGGCTAATTTCAAGCATTGTTTTATATTGCATTTAATTGAATTATATCATGTCTCATGTCCCTGTAATCCCTGGTCACCATCTAAGCTTCTAACCCTCCAATTATTCTGTCTTGTTTTCCCTTCCCATTGTATCTTTGCTTTGCTTCTCCCTATTTTTACTTTCCTACTTCTTAAACCTTCTTAAGGAATATTTTGAAACTTTAGGCAACACAAACACTCTTATCCTTAACTAATTACTCACCACAGGATACAGAGTTATGAAAAGCATTCTCCCACTTCCTAATTGCAAGTTTCAAATCACACACTGTCCAAGGTGCCTGCCTTCCAAATAATCCTACCCTGCCTTCTCCCATCTGCCATCGCCCTGGTCACTGCTCTGCACTTAGGGAAGTTTGTCTTTTCTCAAGACCCAGGCCCTGTGCTCTGTGACAACAGTCTCCATCTAGAGCGTCCGTCCCAGAGTCCACATTCATGATGTTTTACTTCAGATGTCCTTGATAACCTCCCATCAATGCACTCCCAGTATCATGCACCCACAGAGGCACAGATTACACTGCCTTTTTACTCATCCATTTTCACAGCCATACCCAGGGTTGTCATGCAGAAATGCTACCAGGTCAAAATATTCAAACTCTCATTCTCTGATTCCCTAATTTTATACAGAACACCTAACCATTCTAACAACCTCACACTCTTACTTGACTGGTATTTTTAATGATCTCCATTTTCCATTGACTCTACCTCTAACTTTTTCCACCCAGCACCTCACTCAGCAATTTCTTCTTCTCACATCTCTACCAAGCTGAGACTGAAGTGCTTGAGTACCTATTTGCTAATCTATTCAAAAGGCATTAACAGGTAATGCAATCTGGTCTAGGTCATCTCCGATCACTATTAACAGCTTAATACATCTTCATGTAATTTACTTGCTCTTATTCTCAGTCCCAACGTGTATTTGAGTTTGCCCTTGGGAGTTGGTCCCAGGAGCCATACACCCATAAAGCCCCCACTTCCACAGCTTCCCCCACTTCCTACGTGCACCCCTTTTAAACACATAATTCTACAAGTGCACACTCTTTTCACCTTACATGCCTGTGCTATGGAGTGAAATGCAATCTTGAACTTTGTTCTCCCTATAAATTCATATTTCCTAATCTTCTACCTAATGTTTTAATTTCATTTAACACTTAATTCCCTTGGTGTATTGTAATAGTGCTTTCTTGAGAAAATGAAGGTTCTCAGATATTGAGTTGAAATTACCTGTCTTCCTTTGGACTGTCTTCCTTCTGTTCTCTGGAGACAGAAGATAGACTACCCACTTCCTGTATAAAGCTAGACCTTCTTGTCTCTATACTCTTACATATTTTGCAAGCCCATAGCCATTTTCTTACTCTTCTCCCTGTGTTGTTTTCTTTCTATTTATTCCACACACCTCCCATTAAAGTGATTTTCCCGAAACACAGATCTCACCATGTCACTGTCCTATTAAAATCCTCTTCAACAGTTTCTCATTGCTCGTAGACTGACGTCTAAATAATTCAACTTGGATTTTAAGACTGAATTTTTACTTGATTGGATTTAACTTATCTCTTACTCTACTGACCATTACCCTGTGTTCCTCTTGCCTTTGGACATTTACATACAGTGACTCTGTTGCCTCAGCACCCTCCTATCATCCACCAAATCCTTCACCCTCTACCCTGGTTGCTCCCTTCCAATAATCTACCTCCCTTTCATACCTATCCCTGAACTTCTATGGATTAGGTAACATACTCTCATAAAACCTCATATTATCCTTAAAATAGCCTTTATCAGTATGCATTAATCTTCTGTCTACTTTGTCTTTCCCATGAGACACTAGCACTAATACCAGATGGAACATCTTTCCCACGGATTCTTTAAGAGGTAAAGCACTGGGATCTGACACGGAAAGATTCTGTGAAGTGACTATTAGAATTGGTCCATGTGTCTCAACTCATGGTAGATCCAAGAACATGTGAGATTAGGAATTATAGTCTGAAAGGACTCACTCACAAGAACTTATGCTTTATTTTACAGAGATAATTAGGCATAATATATGTGTAATCTAAAAATATTAATGTCATCTGGAAATCCCATTGCCCCCCTAAGCAAAACAAAACAAGAAAAAACAAAAAATAAAAACAAAGAACTTTAGAGGCATCAAATAAATGTTGTTGCCAAAATTTCTAATTCCTTAGGAATTACCTAAGGCTTTAATTCTAAAGAAAAAAACAGTGCTGAAGTTAAGAACAGATCATTTGTTTTCAATCCTTGTCATAGCCTGACATCACATTTCAGGGCAAGTTGAAGATTTTCCAAAGAGAAAGCTACCTATCTCTTCAAATGACCAATGACGGGACATATGTGAGGGCCAGGGATGAGTTAGCAGATTGTGTGTGCCTGTACAGGCATGGAATGGTGACATTTGGAAGTGTTCTGGTTGACCATTACAAATTAGTTTATCATAATATACATTTTTTTTTTTGAGCCCGAGTCTCTTTCTGTCACCTTGGGGAGAGTGCCATGGCATCACCATAGGTCACAGCAACTTCATACTCTTAGACTCAATCCATCATTTTGCTTCAGCCTCCTGAGTCGCTGGGACTACAGGCACCAGCTACAATAACTGGCTATTTTTAGTAGCAATTTGGTCTCTCTCTTGCTCAGGGTGATTTAGAACTCCTGAGCTCAAGCATCCACCTGCTTCAACCTCCCAGACTCTTTCTCATAAAATTTTATACAGTGAGACACAAGAGAGATGTAATTGCATTTTAATATTTTTGAATGTTTGACTGTGTGTATTTAATATGCCATGTGCCCCCACTGGTTGGAAAGGATTGTTTTTTAGTTCCATACAATTACATTTTCACAGAAAATATTATTTCTGTATTCATATTAATTGTACAATGTATTTAAGAAGGGCCAACTGCACCAAGGCCAAAGTCAGAGGTGGAGAAGACAGAGGACTTGCTTGTGGGCTAGGTCTGCCTGGGAGGGCGAGCCAGCGATCAGAGGGACTGGTGCCTGGATTGGCACAAAATTTCTCATAGGACAAGCTAGTGCAGTCTCAAGGGTATTTGAGAAATACCTATTCTGTTGAATAAAGTAACTAATGGTCACACGAAGCTATTTTTATTTCAAGTACTCAAGTTACTTGGTGTTTCTCAAACCACAGTGGGATTAAACAGGCAGGAGTCCACAACCACAGTCTATGAATTAAGTAAATGATTTTGTTATGTGCAAATTATTCTGACAGAAAATACACAAACAGGAGCAAATTTACAAATATTTCTATTTACCTTATATAGACAATACCTACCTTACAATATTTAAATATCCTAAAATATTTCCTAAATGTCTATCAAATAACGATTAATGGCAAACATTCCAAAATATATAACTCCTCATAGCCATTCTCTTTGTTTAGTTTACGCTTGCCTATTTTTTTCCTATGGAACATAAAATACTTGTAAGTAGTATCTCACACAAATACACTTTTGATCTCAAATTTTCTAGCCTTATATTTTTATAAAGTCACAAGTATTTTGAGTTTTTACTTTAATATCCTGTCTTTTTTTTTTTTTTTTTTTTGTAGAGACAGAGTCTCACTTTATGGCCCTCGTAGAGTGCCGTGGCCTCACACAGCTCACAGCAACCTCCAACTGCTGGGCTTAAGCGATTCTCTTGCCTCAGCCTCCCGAGAAGCTGGGACTACAGGCACCCGCCACAACGCCCGGCTATTTTTTGGTTGCAGTTTGGCCGGGGCCGGGTTTGAACCCGCCACCCTCGGTATATGGGGCCGGCGCCTTACCGACTGAGCCACAGGCGCCGCCCAATATCCTGTGTCTTTTAGTAACAAAATTCTGATTGGAGAGGTAACTTATTTTGTATTTATTAATATTATTTTTCTTCGGGTCAGGATTATAAATTTAAAAATCATAATCTCTTTCTATTTTATATATTTTTTCATTTCCTATATTTATGATAATTTAAAAAAAAGGTAAGGAAAAATCACCTCAGCTGACATGAGAAAGGAGATCTGCAACATTCACTTCAGCAATAAAACCCTAGATCAGGGTAATGATTATATTTATGAAATTATACATGTGGTTGCCAGCCATGAGAAAACAATAACACACCCTTATCCTCAGATATCCCAGAATAGAATCTCCCTAGGGTCTGTACTTTGAGTAAAGTGCATGGGCAAAATCAGAAGAGAAATACCAGACATCCACTGAGTTCAGTTTCTTTCTGTATCATTGACATAAAACAAGAGAGGAAAACATCAGTCCATATAGCATGTATTTCAGGGAATGAAAACTCAGCCACTAGTCTTTCTGAAATGGCTGTTCTCTGCAGCTCAACCCTTAAATCCAGAGGTCTCCAACATTTTGCTTACGTGAAGCACTAGGAGTTTGAATTACCAGCTGAGTCAGCAGGTCACAGAGACCTCAGATAGACATTTCTGTTGTTTACTTAGGGAATGAAAGAGATTTGTAGAAATATGGAAATTACAGTCTTTCATTTGCAGGAACGTCTCTTTGTTTTAGGCACTGAAGAAATATGCAAGCCATAAACAACCTAGCACTAAATTTTTTTAGTGCCGCAACTCAGAGTAATAATAAAATGTAACTGATAGGCTTAGAGATGATGAAGGAGTTTGCTGTATTTTGAGGAGATTTTTGCACCAGAATGTTCCATTACTGAAATAATTTACTTTTATTTCTTGTGCTGATACTAGAATCTGTATATTTCCGGTATAAAATAACTTAAGGCATTTTAAATATATTTGATGTTTCAAGTACAAACCAGAAAAGGAAGCTTTTGGTGTTCCTAAACCACTCTGGATGTTTTATATATCCCTCTGTTCAAAAATTGCACCACAATCATTCAACACACTGGGCCAGAAATCTTGTGCTTAAATACTGTTCTGCTGGAGTGAGAACACGCAGCCAAGCTGAATGACTTCCCAGGTATGAACGGCACTTCCCAGGCTGATGGACGCCTACACATACTGCTCCCTAAATCACCCCTACTTTAATAACCCAGACTGCTGAAGGGACTGGGTTGATACGAACCTAAATCCAAGCCTGGCCCTGCTGGATTTCATTCAGTTGGAAAAATGAAAATGTAACAGCCACTGGCAATAGGCTTTGCTTATATGGGAAAGCCTCCCAGCCACTGCTTTAACTCCAGTGACCTCTTCTCCCACACTCAAGACTGCAGGGAACTTGGATTCCGGAGAAAAGAGGAAGGGAAGAAAAGAACAGTTTTCAAAGTTTTGGTTGGCAGGGCTGCAAGCTACTGAGACCTTAAGAATTCTGTGGAAAGAAGCCAACTGTGATTACTGAGGCTCACGGCTTTCAGCATAGATGGCCACTTACTGACACATGTGCCTTTCTGATGATTTTAGTTATCGAGGCGTTACACGTGCTCACGTGCTTTTCCTTCATAAATTAACAAGTTCCTTAAACGCTTCGTCGTCATTAACAGTTGTGAAATTTGCCTCTCCTTTCAGATGCTTTGATATTGCTGAAAACTGGATGCTTACTTTGGGTTACCTAATTGTCAGTCTGTAGACAGCCAACATTTCTCATTTTACCCACAGTGAAAATGAAAACCTCCTTCAAAAGCTAGAACACTCTCATAAGAATGGCTGTTTTTTTTTTTTTTTTTCCTTGTCAGCACTTTTAAAAGGAGGAATATAAACAAAATTTCACTTTTCACTGAGTTCTCGTTCTTGTGTGGCTTCTGGTCCACTTTCCAGTTAAGAAAACAGGCAAATTTGTACAACGTCCTAGAGCAAATCTAAGATAAAAGACAAGGATCTACTTCATCCCCTGTTACAGCACTGCGATCTTCATTGTTTCAATGATACTAGCTGAATATTTGTAACCATCAGTAAGAGAGTGTCCTCTATTCAGCTATCTTGAAAAGTTACTAGATAGTACTGAACACCACTTTTAGAAAGCAGATTCTTACTTTTATTATTATTTGTACCACAAGCAGAATTCACAACATTTAAAAAGGTATTCAAGCTCTGGTTGCTGTTTTCTTGAAAGATAATCCTCTATTTCTTAACTCTCATTTATTGCAAAATGAGTTTGGATCATTAGAGAGAATCAGAAATTATTTTCAATGCCAAGAGAGATGTTTTTTCAAGGAAGTTTACCCTTTTGTTAGTTTGAGGCACAAATGGCCTCTGACCCTTCTTTGTAAGATGTAAAACATATTTTCATATAATGGGGGAGGGAATAGTGGCTTGCTTCTCTATTATTCTAGCTGCTGGCTCTATTCAGGTGCATTTAACTTGCAGATGGTGGGTAGGAATGAAATGCATTGGGTCTAATTTACTTGCAATAAAGATTAGTTAACAAGTTATAAGAGCAGTCTTGAATTTACTGGGGATGAAGTTTTCTATTAGGATACTACACAATGGCTTGTGAGACAGTTTTATACAAGCAAAACACACCTGCTTCTGGATGTCTATTGAGAGCTGCACTTCTCATATGTGGTAGCTAATCAGTTGTAAGGTGAATTAAATCCTCAAATTCTGCAGAAATATTTTGCTGCTAAACCTTTCTAATCTTTGGAGCATATTCATCCTGGGTGCTTCTGAAACATAGACACCTTATTAATCTTCAATGGGCATGTGTTTTACTCACATAAAGTAAATATAGAATCATCTTAACCCACCATAGCAATAAAATATGGTAAATAAAAAAATAAAAGTGGTTGAATAAAATATAATATTGTCACACTCTGTGTATAAATCCTATGTGCATGTGTATGATTTGATTTACTTTCCATATCAAACCAATATCTTTCCTAAGGCAATATCATACTAGTTTCTAATGATAGTGGACTAAACTGTGGTGGGGAATTAAAAAAAATAGATTTAATAATTTTTTCCTTAGTTCCCATTTTTTTGAAAAACTACCTGAAATCAAATGAATGTTAGCTAAATGTTCTATACTAGAGGTGATAACTTCTTAATTGCCAAGACTTCAGTTCTTAATACAGGAGTGACAAGTTTAAGAGAGAACAGTATTTCGGGATTAATGCTTTAAATTAACAACTCACTACTTCATACACTCAATTGCAATCTATCATGTCGAAGATAGGCGTAGTTTATATTCAGGATACCTCTTACATTTTCTAGGATTTCTTGGCCTTATTAATTCAAATCTTACTCTCAATGCATGCATGCAGCCAAGATAATTACTAGAAGGCAAGATCAAAGCCAGCACATTATAGTCCTATTCCATTTTCTGCTGATGTGAGTGATCTGCCTCTCCTTTGATGTTATATGCTTCTACAGCAAAAGTACAGAGGATAAAAATACTACACCATGTAATCTGGCATTTATCCCATGAGAGCAGAATTCCAAATTGTGACACATGTCAAGAACTTAAAAAAAAAATAACTTAAAAGGGACCTATGCTTTATAAAATGACGTACTCTGCATTTAAACACCATCAAACATCATTTTCCATTACAAATTTAGTCCCTGATATAAAATTCAAAGAATTTTAGTAACTTTAGTGGAAGCAAATAGTTACCATATTTACTAGCAATTATATTAAATGTGTGCCTGAGCCTTTATCTCACCTAATGAGGGCAGTTGAGAGGAAGCAGAAACTCAGAATACATGGACACATATTTGTGAGTGCACATCCATTTAAGTCACTAGGTGCGTATTTACACATACATGTAGCTGGTTTCGGTTTGCTCTGAATCTTCTACCACCTTAGATCATAAACCTAAACTACTCTCTGATTTCTGGACTGCTTGTGTTGATAACAAAAAAGAGTTTCTGGTCTAAAACATTATATTTACTTAAAACTTGCCCTTATACCATATCTCTGGCAACGTTCTATGAAACACTAAATGTTGTTGGTCTCTGTTTACTGTGTCTGACAGTGTCTTGTTCTGCCCTAGTTTATATTTTAGAGTAGGTGAAGTGTGTGTGTGTGGGTGTACATATACATGAACATAGAGCCTGTAGTATTATTTCTAAATTAACTTCTCAGTAAATTAAATTGAATTCTTGCTATTCTGAAGGGAAATAATATTTTTCAATCATTCCTCAATTACTAGTTGATTTTGGTTCACTCTACTTTGGACTCAGAGCCCTCCAAGGTACCATGGTCAGACCTGCATGTTTTGAAAGGAATGATGGAACATTGTTTGGACTTCATGGCTGTCACTTCAGCCAGCACAGAAGCACAGAAGCCAACATCAAGAAAATTGGTTTTGATAGAATACAACTTAACCCACACACTTCACTTCAAATAGAAATCAAAACTATTTTTTATTTTTTGGAGAATAATAGCTTTCCTCTTTCCCATAAACTGTATTTTCAAGGACTTCCAAGTGCTAGAATGATTATAAGGTGTGGTAATGAAACAAAACACACACACACAGTGTCCCAAAAGTCACCCTTAAAGTCACTACACATAGGGAAAATGGGAAATTGTAGCCAAACTTACCTTTAGTTATAAAATACTTGTTCCGAAGATATGGCCAACACATGTATAATATTTTGTAAAAAATATTTCTTATCTATTTCTTGCTTCTTTTATCTCTCTTGGTGGAGTTAGCTTCCAATAATGAGGTAAAATACAATACAATCATTAATCACAGTTGTATACCAAATATAAAGATGGAGAGAAATTCCTCTTGTGATGTTTTGTGTCTTATAGAATAGTGTGGAGCTAGAACCCTAGATATAAGGAAATATCATGCTGCCATTTGGAAACAAAAAAATTGTAACCCTAATATGGACCTCTGACAGAATTCTAAAGTATATTTCTGAACAAAGGCTTCTGAGACAATTGAAACAAAGGATGGAAAAATATTTTGCCGACATGGGTTTAATTAGAACCGATTATATCTGTGTAACCCCAATTTCTTTGAGTACTACAACAAAGAAATTCCATTTTTTCTTTATTGGTTAATTTCATCTTCATCTTTCTGGGCTTTTGTCTCCGTGTCAAGATGGAGACAGAAGGTAAGTCTTC
Organism: Nycticebus coucang; assembly: GCF_027406575.1. Taxonomy (NCBI): domain Eukaryota; kingdom Metazoa; phylum Chordata; class Mammalia; order Primates; family Lorisidae; genus Nycticebus; species Nycticebus coucang. The sequence continues at coordinate 28,635,253 of NC_069792.1, read as the reverse complement.
CTGCCTGTTCCCTGGCTCTCCTCCTTAGTTGCTCTTCTTTCTCTTTTGTGTACACTGGAGTTTCCTAGGTATAAGCCTGCCACCTGGGTGTTGAGGACTGAATGGTTGTGTTCCCCCAAATCCCTGTGTTGAAGCCCTTACCCTAATGCAAAAGTATTTGGAGAAAGGGTCTTTGGGAGGGGTTAGGTCATAAGGGTGGAGTCCTTATGATGTGATTAGTGCCATTTTAAGATATGATACCAGAGAGCTTGCAGTTCTGTCCCCTCCCCCACCTCCGCTTTCCTCTCTCCCTCTCCCTGTTGCTCTGTGCTGTGTGAAGACACAGCAAGAAGTCTGATTTTAATCAAGGGAAGGACCCTCATTAGTTGCCGAATCTAATAGCACCTTGGTTTTAGATTAACCCTAGCTCTGTTAGAAATAAATGTTTATTATTTAAACTACCCAGTCTATGGTAATTTTTTATGGCAGCCCAAACTAAGATATTACTCTCATTTACTCTAATAGCTTTAAATAACATCTAGATGTGGGAGCTCTCAAATTCTTTTTTTTTCCTTCTTTTTGTTAAGTCATAACTGTGTACTTTAATGCATTTAATGCGTACAATGTGCTGATTTGATATACAATGTGGAATGTGTACATCAAACTGGTTAACATAACCTTAACCTCCCTTACTTCTTTGTTGTGCTAATAAATGTATACTCTACTCTTAATATTTTTGACATGTACCATTGCACTGTGCACATAGGGGAGGTCCCACCAAATACGCTCCATCTTTCTGGACTCTACCCTCCCTCTGCTCTCCCTCTTCTTCCCGCCTTCTTTCTGGACTATAGTTATGTTTTACCATTCGTATGAATGCGTAGGTGATTATATATTGGTTTCATAATAGTATTGAGTATATTGGATAATTTTTCTTTCATTCTTGAGGTACTTTACTAAGAAGAATATGTTCCAGCTACATCCAGGTAAACATAAAAGGTATAAAGTCTCCATCTTTTTTGCATATCCATGTTTACAAATTACTTCAAAATATTTGGATCAACCTAGCTTTCTTTTACAATTTTGCACACCAAGTTTAAACCATCAGCAAACTTTGTCCCATATCTAACTACATTTCAGGGCCAAAGTTATCATCTTTCATCTAGACAATTGCATTAGTCCTCTTCTAACTGTACATTCTGTGGTCTGTTTTCTGTAAGGCAGCCCGAGTAACCCTGCTACAGTAAAAGAAAAAACAGTCACTTTAGTGCTTGGTGTCCTCTGAGAGTTTCCCATCTCACTTAAAATAAAATATTATCTTCGTAGTGTGTCCTGAAATATGCTCGTGTTCCTGTCCCCATCCAGATCTGTGATCTTCTACTCCCTTAACTCATCTTTCTACACCTCATTTATTGTGGATCTTTTCTCTAATATCAACCTAATCAAAGTCACTGTACTAATGACAATGACCAATAATGCCAGGTCATGCCTATTATGCCAGATCCAGTGTTTTAGTTTAAATTCTAATTGTCAAATTACATATTCTATATTCTCTATATGATTTCTTTATAGCCCTATTGCCTATAAGCTCCATAGGACTATGGTTTTCTACTTTTTGAAAATTGAACCCTAAAATGCCTAAATTTGTTTTTTTCTAATAGTGCTCAATAAATATTAGGTGATTAAATTAATGGCCAAGTAAAAGAGTTTTGAGAATTTCCCCAAATGTGCTAGTCATTATTTCTATGGAAATGGACCAAAGTATAGTAAAGATTCATTGAATTTTCTAGAGGACACAAGTAACACATATAACAAAATGAAATGAACTGTTATAAATGTATTAACGAAGTAAATAATATTGTTCTAAAAGGTAACGGCTTTAACTGTTAACAAACTTAATTTAAATTGGGCGGCATCTGTGACTCAGTGGGCAGGGCGCCGGCCCCATATACGGACCGTGGCAGACCCGAACCCGCCCAGCCAAACTGCAACAAAAAAATAGCCCTGTGTTGGGTAGTCTTCCTTCTTTTTCTACATTTTGGAACAGGTTGAGTAATATAAGTAATTCCTATATTACTAATTCCTCTTTAAAGGTTTGGTAGAATTCTGATGTGAAGCCATCTGGTCCCGGGCTTTTTTTTTTAGGCAGGTTTTGTATGGTTGATGCTATTTCAGAACTTGAACCTGGTCAACATTTCCACTTGATTCTGGCTAAGTCTTGGAAGGTGATGTGTTTCCAAGTATTGGTCAATTTCCTTCAAATTTTCATATTTCTGAGAATAAAGTTTCTTGTAATACTCCTTAAGGATTTTTTGAATTTCTGAGGAGTCTGTAATTATTTCATCTTTGTTGTTTCTGATTGGTGAGATTAGAGATTTTACTCTTTTTTTCCTGGTTAGGTTAGCCAAAGGTTTATCTATTTTATTGACCTTTTCAAACCCAACACGTTCTATGAAGCAAACATCACCCTGATCCCCAGACCAGGAAAAGACCCAACAAGAAAAGAAAAGTATAGACCAATATCACTAATGAACATAGATGCAAAAATATTCAACAAGATCCTAACAAACAGAATCCAGTAACACATCAAACAAATTATACATCATGACCAAGTTGGTTTTATCCCAGGTTCTCAAGGCTGGTTCAATATACGTAAATTTATAAGTATAATTCAGCACATAAACAAATTAAAAACCAAAGATCATATGATTCTCTCAATTGATGCAGAAAAAGCTTTTGATAATATCCAGCATCCCTTCATGATCAGAATACTTAAGAAAATTGGTATAGAAGGGACATTTCTTACACTGATAGAGGCCATCTATAGCAAACCCACAGCCAATATCGTATTGAATGGAGTTAAATTGAAATCATTTCCACTCAGATCAGGAACCAGACAAGGTTTCCCCTTGTCTCCACTGCTCTTTAACATTGTAATGGAAGTGTTAGCCACTACAATTAGGGAAGAAAAGGTGATCCAGGGTATCCATATAGGGTCAGAAGAGATCAAACTTTCGCTCTTCACAGATGATTTGATTGTATATCTGGAAAACACCAGATATATAGTAACACCAGGGATTCTACTATAAAACTCTTAGAAGTGATCAAGGAATACAGTAGAGTCTCAGGTTACAAAATCAACATTCATAAATCGGTAGCCTTTATATATACCAACAATAGTCAAGCTGAAAAAACAATTAAGGACTCTATTCCATTCACAATAGTGCAAAAGAAGATGAAATATTTGGGAGTTTATCTAACAAAGGATGTGAAAGATCTCTATAAAGAGAACTACGAAACTCTAAGAAAAGAAATAGCTGAAAATGTTAACAAATGGAAAAACATACCATGCTCATGGCTGGGAAGAATCAACATTGTTAAAATGTCCATACTACTCAAAGCAATATACAATTTTAATGCAATCTCAATTAAAGCTCCACTGTCATACTTTAAAGATCTTGAAAAAATAATACTTTGTTTTATATGGAATCAGAAAAAACCTCGAATAACCAAGACATCACTCAGAAATAAAAACAAAGCAGGATGAATCATGTTACCAGAACTCAGACTATACTATAAATCCATAGTGATCAAAACAGAATGGTACTGGCACAATAACAGAGAAGTGGATGTCTGGAACAGAATAGAGAACCAAGAGATGAATCCAGCTACTTACCGTTATTTGATCTTTGACAAGCCAATTAAAAACATTCAGTGGGGAAAAGATTCCCTATTTAACAAATGGTGCTGGGTGAACTGGCTGGTGACCTGTGGAAGACTGAAACTGGACCCACACCTTTCACCATTAAGTAAGATAGACTCTCACTGGATTAGAGATTTAAACTTAAGACATGAACTATAAAAATACTAGAAGAGAGTGCAGAGAAAACCCTTGAAGAAATCGGTCTGGGCGAGTATTTTATGAGGAGGACCTCTGGGGCAATTGAAGCAGCTTCAAAAATACCCTACTGGGACCTGAACAAACTAAAAAGCTTCTGCACAGCCAAGAATACAGTAAGTAAAGCAAGCAGACAGCCCTCAGAATGGGAGAAGATATTTGCAGGTTATGTCTCTTACAAAGGTTTAATAACCAAAATCCACAGAGAACTCAAACATATAAGCAAGAAAAGAACAAGTGATCCCATTGCAGGCTGGGCAAGGGACTTGAAGAGAAACTTCTCTGAAGAAGACAGGCGCATGGCCTACAGACATATGAAAAAATTCTCATCATCTTTAATCATCAGAGAAATGCAAATCAAAATTTCTTTGAGATATCATCTAACTCCGGTAAGATTAGCTCATATCACAAAATCCCAAGACCAGAGATGTTGGCGTGGATGTGGAGAAAAGGGAACATTTCTACACTGCCAGTGGGAATGCAAATTAATACATTCCATTTGGAAAGATGTTTGGAGAACACTTAGAGATCTAAAAATAGATCTGCCATTCAATCCTATAATTCCTCTACTAAGTATATACCCAGAAGACCAAAAATCACATTATAGGAAAGATATTTGTACCAGAATGTTTGTTGCAGCCCATTTCATAATTGCTAAGTCATGGAAAAAGCCTAAGTGCCCATTGATCCACAAATGGATTACTAAATTGTGGTATAAGTACATCATGGAATATTATGCAGCCTTAAAGAAAGATGGAGACTTTAACTCTTTCATGTTTACATGGATGGAGCTGGAACATAGCTCTTAGTAAAGTATCTTAAGAATGGTGAAAAAGTATGCAATGTACTTAGCCCTACTATGAAACGAATTTTGGCTATCATATGAAAGCTATAACCCAGTTATAACCTAGGAATGGGATAAGGGAGAGAGGGAGGGGAGGGAGGGGGGAGGATGGATGGAGGGAGGGTGATTGGTGGAATTACACCTGCTGTGCATCTTACAAAGGTACATGTGAAATTTAGTAAATGTAGAATATAAATGTCTTAACACAATAACTAAGAAAATTCCGGGAAGGCTATGTTAACCAGTGTGATGAAAATGTGTCAAATGGTCTATAAAACCAGTGTATGGTGTCCCACGATTGCATTAATGTACACAGGTATGATTTAATAATAATAAAAAAGAAATAGCGCGTTCTGGCGGGTGCCTGTAGTTCCAGCTACTTGGGAGGCTGAGACAGGAGAATCGCCTAAGCCCAGGTTGCTGTGAGCTGTGATGTCACAGCACTCCACCCAGAATGATAGCTTGAGACTCTGTCTCAAAAAAATAAAAAAGAAAAAAAAAAGAACAAACTTAATTTAAATTGGTTTTTAATGTGTATCTAAACTATTTGAGTTTGCAAATTACCATTTGCTCTCAAGCCTACTCTTGCTTGTGATATCTTTGGAAGATAAATTAAAAAAGAAAGATATAGGAAACTCTTCACTGAAAACCACAGCAAACACTCAGGTCAGTCTTAAAGTACATTTTTTACCCTCCCCCCTCTCCTTATACCTATTATTAGGGGGATCCAAATAAATTTCAGTGCTGAGGAATATTTTTTTAAAAGAGAATCTAGAAGAATATTATCTCTGTTTCTCTTTTTGAGCACGTCAGTCTATACAATCATCACCACTGTCTACCCTGCTTTGCATTTAGGACTGTTACGTGGGAGCCTCTGAAGATATGGAATGGGAATTGTCTCCATGCTTACATTTTATACTTCTGAGCCAAGATTTGAATTTTTCATATATTTAAGAATCATTCTTAGAGTCCATCCCATTTCAGAATAAATTATTGTAAACATAATCCAGAAACAAAGAGGAATTATAAATTGATAAGTCAGGGCAGCGCCTGTGGCTCAAGGAGTAGGGCGCCGGTCCCATATGCCAGAGGTGGTGGGTTCAAACCCAGCCCCGGCCAATAACCAAAAAAAAAAAAAAAAAAAAAAATTGATAAGTCCATACCTAACTAGATAACTCATTCTCTTTTTTATTTACCTATCAGAAGAAAGATCTGGGTCTATTTTAAAGTCCTAGCAGTTAATCATTGATTGTACTTTGAAAATAACAGTGATTGATTAAAATAAAATAATTTAGCCTGATGTGGATAATTATGACTAATACTTTGTGATGTACAAAGATTATTCTGAAGCATATAAATATCTTGAAGCATTTTAATGGCAGTTATTCCATTTGGTTTTCATAGTAGTTCTATGAGATAGGTTGCGCAGGTTCATATTACATAGCTTTTTTTTTTTTTTAAGATGTGTAACTGAAGGCTTCAGTAATTTCATCAACAATATAGCTAACTGTAGCAAAGGTAAAGGCTTCTGTAATTTAATCAACAATATAGCTAACTGTAGCAAAGGTAAATTCCCAGATTCTGGGACCAGTCATCTTTCTACTTGACACACAGAGCATAAATTAATTACCTGAAATCACTATTTGGAGGACTGTGTTGCTCTCTAAGTTTTCACACACATGAAAAATAGTACCAATTTATGTGAAAACAGAATAACTAAGAGAAATTAGTTAGTAGGAATTCTTCCTGCTTTACTGGAATACTGTCCATTAGCGAGAGCATGATTCAAGTTGAAGAGATGAAATGTATTGGATAAATATTTTAATAAAGCTACTTTTTTCTGATGTGACTGCTTCTAAAGCAAATTTTGCTTTTACTGTCATAGAAAGCATCAAGTGTCAAAAAGTAAATCTATATTACTAAGCACGCTAGCTCATAATTACCATCACTATAACCAATATACCATTATGAAAAATACATCACCTATTATATTTTAAATGAGAGAAGCTATGGACTTCAACACTATGAACGCATATGAAAATTTGATATGTGCTCTATAACTATAAGCTAGAAGAACATTTGTTGTTGTTGTTGTTGTTGTTGTTTATCACCAATAAAGAGATGGATCCTTTTTTGGCCTGCTTGCCTCTACCCTAAGAGTATATTTTCCGAAAAATGCACTTCCTTTTGAGAAGTCTGAGGTAGCAATCCAGGGCACCTCAGGATCTTTGTGAGGGAGCTGTTTGAATATTTAGAGTGAAGTATCTACTTAATATTATCAAACAAATAATGGATTTGTTGTTTAATAAAATTTTCTCTTTTGTTTCTCAAAACTGCTCAATAGACTGGTAATTTTGACACACCTTCTATAGACAATTTCTTTAATAATTATCCACATGCCTAGTGAATAGTGATTTTTTAAAGGGAATTCAACTGACAACAAACCCTTAAATTTGATTCTGAAATTCAAGGGGAACACAAGGAAGTGGGAAAAGGGGGCATTGAAGCTGCTCAGGATCCATTGCAAATGTTTGAACAATATGTAATTCTCTCTTCCATGAGGAGAAACTGCACAGAAACCTACATCCGTGGTGCATAAAGCTTTCATGACCTCGGCCCCAGGCTACATATTGAAGCAGTCTCTACTGTATTCACATATAAACAGTAGTGCCGTACGTTCAGAATTACAATAATAGCAAAGCAGCTATAGCATTATTAGCAGGATTTTGTTTTTCTTTTATGGCTTCTTGACTAGTTTGACAACTACCTACTGGCTTTTAGGAAATGCTTAAAATGGCAGCTACACATACTTCAGGTAGGAGAAGATAGACAGCTTTAGTTTTACTCATGGGATCATCCATAGGAAAGCATCTCAGACAAAAATTTGGGCTCTCAAATTACAGTGAACATTCCATCTACAGGCTTTCTTGTTATCAATTAATTCCACTTACTTCTTCATCAATTTTTCCCCCTTCAATCTTGATGGTTTTATGACCTAGAGCTGGGCAATACCCTGAGGCGATCCATGTGATAATTGACACCTTTTCTAACATGGCATAGTGATGCCCAAGTCACTGCTTTCAGGCCGTGACTGGAGCTTATTGGAGTCTGCAGCAGGGGCTCCTTTTATCCTCATACATCAGAATGTACTGACAGCTCTCTTGTACAGGGACCACTGCAGATCTCTCCCCAGGAAAATATATGCAAACACCTCCAGAACATTCAGATGGTTGCTAGGCATCACAACGGTGACATCTTTATGATAAACACAGTATGCAAAAGAAGGTCTAATAAAAGAATAACAAATTATTACATCCAGAGGGCAATTTTACAAGATTAACTGGCGTAATAAATTACTACTAGAGTCAGAATACAATGTTACCCTTTAAGGTATTTCACAGTGGAGACAAAATGAACTGGCCTATACAAACCCAGAGAATAACAAATGGCTTTTTCACTTTTCTGAAAGACAGTCAAGATGCTTGCCTAATAGTACAGTGAGATCAGCAAGTAATTATTGTGAAATAGAGCTGTGGGCGCAGTTCATGTTAAGATGACTATGTTTATTATTTTTCTACTGTTTTCTACTGAACTACTGTTGAATGACCAATAACATTGCAATTCGTATACAATCAACTTAAAGAAAAGCCTTAGCAACTTACTTCTAAGATAATTCAATACACAAAATATTACACAATAAATGCCAGGAATAGAACACATTTTATTATAATTAATTAACATATATTGGCAGGATAGCAGGAATTTTGGTGTTTCTATGAAAAGTAATGAATTGCTTCAAAAATTGTTTAATTGGGTATTCAAAAAATTGAAAAAATGAAAGGGAAATATTTCTAGATTTTTATATTTAATTTACATTACCTGTTGTTTCTTAAACCAATGCTTCATTACTTTTTCTTGCCAGCATTCCAGAAGTTGGGGAAAATAAAAAGGAAATTGTAGCCTGAACACTAGAGACATAACAAGATATACGGAATATTTATGTTTTTTTTATTTTAATTTTTTTTTTTAGAGACAGAGTCTTACTTTATTGCCCACGGTACAGTGTTGCGGCGTCACACAGCTCATAGCAACCTCCAGCTTTTGGGCTTAGGCGATTCTCTTGCTTCAGCCTCCCAAGCAGCTGGGAATACAGGTGCCCACCACAACGCCCAGCTATTTTTTGTTGCCATTTGGCCGGGGCTGGGTTTGAACCCACACCCTTGGTATATGGGGCCGGCGCCCTACTCACTGAGCCACAGGCACTGCCCTATGTTTATTTTGTTAACAGAACAGTAGCTATTTGGTTGGTCATACCGTTTCTTCGTCAGTGATAATTCTAATTTCCAGTATTGAGTCTAGTATTTTCCATGAAATAAAGAAAATAAAAATAACATGGGAAAGGTTGAAGAAGGGAAGAGGGGAAGAGATGGGGAAAGAGACAGAAACTGAGAAAGAGAAAGTAAGTAAAAGACAGAACTTTTGTTCAGATTCATCCCTTCACTCTATCACCACATGCTGCTTTCTACTTTGGCTGCATACAATAATACCTTACAAGGGGATTAATTTATGAATAGTACAGTGTTCTAGTAGTGCCGTACTTCAAGTATCTAACAGGACTGTCCTCACCTGATCAGAATAATAAATACTCCTGGAGTATTATAACACTATAATATTATAATGTTACTTACTATACTCTACTTATGGTATAATAGTATATAGTATAATAAGTATAATATTATACTTACTGTAATGTTAATTACTTAATTATGATAATAATAAACACTATCTTGAGGTCTCCTCCAGGTGAATTTGCTAATGCTGACAGTATTAGTCCCTGAAGGTAGAAAGAAATGGTTGAATTAGTGCTGATAATTAATGAGTGTGGATTAGAGAAAGGAATGGAGACGTGAGGGACAGGGAAGTCATTAATGTTTCTCAAGATCCTATGCATTATCCTTTTGGGGGGGAGTCAGTGGAAAAGGAGGACCTCATAATAGAGATTATGGAAACTCAACTGACTCAAACATTACATAAACATGAATTTGATAACCATCAATGGAACTACTCAAACTTTCATTAATATGAATTGGTGTTTTATTATGCAGATAATGCTTGATTTCTTCTATTGCATCCTTCCTTTATTTGTGTATGTCTAAGTTAGTCACCTATAATAACTCACTCCAGTTAAAATGGCTTTCATGAAAAAAATAGGCAGTATTGAATGCTGGTGCAGATGGGGAGAAAAGGGAACCCTCCTACACTGTTGGTAAGAATGTAAATTAGAGAAACCACTATGGAGAACAGTATGGAGAGTCCTTAAAATGTAAATATGGAACTACCATATGACCCAGCAATCCCACGGCTGGGAATATATCTAAAGCATGGGAATTCAGTATGTCAAAACATTATCTTGATTCCCATGTTTCTTTTAGCACTATTCACAATAGCCAAGATTTGGAATCGACTTAAATGTCCATCAATGGATAAAGAAATTGTGGCACAAACACACAATTCTACATTATATAGCCACAAAAAGAATGAAATCCTGTGTTTGTGACAATGTGAATAGAACTGGAGAACATTATGTTAAGTAAAATAAGTCAAGCACAGGAAGAGAAATCTTGCATGTTCTCACTCATACGTGGGACCTAAATATTAGAAACAATTTATTTCCATGGAGACAGAGTATAATTATTTTTGCCAGAGGATGGTAAGTGTAGCAGGGAAGGGGGAACAATGTAGGGATGGTGAGTAGGTATAGAAATATAGCTAGAGAGAATGAACAATATTTGATGACACAAAGTAACTATAATAAACAATAAATTAGGGTATACTACAAAAATAAAAGAATAAGGGTGGCACCTGTGGCTCAGAGGAGTAGGGCATGGCCCCATATGCTGGAGGTTGTGGGTTCAAACCCAGCCCTGGCCAAAACTGCAAAAAAATAAAAAATAAATAAATAAAAGAATAAAATGGGAGCATTCCTAACAAAAAGAAATGGTAAATTCCTGAAGTGATTGATACTCCACTTGCCCTGGTTTGATTAATTTACACTGTATGCCTATACCAAGACATAACATGTACCCTATAAAGATATATAACTATTATACACTGAGAATAACTAAATAAAAATTATAAAGGAATAGATCATTTTTCTTGAGCTAGAAACAATGTTGATTCGTTCAACACTTCAAATATTTCATGCCATTGTTTTCTGGTGTCTACTACAATTATTATCCTAATTTCTCTGTAGGTAGATTTTTTTAAATTTTACCCTTTTGGCTTCTTTCAGTATTTTCTTTTTGACTTTTGTTTTCTTAATTTCAATATGATGCACCAAAGTGGATTTAAAAAATATTTATCTGGCCGTGACACTATTTTATCACAGATCATGATTTATGCCTGTCATTATTATTGAAAAATTCTTGGCCATTACTACTTGTCATATTCCTTTCCTGCCTCCTTCTCGGGTAAAAGAAAAAAATGTTAGTTTACACTGATTACATTTGTTAGGTCAAGTACCTCTGATAAATGTATACTGCCCCCAAGAGGTACACCATACACCATGATCCCCCAACCCCTCCCCTCCTCCCTTACTCCCCTACCCCTACTATGCGTTAGCTCATCTACTGCCTTCATATTAGGATTGAGTACATTGGATTCTTGCTTCTCCATTCTTTTTTTTTTTTTTGCAGTTTTGGCCAGGGCTGGATTTGAACCCGCCACCTCTGGCATATGGGGCCAGCGCCCTACTCCTTTGAGCCACAGGCGCTGCCTGCTTCTCCATTCTTGTATGTTCTCTCTCTTCTTTCCTCCCTCCCTCCCTCCCCTCCCTTCTTCCCTCCCTCCCTCCCTTCCTTCCTTCTTTCCTTCCTATTTCTCCTCTTCCTCCCTCCCTCCCTCTCTCCTTTCTCTCTCTTTCTTCTTCTGGTGTTTCAATTACATGTAACAATACAATTTTTTTAAATTTTCCAACTGACATTGGATATTCTGTTCTTATTTTTTCATTCTTTTATTTTGGTGTTGATTTTTTTATTCATCATTTCTGTTACATTACTTTAACATTCCTGTCCTTTCAATTTGATTCATTCTTAGAATTTCAATTTATCTTTTTACATTACTATTTTTTAATCAATCTGCTTTTTTTTCAGATAGAGATCTTAACTTCCTATCCATAGTTATTTTAAATTCCTACCTGAAATTTCCCACATCTAAGCCACAACTGAGTCTATTTCTGATGCTTGCTTTGTCTCTTCAGGCTTTGTTTTATTTTCTTACCTTTCAATATCCCTTGTAACATTTAAACAGAGTGTGTGATATATCTGATAATGGGAACTATGGTTCAGTAGGACTTCAGTGGGAAAAATTTTATTAATCTGACCCAAAATTAGGCTTGCATTTGCTATAGCTGTAGGTACCAGACACTTCACATTTCTCTATGGTCTGGTTTTGGTCTCCACTATAGTTTTGGGACTTTCCTGAGCAGTCCTCACCCAGTATGGTTTGTGTCTTGCCACCCTGATATAATCAATCCATTCATGTATACTGGAGTATCATTGGTGTAGCAGTAAAGTGTGGGGCCGGAGAAGTGTTCTCTAATCTGATGATTAGATCTTAATGTCTTTAGTGGGCCTGAGTCCCTATGCTGTGTCCTCCACAAGCAGTTTTTACCCACAATAGGATGGCTTCTCCCTTCCCCCTTAGGTGTAACAGGAAGACTAGAGAGAGTTATTGTGGGGGGTAATGCTTTTCTCTAGCTAGGATCCAGCTCTGGAAAAGTATTTTTCCCTAGGTCATAAGACTTTGTTATGGAGCACTCATTGCATATACTCACAATGTTTACTCTTTCACTTGCACTCCCAGAATCATGAGGGAATATTCTTGGTTCTTGACCATGAGAATCTATTGATGTTTTGGGGTACAAAACCCACAAAAGGGTGGAAGCCACCATTAGACTGTGACTCCCAGGAGTTTCTCATTTTCCTGCTAATCCAAAGGAAGTCTCCAGGAATTCAAAGTTACAATTTAATTATCTATATCCGTTTATGGCTTTAGTGGATTCTCCTTTATGTAAATAGATCAGCTGTGACTCTCTGAACTCACCTGTCTCTCCAGAATTCTGTTTGATCACTGGACCTGTGCTCTGAATTTTCATTGATTTTCAGTATATTCAGATTTTTTTGTGTAAGGATGGAAGTAATGAATTTGATGTTCTTTACAAATCAGAACTGAAACCAAAAGTCACTTATCTATTTTACAAATATTTCTCTCACATTTAAACTTAGGCTGTGTTTGCTGAAATTCTGGAAAGATGCAAAATACTCAATCCTCTTTCATTTACAAAGAAAATACTCCATTCATAATTGAACTTTTGCATATTTGAAGTTGCAAAATTATACAGCACCTATTAAACTTATGTTTAGCTATCTTACTTCTATTTTGCCAATCTCTCTAGAAGACACTGTATGTGTAATGAATAATACATAGTTTGTGTTCAAAAGTTCATCTGCCTGGATTGTTCTTGAATATGATGAAATTTAACTGTTTTTCTAATTGATTTGGTAACTTGGGTGTGATTTTTCTTGAGTATCATAGTTTCCTCATCTGTGAAAATTGGAATACCAATAGTTTATCACAAAGGGATGTTACAGTTCTGGGTACTCTTTAAGACCCTTGTCACTTGACAGTGTCTCAAGGAAAGCATTCTTTATGAAAGCAATGGATTTCAAAACGGGTCACCTAGGTTAAGGAACATTTTAGCTAATAAAGGGCTAATTTTTCTGTAACAACTAAAATATTAATAAAATTACTCAGAATACACTGGTAAGAATATAATTGCTTTTTGATGTTCCTATAAATACAATTATTTTTGATGTTTTCAGAATACAATAATTTTATTTAAAAGCAAGCTGATTAGCCTTGACTCATTAGAAACCAACTCCCAGTAAGAGCTGCTGGGCCAGGTGCAGTGGCTTATGCCTGTAATCCTAGCACTCTGAGAGGCTGAAGCAGGTGGATTGCCTGAGCTCATGGGTTCAGGTTTGAGACTAGCTTGAGCAAGAGCAAGACCCCATGTCTAAAAATAGCCTAGCATTATGGTGGGTGCCTGTAGTCCCCCTCCCTCCCATAGGTGGGAGGCTGAGCAAGAGAATTGCTTGAACCCAAGTTTGAGGTTGCTGTGACCAATATGATGGCACCTACAGCGTGATGCCAAGGCACTCTACTGGACTTTGAGCTAACTCAGTCTCAGATTGAAAAGATGAAGTAACATCCAGGAATTTGTTACCTATATATTTTTATTATTTAAATTAGCAACAGGTTAGAAATTCTAATGAATTTTTAGATACTTTTTTCTTTATTGAATGATAGCATTTATCTTGGAGATTTTGCCTTAACTTCCAGTAATGGACACATATATCTTCCTTTGCTCTTTGAATGGGAATTGAGTGAATTGATGGGATGCAGCTCACCATGCCACCTCTTAATTTTCATCTATTTTTAGCCTTTCACCTGACATTTGAGCTCCCGTTTAGTTTAGTACTATCAATTTTTTTGGTTTGGTAAATTTTGGCCTTGTATTTAACTTCTGATCTGTGGTCTTTTCCTTGATCTATGCTCTTATATATTTTAAATCTTCATAGATAAATCAAGCTAATAAGATGGAACTCTTCATCTAAGAAGCCATTGATTTATTAGAAGAAAGTTAATAAAATAAAAGTACTACTAGTTGAAGAGCAAAGCGCGTGTCAAGGATAATCTCCTGATACTTCACAAAGAGCTAGAATAAAAGAACACTTTCAATTATATGCAAAGGGTGTAAAACTTGAAAGTGACCCTTTTCTGTAGAGCAAAGACCCTGATGAAAAGTTTGCTTACTATCACCACCATATGCCCTATCACGACCAAATGCCAATGGCTACCGATAAATGCCGAATCTTTGGAAAGATCATGCTAGTTAAATGTTTTATTTTAAATAGGTAAATCTTAGTGCTTCAATACTATTCTTATTTGAGGACAACTTTGGCTATTTAATTTATGATGGGGTTAAGTTCTCATAATTATATAGTTTTCAAAATTAAATAAATGAAGACTATTAAATGAAATAAACGTTTATTTCCTTTATTGTGACTGAATGTTTTCAACCCTTCAAAAATAATAAAGATAGCTCAAGGATCAACAATGTTATTTCCAGAAGATCACCTATCATTTTCCAGTCTCTTCTTGAAGTTTTGATATGAACTTTCTTACTATTTCTAGTACTACAAGTAGTTACATTTGAATTGTTTATTTCTATGTTACTCTTTAGTACCTGATCTAGTTACACCCTATAATTTATGGGGTTAGTTCCTTTCCCATACATTCCTAACCACACATTGTTCAACCTCTTCCTACTTTTGACTTCATACTTCCCTTTTCACTTTGGTATTGCTTTCAAAGTAGGAGATGAGTAAGCACAACAATCTCAATCTCTAGGAAGCCTCTAAATGTCATTACACGTATCCATAGTTGTGAGTCAGAAACGTAGCCAAGGAATAATTTCTTGATCAAGCTATTATCTAAATTCAGAAGCCTCAAGATGAAGAGAATTTAAACCTTAAGCAGTAAGCAAGACTGAAGTAAAAATGTGGACAGAGATATGCTATCTGGAGGTCAGATTTGGGAACTGATATCAGGTTGGAGTCAGATAGAAATGTCCTTAAAGTGGCAGAGGAATTATTAGCTCTTCACATTCGGAGCCTTGTGTACATTTAGAATAAAAGTTTTTCTACAAAGTGATAAACTTGCAAATTCATCCTAGAAAAAGTGCTCTAATTTTTCAGAGAACAAGCTTTTGTTTTGTCAGTTTTTCTGTACCTATTTTCTGTTTTTCTTTTCTTTTTTTTTTTTTTTGTTGCAATTTGGCCGGGGCCGGGTTTGAACCCGCCACCCTCAGTATATGGGGCCAGCACCCTACTCACTGAGCATGAATTTCTGCTTTAACATTTCTTTTTTCTGTTTACTTTAAATTTAACTTGTTCTATTTTCTCGTTTTCTAGGATGAAAGTTTAGATTGTTCATCTTGATTTTTTTCTACTTTTCTAACGGATTCATCCAAATGCTTTAAATTACCTTCTCAGAATTGCTTCATTCTATCCTATAAATTTCTATGTTGCTTTTTATTTTCATTTAGTTCAAAATACAGAGGGTGAAAGAAAATATGTACACAATTTAAGAAAGGAAAAGAAAGTGTTTTAAAATTGTAATACTCAAGATACACTGATAACAAAAGATGAATACAAGTCATTTTTGATCACCTCTTGTAATTGCAGTGGTATGAATTTAATACAGTGTTTTCCTTTCTTAGACTGTGTATACATATTTTTTCATCATCTGTATTTTTTCTTTTTTTTTTGTAGAGACAGAGTCTCACTTTACTGCCCTCGGTAGAGTGCCGTGGCCTCACACAGCTCACAGCAACCTCCAACTCCTGGGCTTAAGCGATTCTCTTGCCTCAGCCTCCTGAGCAGCTGGGACTACAGGCGCCTGCCACAACGCCCAGCTATTTTTTTTTTGTTGTTGCAGTTTGGCCGGGGCTGGGTTTGAACCCACCACCCTTGGCACATGGGGCCGGCGCCCTACTCACTGAGCCACAGGCGCCGCCTGTATTTTTTCTTTTTCTTGATATTGACCCATGTTTTATTTAAAAGTGTGTTTTTAATCATGGAATATTATGCAGCCTTAAAGAAAGATGGAGACTTTACCTCTTTCATGTTTACATAGACGCAGCTGAAACATATTCTTCTTAGCAAAGTATCTCAAGAATGGAAGAAAAAGTATCCAATGTACTCAGCCCTACTATGAAACCAATTTATAGCTTTCATATGAAAGCTATAACCCAACTATAGCCCAAGAAGAAGGGGAAAGGGGAGAGGGAGGGACAGGGAGGGAGGGAGGAGGATGGAGGAGGAAGGGTAAGTGGTGGAACCACACCTACGTTGCATCTTACAAGAGTACATGCTAAATCACTAAGTGTAGAATATAAATGTCATAACACAATAACTAAGAAAATGCGGTGAAGGCTATGTTAATCAGTTTGATGAAACTATTTCAAATGGTATATAAAACCAGCACATTGTACCTCATGATTGCATTAAAGTACACAGCTATGATTTCATAAAAAAATGAAAAAAATTAAAGTGTGTTTTTAATCTTTAAATATATGGGAGATTTTCTAGTTGTTTATCTGTTATTAATTCCTAGCTTACTTTTTTATTTTTTGGTCTAAAAGTAGACATTATATTGACTTCTGTTTATTGGAGTTTATTAAATTGTGTTTTGTGGCTCACAAAGTAATCTATTTGGTGACTGAAGAATGTTTCTTCTTCAAATTATCCAGTGAAATAGTTTTAAAATCTTACTGGTGTATTAATTAATTAATTGAAGAGATCTTAAGCATGTGTTAATGTTACATTTAAATTTATTTTCTTTTGTGAATATTTTACTTTAACATAATCATGCCATGGTAGCCACCTATTCAACAGTGGTAATAAGATGATGAAGTAAAATTTCAGAAAATTTTAAATATATGATAAGTGCATTTTTAAATCAATGAAATATGGCAATCGCTAAGCCACATATTAATTCTTACTCCAGATATGGTTCAACATATCCTCATCCTTTAATCCTACTACCTTCTTCTGAGTTCCTTTGGTTTTCATTTGAAATGCTTCAATACCTTTCTGGTTGACCTTTTTTCCACTAGCTTTAATTCCTATCAATTCGTTCTTTGCAATGCTGCCCTAGAATAGCTCAGTTTCAAAGCCTTCAAAGATACTGCTTATAGTATATTGGTATCTTTTCCATTTAAATCCTTCATATTGCTTCCAACTTCATCTTTTCCTTAACAGATCTCAGATTTTTTCGGATTTTCTTAGAAGTCTTTCAGTCTTAGCATTGCTTTATGGTTAGATTCTTTAATTTCCTGCAAACTTTTCTATAATCTTTTATTGTTTCATAATACTTAACAGATTACATGCCTTTTTACATATCTTTCTGATTTGTATTTATAAAGTTTGTTTACTTCCAGATAGAAACTTCTGAATGCACAGAGAACTCAAATGTATTAGCAAGAAAAGAATGAGTGTTCCCATCTCAGGCTGGGCAAGGGACTTGAAGAGAAACTTCTCTGAAGAAGACAGGCGCACGGTCTACAAATATATGAAAAAATGCTCATCATCCTTAATCATCAGAGAAATGCAAATCAAAACTACTTTGAGATATCATCTAACTCCAGTAAGATTAGCCCATATCACAAAATCCCAAGACCAGAGATGTTGGCGTGGATGTGGAGAAAAGGGAACACTTCT
Source organism: Nycticebus coucang (assembly GCF_027406575.1). Lineage (NCBI taxonomy): Eukaryota > Metazoa > Chordata > Mammalia > Primates > Lorisidae > Nycticebus > Nycticebus coucang. The sequence continues at coordinate 28,617,186 of NC_069792.1, read as the reverse complement.
ACACTGCTGGTGGGAATGCAAATTAATACATTCCTTTTGGAAAGATGTTTGGAGAACACTTAGAGATCTAAAAATAGACCTGCCATTCAATCCTATAATTCCTCTACTAGGTATATAACCAGAAGACCAAAACTCACATTATAACAAAGATATTTGTACCAGAATGTTTATTGCAGCACATTCATAATTGCTAAATCATGGAAAAAGCCCAAATGCCCATCGACCCATGAACAAATTAATAAATTGTGGTATATGTACACCATGGAATATTATGCAGCCTTAAAGAAAGATGGAGACTTTACCTCTTTCATGTTTACATGGATGGTGCTGGAACATATTCTTCTTAGTAAAGTATCTCAAGAATGGAAGAAAAAGTATCCAATGTACTCAGCCCTACTATGAAATTAATTCATGGCTTTCATATGAAAGCTATAACCCAGTTATAACCTAAGAATATGGGAAAGGGTGAGAGGGAGAGAAGAGAGGGGGGAGGATGGCTGGAGGGAGGGTGATTGGTGGGATCACACCTATGGTGCATCTTACAAGGGTATATGTGAAACTTAGTAAATGTAGAATATAAATGTCTTAACACAATAACTAAGAAAATGCCAGGAAGGCTATGTTAACCAGTGTGATGAAAATATGTCGAATGGTCTATAAAACCAGTATATGGTGCCCCAAGATTGCATTAATGTAGACAGCTATGATTTAATAAAGAAAAAGAAACTTCTGAATGAATTTCTTCAATAATTATGTTGTGTGTAACTCTTTGGACAAGAAGTTTTAAAAATTCCAGATGACTTACAGAGTATAGCTGACCTTTAATTAAATTCCTCATTCATAAGTAAACACAGTAATAATATTAGTATGTTCTGAAGGTGATCCCCAAGTCAATTAAATAACAAATGAATCTACCTCTTTTCTTTCCATTGCCAAACATCTAGGACATAAAATAGGATAATTAAAAGAAATTTTAATAAACCACAATAAAAATACACTTAATTCATACTAGCATTTTAATATGAGTTTTTCTCATAGTCTAATCTTAGGTGATAAGTCTAGATATTAATACTGGTGTAGATGTAAACATTAGTATATGTGTGTTTAAAGATCAGTGTATATACAAAACATTCACTCTTGGCACTTTGTTTTAAATCTCACATAGAATGGAGTTTTTCACATTAAAAGGAATCTAAGCTAAAAGTAACTGCATGTATAGATAACTGGGAAACAAGCTATAGAGAGGCTTTATTTGAACATGAAGGAATTTGTTATTTATATTTTTTAAATTTTGTATCAGAGAAAAAGTCACTACACTAACAGATCTCTTTATTTACATGTGTTTTGTTACTATTTCCCAAGTCATTGAATTATTGGTTTGAAAGAAATTTTAGGAAGAGTGAGTCAATGTATCTTGTAGAAATACCATGAAATGTTATTTATATTTTGTTAATAAATAAACATTTTATTCCAAAATTTTATTTTGAAGATTTGGCTTATGTTGAAGATTTTATCAGTAGAAGGTTCTGTTCATATATGTTTACTCACCAAACTTTTATTATAACTAAATCAGTCCATGAACATGTTAAATATTATCTAGTTCTCTTATTTTTGTTATGTTGTACACGAAAAAGGGGTTGGCTACAAGTATGTGTAAATTGTATTAAAAAACAAACTGTTCTCTGATTTTGATAACTGATTTTATCTTGCTCTTGAATTAGTATTTTTACTCTGAGGGAAACACAAACAGCAGCAAACAGACAACAAATAAACCAACTAAAACATCACCAGGCCCTAAGTACGTGCATTTAAAGTAAATCCATTTCTCCTAGATTTAAAGCCATCTCTCCCACATGTCATTATCTTAGCCAAATTTCTTTATTTCAGTCAGTTATAAATTTCTACTCACTTATTTATTGATTCTTATCTTCACTCTTCTCCTGACCATCTGTCTGGCAGCTATTCAAATTTTCAGTGAGTTTAAATATCATCTTGGCACAGCAAAGGGATATCTAGTTCTTACACAGTTAATGATGAGACTTTTTCTTCTGCAGACTTATCTCTGCAATTTCTTCACTGGTAGCTATTGAAATGGGACTGGAATTACATGGTCATTTAGACAGTAAGCTGGCAAACATGCTGAAGCCCATAGTCTCAAGGCACAAAGCTTTACATTTTCACTCCTCATCCAAGCCCACTTTTCTCTCCACTGTTTCTGAATCTCTCCTTGAACACATGGGAATCATTAAATACCTTGATTAGTGTTTTTGATGCTCTAAAAGCAAAGAGGGGTGGTTGCTCAGCACAAATCAAGCCCATGGCACTGATCTGTAATAGTAGTCATTTTATTCTTCACCACAGTGAACTAATATTTTGCAAATGACTAGTTACAAAATGCATGGGTAAAACACCAAAGTACAACATAAACCAATGGATTTTGATGTAACAGTGTAAGGGCAAAAAACTACCAGTTTCCTCCAACTTTGTATTCCTTTCTTAAGGTCCTTTTGCCTCTTCAGAATCCTGTTTGGCTACATATGAATTTTAGTCCTTTATTTCTATTTCTGTGAGAAATGCCATTGAGATTTTCATAGGGATTGCATCGCATCCGTAAATTGCTTTAGGTAATATGCACATTTTAAGAATACTCAGTCCTCGTATTTCTCATAATTCAGTTGTATTTTACAAACAAACAAACAAACAAATAAAAACAAACAAACAAACAAAAAAGAATACTCAGCCCTTTCAATCCATGCATATAGGATGTCTTTTCCTTTATTTACATCAAAATCACAATGAGATATCACCTCGCATATGTTACAATGGCTAAAATTAAAAAAAAAAAAGGTAACAAATGGTGGGACTGTGAAGAAAAGGGGGCTTTGGTGGGAATACAGAATGGCACTGCTGCTGTGGAGAATGGTATGGAGATTCCTAAAAAATTTAAAAATAGAAATACTGTTTTCTAGCAACTCTACTTTTGGTCATCTATTTGAAAGGATTGAAATCAGGATGTGAAGACACCTTTGACTCTCTTATGTACTACCACATTACTTACAATGGCTAACATGTGGAAACAAACTAAATATTCATCAATGGATGAAAGGGCGGCACCTGTGGCTCAGTCAGTAGGGCACCGGCCCCATATACCGAGGGTGGCGGGTTCAAACCCAGCCCCGGCCGAACTGCAACCAAAAAAATAGCCGGGTGTTGTGGCGGGCGCCTGTAGTCCCAGCTGCTCGGGAGGCTGAGGCAGGAGAAGCCCGGAAGCCCAAGAGCTGGAGGTTGCTGTGAGCTGTGTGACGCCACGGCACTCTACAGCGGGCGGTACAGTGAGACTCTGTCTCTACAAAAAAAAAAAAAAAAGAAAAGAAAATGTGATACATGTACATATGTGCACATATGTGAATTTTACTCAGCATTAGAAAGAAACTCCTGCTATATGCAACAACATGACTGAATCTTGTGCTTATTTGCTAAGTGAAATAAGCCAGTGAAAAAGACAAAATTGAATAATACTATTTATTGAGGAATCGTATGATTCCTCAGCTGGTATGCCCGTAGACAGGAATCTAAACTATGGAAGCAGAGTAGCATTGTTGCCAGTGGCTGGAAGGAAAAGGAAATAGCTGTTATTATTCATCAGGTATAAAATTTCAGTTATGCAAGATGAATAAGTTCTAGAGATATATCTCTAAGGCATTGTGCCTTTAGTTTAAAATACTGTATTTAGTACACTTAAAAATATGTCCAGAGGGGAGATCTCATGTTAAGTACTTTTAAAGCATAATGTAATAAGTAACTAAATAAATACATAACACTTTTTTTAGTGTTGGTATATTAACATAAAAGAAATAGTCACAATTATCTTTAAAAAAGTAATTAAAATATTTTTTTCTTTGCTGTCTAAATGTCAGAGTGTGGCTTGAAATTTAATCACAATAACTTATCACAAAAAATATGTTATTTACTGAACAAGCAGATATTGAAAACCAGCTCCATCACACCAGAAACTTTTTAAAACAGATTTATAAAAATTTAAATTTATTTTCTTCCTATCATACTTTGGGAATTTTCTTGCTTTTCATGAAATAGGTTTAAATGTTAATATTAAAATTTTCTGCTTCAATTTTTGTTACACTAACATTAGATTTTGAATTTCTAACATGGTAAGTATTACAACTTTGAAATCTTCAAAAATTTTCAAGAGTACCAAGTAGTCTTGAGACCAGATAGTTAAGAGAACTGCTGTTCTTTATTTTTTCTTTTATTACATATTTACTTATTTTTTCCTTCCTTCCTTCCTTCTTTCCTTTTAACAAACTCTTGCATTGAATGTGGACTTTCAATAGATTGCAGCAAGGGAGTTATATATTGCTACATATAAAACCCCAACCCAATAGCAAGGCACCTCAATAGCAAGGCAACCTGGAGTGCTTCTCAAGTTCATCCTGTCTGGACTGAGTCTTTCCTCAGCAAATTCCATTCTGCCATGTTGGAAGCACTATATCATCCTACGAAGCAAAAAACAATATTGCTCACTTAGATTTTTCCATCACACATTGCTCTCTGCTTAACAAATCTGACTTTGTATTCCTTTCTCTGTCATTTCAGAAGTCACTCTTTTCTAACAAACCACTTCCTACAAATGCTTTCTCAGTGTTATATGGAATACTAACTTTTTGAGACAACTGTCTCACAGTGTTCTTTTAAAGTTTTATTTTGAGTTTCAGAACTCAGAAAAGGAATTCTCCCTTTCCTGGGATAATTGGCCTGAGCTATGGGTTTATTATTCTTAATGGTTAAAAGATGGAAGGAGAAAAATATATGTGTGTGTATATGATGTTAAATGTGGGTTCGTCATGTATAACCTTTATTGTTTTGTGATATATTCCTTCTCTACTCAATTTGTTAAGTGTTTACTGTGAAGAAGTGATAAATAGCACCTATTGAGATGATACATTATTTTTGTCCTTAATTCTGTTAATGCGACGTAGCACACTTATTGACTTGTGTCATGTTGAACCGTCCTTGTATCCATAGTATGAATTTCACTTGATCGTGATGAGTGATTTTCTTTTTCTTTTTTTGAGATAGAGTCTCACTCTATTGCCCTCAGTAGAGTACTACGGCGTCACAGCTCACAGCAACCTCAAACTCTTGGGCTTAAGCGATTTTCTTGCCTCACCCTCCCAAGTAGCTAGGAGTACAGGCACCCACCACAATGCCTGGCTATTTTTTGTTGCAGTTGTCGTTGTTTAGCTGGCCTGGGCCAGGTTCGTATCCACCAGCCTCTGTGTACGTAGCTGGCGCCATAACCTCTGTGCTAAGGGTGCTGAGCCTTGAGTGATGTTTTTAATATGTGTTCTCGAATTATGTTATTTAATTTGATCTGCTAGTATTTTGTTAAGGAATTTTTACATCAACATTTATCAGGAATGCTGGCTTGTAGTTTTTTTTTTTTTTTTTTCTTTCTTTACCTTTTTTTTAAATGTTATGTTGCCATCTAGTTTTCCTCTGAGGGATACTGGCTTGTAGTCTTCCTTCCTCCCTCCGTCCTTCATTCCCTCCCCTTCCCTTCCTTTCTTCCTTCCTCTTTCTTTTCCTTTTTTTGATTTTTTGTTATGTCCCTGTCTAGTTTTAGTGTACAGGTAATGGTAGCCTCATGGAATGAGGGTGTCCAGATATCTTTTCAACTAGTTTTAATATTGTACTTATTCCTTAAATTATTAATGTTAGCATTTTGAAACATGTTCATTTTATACTTGTGACATATACAGTTGTTTTTTTTTTCTAAACTTTAAATACACTTTTACTACGTGAAGGTTTTCACATAATTGGACATTCCTTTACTTTGCACACAATTTCAGCTCATGACTCTGTTCTATAATCATCATTTTCCCTTTGACCCCATTATAACAGCTAGTTTATTTATTTAAGCCATCTCCTGCCGCAAGCAAAGGGATGGAAGACCAGTGATCATTTGATAAAAGAAGGTGAGCTTAAGGTTCTATACACTTTCTCTGGTCCATGTGCAGAGTAATGGTCCAAACTGATGCTGTGGTCCCCGAGGCCTGGGTGGGGGTCTAGGTTCTCTTTAATCGTCTTCATAGGCAGTTGGAATGAATTGACATGAGGGTTATGGAATAGAGTATGGTTACCATTTCCCCAGGGAAAGGTCTTGGTCCTGATGCAAAGATGGGTATAGGCAATGAACTCAGGTCTCTTGTATTCTCCATGGCATGATTTCAAGAAGACTTCCAGCATGCTCACTCCCACTCCAGGAAGCACACACAATTATTTTTACTTTCCACAGAAAGGTTGATTCTTAATTTCTTATCTGGTATGGCAAGCACTAAAATCCTGATTTTAACAGAATAGTAGTAAAAATGCCTCAGTGATTTAAGTTAAAAGAAGCACATTGATACCCGGTTCTTGCTCCCACTATCAGGAATATATAATTTTTTTGTTAAAAAATATAAAATAAATTATTTGTAGGTGTGGACAAGGACAGCCGTAAGCCATTATATTTGTCTACTAAAACCAGGAACTAATGGTTATAGTGATTTTCTTAAGCATTAGCCAGCCTTTTCTTCATTTTCTTCAACTGTCTTCTCTGCAGTTCCTGGTTAGGAACACTGCCTTCAGCTTCCTGTCACAATTTATTAATAGTAAAACACTGTTCTCAGAATAGTATGCCACCTCCCATGCCACCCATTACGCCCATTCCAGGGAATTCCTCTTCCTTAGGAATTCCTGTAATTACGTCTTCTTCTGTAATGAACAGAGAGGTCATCCCAGCAGCATCCCAAAAATCAGTTTTTACTGTAGAGGACACCAAGAGCCAGATGACCTCTGAGCAAGATGATTTGCAGCTGCAGGGCAGACCCGCGGACGATTCGTCCGCAGGTGCTCCTTGTGGAGAAAGAGCCCCAGCTCATGATGATCCTTAGGCGCATAGTCATTGTGTAATACTCCCCTCACCTGTCTTGTGCTGTCTCAATAAAAGGCTACTTGCGGAGGTTGCTCGGGGCTATCCTGCAATCAAGGTTAGCCCGCCTCCTGCAAGCTTATACTTCCAATCCTCAACACGCCTGGTTCCTTCCTGCAGCGATGGAGTCCAGGGCTAGGGGCCACTAGGGGCTGCGACATTTTACAACCACTGTTGGATCAGTCTTTCCTTTTCCACAATATTCACAAAATCTTCAATAATAGCATCATAACCAACATCTGAGAAACTTCGCATCATTTTCCCAATTATCAATGACCCTTCAAACCTGCACTTTAGCAATGTGTATTGCAGGAATTTTAAGTGTTTTTAAAATAATTTCTTTACCAATTTTTTTGATCTTCATTAGGCAGGCTCAACGCCCTCCCAGAACAAGGCCTTCTTCAGTGGCAGCTCTTGTAACATTATAGGTATTTGTAACTCTGTCTTTTCATTTACTTCAACATCACTTGATGCACCAATCTTCAGCACAGCTACTCCATCAGGAAGTTTTGCCAGACCTTTAGTCTAATTTCCTCTTTCATATTCACTAACTGCTCAACAATTTCTTGAATGTGTTTTTCAATTTGAGCCTTGTCACATTTTCCTTTCAAGAGCCTGGTATCACTTTTGGTTACAATGACCTCTCCAACTTTTCCTGTCAGGAGGCAGAACAGCTTCAAAATTTAGGGTTAATCCCTCTTTTTCTGAACACTGCACCATCAGAGGCCCATACACATGTCTTTAAGCTGGTTCTTTCTATTAACACCCAAACCTGGAGCTTTGGGTGCTACAACTTAAAGACCAATTTTTAGCCTATTCAAAATGAGTGTACTTAAAGCTTTTCCATCAACATCTTCAGCAATTGCAAGCAAGGGCTTGAGTATTGACAATGTCAAGAACAGTTACAATGGACTAGACACTAGATTTTTTTCACTTAATAAATTATAGGCATCCTGGAATTAACATTCATAACCTTTTGATGTGTTAATAAAATATAGAGAAATACAACCTCAATCAAACTTCACACTTTCAATAATTTCTAATTCATCAATCAGTGTTTTTCCAATCCTTTGCCACGATGACATCCTTTCTTCCAACGTTTTTCACTGCATGAGAAATGCTATTGCAAATTTCTTTGTCTCCGTTTATAGAAATCGTAGTGACCCGAGCAGCTTCTTAGGAGCTGTCGCAGGTTTAGACTGCTTCTGTAGTTAGTAATTACAGCATCAACAGCTAACAGCACACCTCCCTGATTTCCACTGGATTAGCACCTTTGCTAATCTTCTGGAAGCCTTCCTTGGCAATAGACCCAGCGAGCACAGTGGCAGTGGTGGTACCCTCCCCAGACTCTTCATTTGTGTTATTGGCAACATCTCAAACAAGTTTAGCTCCAATATTTTTCTGTTTATCCTTAAAGTAAATTGACTCTGCAACAATCGTACCAGAGTTGTTCTCAGAGACTCCCTCAACTCTGTTCTATCATCATTGTTTTTCCTTTTGGCCCCAATATAACAGCTACAGCATTGGCTAAAAGGTCTTCTCCTGGAACCATTAAAGCAAGGCTTCTGCACCAAATTTTACATATGTGGCATAAGCACACGTGGGATGAGGACCCAGTGGCCTGGATATAGTTCTTTTTTTATTATTATTGAATCATAGCTGTGTACATTAATGTAATCATGGGGCACCATACACTGGTTTTATAGACCGTTTGACACATTTTCATCACACTGGTCAACATAGCCTTCCTGGCATTTTCTTACTTATTGTGTTAAGACATTTATACTCTACATTTACTAAGTTTCACATGTACCCTTGTAAGATGCACCGCAGGTGTAGGATAAATTGTGGTATATGTACACCATGGAATATTATGCAGCCTTAAAGAAAGATGAAGACTTTACCTCTTTCATGTCCACATGGATGGAGCTGGAACATATTCTTCTTAGGAAAGTATCTCAAGAACGGAAGAAAAAGTTTCCAATGTACTCAGCCCTAGTATGAAACTAATTTATGGCTTTCATATGAAAGCTATAACCCAGTTATAACCTAAGCATAGGGGGAAGGGGGAGAGTCAGGGGAGGGAGGGGGGAGGATGGGCGAAGGGAGGATGATTGGTGGTGATTGCTGGATATAGTAGTTATCTGGTGAAGACTGTAGGTAACTGAAATATCTCAAAGCTATGACAGCAGGGCGTGGACACTGCATGAAAGGCCATCAGCAGTGACTGAGAGCCATACTGTTACTTTAAAAAAGTGATTCTTTAGCAAGAGCATATTGGCAGAAATTATCTCTATGGAGTATTATATCAGTTTACCCAGTTCAGTCCGAAATCAGAATTCACTTTCTACTTGCCAATTTTTAGGTTGTTAAAAATTTTATTAAAAAGAAGAACTTTGTACTTCTCGCTAAACAAAAATCAATAGGAGATAATCTAGTGTTACATAAAGATCTTTCTTCCATCGTTCCTTTCTTCCTTTACCCCCATTTTTTCTTTTGGAAATTGTCTTCGCTTTATTTGAAAGAGACCCTGAGCCTGTATGCATTGACTGCACATCACAGGGCCAGCAATGCTTCATTTACTTTTGTTCTTTATGGTTTTCCTTATGAATAATGAAGTCATACAAGTGAGGTTTCCTTAATTTATTATTTTTATCGCATTGTTAAGGTGCTATTATCCCAAATTTTGCTCATTTCAGAGTATTTTAACATTCTTTTTTGTACTTCCATTAGAATACATTGTACCTAATTAGAAATGTGAGCTCAGAATGGATGAGGGCAATGCTCAACCTTCACTTCAAACAGTCTTCTTACAGGCATTTCAAGAAGAGGTTAGAGAAATAAACCTTAACTCATTAGCCTGGGGGTGTGAATGATCTCTGTGCTTTACTGAAAATTGGCAGCTTCTGTGTTTTGTCCTGAAGGAGTTTGATTATTAAAATAATTGTTAAATATACAAAATGGACTGAGAGTAAAATAAAAGCTTCCACATCCATGTATAGAATGGGAAAGAGTATTAACTTCACAAAAGATAGCTTTCAGTTAATATTTACAAGCAACCTCCATTTAGTACCGTATGACACATCACAGAGAAATGTTTAAAGCATGGATGGTGTGAAACTTTTTTTGTTTGCTTTATACAAAAATATCAATATTTTTAATGATATTCCGAGCAATTATATAAAAAGGTCCTTTTAGGGGCAGAGTAAAAACACTCTACATGTTTATTTAATGTGAATGATATGCCTGAAGCTTCTTGTCTACATGTTAATATTTGAATGGGTCAACCTTCGTTTTTTTTGTAATGTTTTGTTAAAGTGTGTTTTTTTCTTTCATATATTATTCTTTACAATATTTTAACTGTCATTTTGATATAATGGGGCAAATATCTCTGGTCAGTTTCAAAATTCAATTTTCCGAATTTATTGTATACCTTTCTGAATTCAATTGAATACCTATTCTAGGAAATATATAGAACAAAAAGATGAATAAACTCTTTTCTGGAATGCAAATATTTTTGGTGGATTACTGATATAGAGTAAATAATTGAAAATGAGAGTTAATATGTTACATTACTATGTTTAGAAGATTAAAGCAGAGAAATTAGTCATAAAATCCACAATTAAAAGAGACATAAGTAAAGGAAATGAAGATCTTTAATCATAATAACAGTTAAGGGGGGAAATAAAAGTAGTTCAGTAAATAATTTTAAAAGCATCTCTGCATATGACCACCAGCCATTAAATAGATGTATCCTTCTTAGTACTTCCATAGTATTTAGAAGTTCTTCACTTTTTTAATTCATCATTTTGTGCAACAATTTACATTTTTACCTGTCTTCCATTTGCCATGACATCATCATGATAGTGACTGTCACCCACATTTTTACATTACAGTTGTCTACTGCTGTGCCTGGTACATAATAAGAGTTCAATAATATTTTTTAATATTAAGTAATCAATGGTTTTGCCTTTGTCATGTCTCAGACTGGAGGCTCATACTTATACTTGGTTTAGCAACATTTAATTGTATCTTGCATAAGATGTACAAATTTATGAACTTTGAACTTACTAAGAAAATGAAAGTCTTTAAATAAATATTAATGTATTAGAATTTTGGTTTGCTTTTGTTCAAAAAATTAATTACCACAAATTTAGCATTTAAAAATAACAGCCATTTATTAAATCACAGTTGTGGAAATGAAAAATCTGAACAAGCTCAGCTGAATCAAGGTATCAGCTTGACTGGGATTTTACCTGAAGAATTTGGGAAAGGGTTAATTTATAAGCTTATTCTGGTTGTTGGTCTCCAGTCTCATTTCCTTGCTACGCTCACATGGGAGAAAAACTTAATTCAAGTTGTGGGAAGGGGACTGAGAGAGAGGGAAAATGAGAGGGCCGATTGGTATGTTCTCACTTAAAGAGTAATAGGTAGGAGTGTATGGCACACTTTTGGGGTGTGAGGCATAAGTACAAGTTGAACTCTACCTAAAAAATTCAAAAAGTACGAACTGGTTGTTTGTACCCTCACAATAACCTGAAATTAAAAAAAAAAAAAGTTGGCATGGTGATTTACTGCATGTGTAGGATAAGGACAAGTAGGGAGATTAATGTTACTTCTAGGAGCAATACTTGGGCAATGCATTTTAATTGATGAGATAGAGAACACAAAATATAGAAAGGAAAATAGTGCTTGGCAGAAATGATAATTTTAGCTGGAATGTGATGACTTTTTAGAACAAGACTTTTTGGAAAACACACATTCTGCACATTTAATTTGCTGAGCTATCCTAATTAAGAATATTGCAACAAGATTCAGAGACCATGGTATTGTCTTTAAGGGGTACAACTACACTGGCACTATTGGATTCACACTGGAGTGAAAATTTGTTAGATTTCGAATCAAAATATCAGTTAAATTGTGTTCTACCATTTTCCAACATTGTGACTTCAGCAAGTCAAATTTCTGTGAATCTCAGTTTCCTTAGAGGATTACCATGAAGACTAAATGAATTAACATGGTTTCTTACATGTAACAAATGGTACATCATGTTAATCCCCTCTCTCACTGAAAGTATTCTCAGTTAGCTTGCTAAGTCTCTTACGTCTTCTATTACCACCACCAGGTAAGGGAACCTCCTCATCTAGCCTTTAAACCATTTCAAAGAGTGTCTTGGTCTCTTGTCCTCCATTATTCAATTTATCCATGCAACAACAGTATCTAGCAAGCTTTATGCTGAATTAGATGTTACTTTAGACATTGGGCATACATCAGTGATACTTCCAATTAGTATGCCATACAGATATTGTTTTTAAATGCAAAAGCGATTATTGTTACAAACCAGCTTAAATGCCTCCTATGTCTTCACAGTGCCTACAAGTTAGGATCTGAATTTCTTAACCAGAAATATGAAGATTTTCATAATCATCCTCCAGTATTCCTATCTGACCTTTTATAGCCCATCCTTAACCTCCAGGTCGCCTCCCCAAACCTCCGAGTTAATTTCATGCTTTACATACCTTGCCTCACATGCCTTATGCTCTCTAAATATAATTTCTCCCTGCAGAGAACTCTTCAGTTTTGTGTGTGTCTCTCATATTTAAAATATCTGAAATTCTACCACTGTAAGTAGAAAATATCTAGTTGGTCTTTTCATTGTGCTAGTTCTTTGTAGTGGTTCCTAACCTCCACTTTTGACTAAGCATGATTATTTAGTTTGGATATGTATTCCCAGAGCACTTCAGGACAAAATCTTATGGTATATTTTCATCCCTTTTTAAAAGTTAATATTATGAAGCATCAGACCAGAACATGCGCTCCTTGTTGGCAACCAGCTCCCTAAAGGAAAAAGAACCGAAGGCTCATTGATTTGTATCAAAATCACCAATTCATTAAGATATGTCTTCTCTCCCAAGGAAGTGGTATGCTAATGGATGTGTTTCCACTTAGAAATAGGAACAGTGAAAGAATAAATGTTTGTCCCTGTGCCTAAAGCAGTGGTTCTCAACCTTGCTAATTCCGTGAAGTATTTTCATTGTTACAAAGGGGTCACGACCCACAGGTTGAGAAACGCTGGCCTAAAGCTTGCTAAATTGTATATTTCCATAGAATATCAAGGTAGAGATTTCTAGATGGCAATTAGAAATGCTTTCCTGAACCTCAAAAAAGACAGGACCTGAAACAATTTGTGGGGATAAATTTGCAAGACCACTCTGTGGTAGTGAATCAAGTAATGATTACATTTGACATGATCTAGAGGGAGAATTAGTTGGTCAACTAAAGTAAACAATAGAAAAATCACAATTAAGGGACTTACAGAGTAAAAGGAGCTAGTGAAAGAAAGAAAGTACATTTAAGAATTAAAGAGAGTAACATTGCAGAAGCTGGAGGTGGGGCTCAAAAGGAGACATGGTCAGTAGTTTTAAATACTTGGTAAATGAGAAACAGGAAGACCTGGCCATGATAACGGTGGGCACCACTGGAGGAGAAGAAAGTAGCGCTGTATGAAAAGAGGGGGGGAAATACATGGATTTGACATTGAGAGGAAACAGAAATAAGGTGGAGGTGGAGGCAGAGCCCAGATGTACAACATTAGCTTTGGAAGGGAGTAGGAAGATGGGGAAGATGCAAGAGCAGGTGAAGAGATGAAAGTAGCTGGGAAGGAACTTGAGAAAGAGCCTGCTGGTAGCTGTGTTTATTTTTCATGTGGCAGGAAATGGGTCATCTGGTAAGAGTAGAGGGCATGAGGATGAGAGGAAAGCCTGGGGAAAGGCCTGGAACATCTGCAGTGGGGAGTGGAAGGGACCATCTAATTTTGGGAGTGATGATCTTCAGGCAGCCTGGGTGCTCCCATGGTTTCCCTGGGGAATTTAAGATATGATCCACAAATCATGTCATGTTCCCAAGCTCCTGTGTAAATGTGTACTGGGATTTTCTTTTTCTTTTCTTTCCTTAACCTATTTTATCTTTTAATAAAGAACAAAACAAAAGCCTTAATTTCTGAATTGCTGCAGCCTTTGCCCCTAGAAATCTCTGTGCGCTGCAGAATTATGTATGGCTTTGGTCAAACATCTGCTTTTTATTTATCTTTGTTTATTTAAGTCCCCACTTTATTATTTTATAAACAGTAGCACAGATAACGAAATTATGGATGGTTATTTTTGTTGGAGGAGAGTTTTAAACAGTGCGCAGCAAGAATAAAATATTTCAGCTGTCAGGAAAAGTTTCAAAATCCCCTCTTTTGAGAAAATGCTGATGAATTTTCATTTACTTAAGGAGCAGAATACATTGTTTTCTCCCATTTTTACTTATAATGGATGACAGTGGAAGGTTACCAAGAGCATTTGAAACATCTAATAGTACAGACTTGGTGATAGCATGCCTATGAGAACTGCCCGTGTGCTGAAGTCTAGAAAAGGATTAATCTATTAATATCATGAAACCAAGCTTTTATCTGTGGATGCTTACGGGCTGCTAGGGATGTACTGGGGTTTCCAGATGAATGAAATTACACTACGATAATAGGATTTTTCTACGTACATATTTAGCCTGCATTGTTTTCCACACTCCTGTGGTCTTATAGCTGTTACCTAATATTTCCTAATCATAAGCAATACCCTATTTCTTCCAAGGAGGTGGAATAAATTACCTGATTGATGAGTTTAGGAGAAGAATTAGTATATGTAGCTCAGCATTTTGCTGCCTCTTTTTTTTTCTTGAGACCTGTCCTTTCATCTATGATATGAATTTTAACCGGTGAGGCCATCAGCTATGATGGCCTGAAGCTGCTCTCTTACTGAGATTGAATAAATACATCTGTCTAATTTTGAGGTTCAGGATTGTGTCCTCAAACTTCACCTTTTTCAGTGATAAGGTGGATATTTTGCTCTCATCTGTTGACCTGTTTCGCTCTCTCTGGGGACTTAACACTCAGGTGGGGAGAGAAGGTTTGTTGTTAGTTGAGGATAAAGATCATTTAATGTCCTTCACTAGAGAATGCCCTGATAGTAAGGCAGACTATTGACGCTTACATAGTACTTACATGTACGGTCATCTCTACACTGTGATTACACAGTATTTTGCTCATATCTTTACTATGTGATCTATTTCATTGTTAAAATGGTTAATTTGTGTATTTGTTATTAATCTCTATGCCCAGTTCTTAGTCTAAGGAGTGGCATACAATAAATGCTTAATAAATATCATAGAAAGAATAAATGAATGGAATTTAAACAATTTTTAAGGAAATTTTGTTATGTTTCTTATAACTATAATTTAAAATTAACCAAGCATAAAATGTGGTATCCTGCTGGGTCCTCTGGCAGTCGCAGTTAAGGGAAGATCGGGGCCAGCCCGATCTCAACCCAGGGGCTGAGCAGGATGGCGAGTGTCGGTGGCTCGAACAGGAACACATGGAGCCAGGAGTCTGTAGAAGCAGGAACTCAACTTTATTGCGTCAAGGAGCCGCTTATATAGGGCGTGGGGAAGGGGCGGGGAAAGGAGGCTGGGGATGAGGTAAGTGAAATGGTGTGATGGGTGGTATAACAGGGTTGGGCCAATGGCATGGTACCACGTTGGCTGTATCTAGGTAGAGGCAGTTTCAGGCCGGGCCTTGTTGAGTCATTGCTACACAGAAGTAGCTCAATGGATCTACTTCTAGTCAAGCTCAGGAAGTTGCACTAGGCCTCAGGCACATGGCAGGGCCCAACAGTATCCGACTAAAAATCATAACACTAAACATTTGGGAGTTATTCTATGTCATATATCACATTGTAAATAACAAAAACAGTTTATATTTTATGACTAACTTCTTATTTTAGGAGTATTGGTGTAAATCTGTATGTGAAATGGTCATTTTCGGCCAGGCACAGTGGCTCACGCCTGTAATCCTAGCACTCTGGGACACCAAGGTGGGCGGATTGCTTGAGCTCAGAAGTTTGATATTAGCCTGAGCAAAGTGGGACACCATCTCTACTAAAAATAAAAACAAACTTACTGGGTGTCATGGCCTATAATCCCAGCTACTAAAGAGGCTGAGGCAAGAGGATCTTTTGAGCCCAAGAGGTTAAGGTTGCTGTGAGCTATGAAGCCATGGCACTCTACTCCATGGTGACTGAGTGAGACTCTGTCTTAAACAAATAGATAAATAAATAAAAAGTAAAAATAAATAAATAAAATGGTCATTTTCCTTGGATACACTGGTCAATAATTAGTAGGGATAGAAAATTGTGCCATTGATCTCTACATGTGGTAAAAAAATGGTATGGAAATCAGAAGCAGCATGATGACTATAGTACAATTACTTTTTTTGTTGTTTTTGGCATATATATATAAATGCCATCACTAGATGTAATGACAACATCTAGGATTTATTCAGATTTAGAGCCTGAAATTAACTATAGAAATTATGGATAAAATACAATAGGATAAAAAAATAAGAAAACATGTAATTTTTAAAAAGGCAAACTGATACAATCATCATGTTTTTGTGTTTGAAATCATGTAGTTTATAACCTTTAAAGAACTAAACAAACAGCTTCCTAATGAATGTTGCACACACATATTACATAGATAATTTGAATGATCAGAGCCTCCCTTTTCACAAAGGACTTTTGAGTGCCATGTATTTAGGCCAAGGAAAGTCAATTTGAAAAAATACTATAGTAATGAGACTAGAAAGGATTTTTTACTTTATTCATGTATGAAATCATTGGTTTATACAAGTCACCTCTGAGATTAACATCTATATCAGAAAGATTTCGCAATCATTTAATTTCTAACTCTGATATTGACTAAAACACCCTCTTCCGTCTTCCCTTTGTACAAGTCACTTCTGAGATTAACATCTATATCAGGAAAGATTTCACAGTCATTTAATTTTTAACTGTGATATTGACTAAAACACCCTCTTCCCTAAAACCAGTGTGGAAAATGGAGAAGTTAGGATTAATATGCCTAAGAGATATTGAAGTCACGAAGTCTTACTGTAAATATATTTTTTAGTGCAAATACATATTACATATTATTTCATGTAGACATTCACAATTCACATTGGTAATGTTCGCTCCTGAAAACTTGTAATAATGCTTTAATAGCTCTGAT
Source organism: Nycticebus coucang (assembly GCF_027406575.1). Taxonomy (NCBI): domain Eukaryota; kingdom Metazoa; phylum Chordata; class Mammalia; order Primates; family Lorisidae; genus Nycticebus; species Nycticebus coucang. The sequence goes on along the minus strand of NC_069792.1, from coordinate 28,600,094 downwards.
TGAGTATGCAAACTTTTAAAAATATTTATGTTCAACCATTTATTATATAGAAGCTTTTGCTTTAAATTTAGCATTGTTACGGTGGACTTGACTTGACCTATGTCATACAGGGAAGTCTACCCTCCATGTAAATTTGACAGTATCCTTGTATAGTTCTTATTATTTTCACCTAAATACTTCAAAGGATATTATAATAAAACACATTTTTAGGTTTGAGTGAAAGGCTAGAATTCCAAAACCAATTTATAAGATTAATGTTTGCTTTAATTACTTTATTAAATGTAAAAGTACATGGTCAAACTAAATTGCCACAGGAATTAAGAGCTTTTGTAAAGGGTATTTATCTACTTCCCACACAGATAGCAAATCTATGGTTTTATTTTCTATGACAATGTATGGCCCAACATTTGAGAAACCAATGCTCTCAGAGGTGCTATGGGCTTCTTTATAAAGTGAAATTTTTATAAACCTGTTTGAGCAGCTGGATTTGGAAAGACTTTGTAAGATTTCAAAAAAGTGCAATCATCCTTTCCTAACCCGTGATTTAATAGATCATTTATTTGTGCCAAGATAGACAATTCCTTAGTGCTTTCAGTTTTCCATAATGAAAGCATTAAATTTTCCTGTCTTTCTTAAAATTTAATTTTTGCTAGAAATGGGTTGAATTGTTCAAGATTTTTTAAAACAATGTCATAGTTTAAGAAATTTCAAACTATTACTTACTTTCAAAGTTATATAAGACAAAAGAGAAAATCTGGCACAAGTAATAATGTAATTACACAAAAATTACATTCCTTTCTTTAGAGAATCATTCATATACTTCATGTTTTACCATGAAAATTAATTTATTATCAGTACATAATCCTGGCAAAAAGCTCAACATATTTTCCACACTTGTCATACTGACATAAGCTAAAAAACAAATATATCTAACTTGCTTTGACATGCTTTCCTACTAAGAATTTATTCTCCCCAAATACAGAATTTTGTAATGATTCAGAACAGAATTTATTACAGTTAGTTTCTTGTATGTATTTTCTAACAATGATTTTTTCTTCAATATCAAAATAATTAAAATATCAATTTTGCTTAATTTCTTTTATCTTAAAACAAGACTTAGACATTTTTTTTCTTTTTTTTAGTAAATCATAGGTGTGTACATTAATGTAATCATGGGGTACAATGTGCTGGTTTTATATACAATTTGAAATATTTTCATAAAACTGGTTAACATAGCCTTCACAGCATTTTCTTAATTATTGTGTTAAGACACTTATATTCTACATTTAGTAGATTTCACATCTACCCTTGTAAGATGCACCGTGGGTGTGGTCCCATCAATTACCCTTCCCCTACCTAGCCTCCCCCCTCCCCTCCCCTCCCTCTCCCCTTTCTTTTATAGCTGTCATATGAAAGCTATAAATTGGTTTCATAGTATCCATAGTACATTGGATACTTTTTATTTCATTCTTGAGATACTTTGCTAAGAAGAATATGTTCCAGCTCCATCCATGTAAATATGAAAGAGGTAAAGTCTCCATCTTTTTTAAGGCTGCATAATATTCCACGGTGTGCATATACCACAATTTTATTAATCCATTCCTGGGTTGATGGGCTTCTTCCATGACTTAGCAATTATGAATTTGGCTGCAGTAAACATTCTGGTACAAATATCTTTGTTATAATGTGATTTTTGGTCTTTGGAAATACACTTTTGGGACCTGATCAAACTAAAAGACTTCTTCACAGCCAAGAACACAGTTAAGTAAAGCAAGCAGACAGACTTCAGAATGGGAGAAGATATTTGTAGGTTATGTCTCCGACAAAGGTTTAATAACCAGAATCCACAGAGAACTCAAACATATTAGCAAGAAAAGAACAAGTGATCCCATCTCAGTGTGGGCAAGGGACTTGAAGAGAAACTTCTCTGAAGAAGACAGGCACACACCTACAGACATAGGAAAAAATGCTCATTATCCTTAATCATCAGAGAAATGCAAATCAAAACTACTTTGAGATATCATCTAACTCCAATAAGATTAGCCCACATCACAAAATCCCAAAACCAGAGATGTTGATGTGGATATGGAGAAAATGGAACAGTTTTACATTGCTGGTGGGTATGCAAACTAATACGTTCCTTTTGGAAAGATGTTTGGAGAACACGTAGGGATTTAAAAATAGACCTACCATTCAATCCTATAACTCCTCTACTAGGTATATATCCAGAAGACTTGGACAATTTTTATGGAAGCACACATTTATGCTTTTATTTCCTTTGCAATTTGTTAGTTCTTAAGGACTTTGACTTTCTAAATTTGTTAGGAAAATAATTTTCAAAAGATCAAATTTTTTTCATGTATTTTCTAAATTGGTCTTAAGATTTTTTTAAAAGTTTCTAATCTATTGAATAGATAGCAGTTCCAATTAATGTGAATATGTACGCTACATTATCAAACATAGTTGTCACATATATTTGAATTAAGTGAAATATATTTATAACTCCAGAGACTATAAAAGAACTTTCTCATATGTAAACTTATAATTTTTCACAAAACATTCAAATCCTAAAGTGTCGATTTATAAATAATGGTTTGCTTATTTTACTAAGGATTAAAGACTAAAATGGCATCTAACCATTGAACATGATTGCTACCATTTATGCATATGTATTACATAAATTTTGTGTTCTTTACCAGGGTAAACCATCACAACCTAAATTAAGACCTCGTGTTATTCCTTAACTTCTAATTACTTCATGGTCTTTTATAACTTCTGTTCAGCCAGGAGAACTTTCCTGTTCCTTTTAGCTTGACTAATCTGGAGACAGGTTTCTTCCTGAACATAGGTCCCTGTCTTCTCTTTTCTTTGAGCATTTACTTTAGAAAACTTGCACTTATAAATTCCTTCTCTGCCCCCTTGCAATGTAAATCTTATACAGCCTGGGAATGTCTGCCTCATGTCCTGAGAGCTATACCTTTGAAATGTAATCATCAGGGAAGGTAGCACCTCTTTGGGAGGGCAGGAGCCTAACTTTCATATAGGGGAATTAGCAAGCACAGAAAACCTAGTCATAATGGCCACTCTTCCCTCTCTAGTCCTCCACCAGCTTTTCCATTAGCTTACTCCAGCTTTTAAAAAATAAGTCTGCCTTTTGTTTCAGCAAAGTTGAGATTGTTCATTTTCCTCTATGACTATAGTCTTGAATAAAGTCTATTGACTATTAAATTTTTCTAATGCAATTTTTCTTTTGTGCCCATAATCAAGCTTTGTTACCTAAAATGGAGTGATATGGGGCTTGCAACATGCTGAGAGTAGTGAACCTATAATCATTGTTACTTCTAGGGAAGTCTCAAAAGAATGTCATAATCCATAGTCACTCTGCGGATGTTGTTGGAGATGCAAGCATTTTGCAACTACAGGAGAATTTTAGTTTTCACTTAGATGTGAACCCAAGTATGGTAAACATAAAGAATTTAGATGTGAAGAAATATTACTGCATGTGTATCCAAGAAAGTATAAAGGCTCAACCCAAAGACAATTAAGCTTGCTATCTTTCATGTCTTGTGAAGTAATGGGTTAAGGCATGGTATGTTTTATGAAGGAATTATTTATTTTAACTTTATGCCCTTATGGAGTGAAGTGTAATTGTGACAAGATGGAAATTTGAAAAATAAAAAATGCTATGGCATCATTTTACTCAAACTAGTGGGGTTTCTTTATTCAATCTGACTCAAAGGATTTTAAAACATAGATGGACAATAAGTATGTTATAAATTTAAGGTATAAAGTAAATAACCTGTAGAAGATAAGAAGCTTCCATACATCCCTGTCTCCCTGATCCAGTATTTCAACATTTAGAATAAATTTTTAGTTGATATTTGCCTATGAGCACAAAGACATATGTCACAGAGGGCCATTGTAAGTTTTTTCTTTTTTGTTTTTTTTGTTTTTTTTGTATTTTAAATAGAAAACAATTAATAGAGAATTTACTTAAAATACAATAAATTTGTATAATGAATACTAGATAGGTACAAGAAATTATAATGAAATAGATCATATAAAAGATTGTATGTGCTGCCATAATATTAAGTCAAAATGTATGTCATATATATGTATATACAGATGCTCCTCAACTTCTGATGGGGTAAATTCCCCTTAAACCCATCTGTAAGATGAAAATTTCTTAAGGCAAAATTCAGTTATACACCTAATCTACCAAACATCATAGCTTATCCTTGCCTACCTTTAATGAGCTCAGAAAACTTAAATTAGCCTGGAGCTGAGCAAAGCCATCTGGAAACATAGTACATTTAGAGTATGAGTTGTTTACTGTTCTGCTACGTGGTTAACTGGGAGCTGTGATTTGCTGCCACTGCCCCCCATCTTGAAAGAGTATTATGCTACGTATTGCTGGTGGTATTAGAAAAGATCAATATTCAAAGTTCAAGGTATTACTGAATGCATATTGCTTTTGTACCATTATAAAACCCCAAAATCATAAGTCAAACTACAGTAAGTCCAGAACTGTTTATATATGTATTCCTGTCTGTGTGTGTGTATGACCTGTTCATATTCATAGAACTCTCTAGGAAATTCACTTTAAAGTGTCGGTATGACTTTTAGGAACTAATTCTTAGAGTCAAAGAAGAAAAGTGAGTATTTGATATTTCTTATTGTACATTCCACTTCACTCCTTTTTAAAAATAAAAAAAGGTTTATACATGATATTTAGTTATTCAATGAAAATATTTTTAAAACAGTGAACACTTTTATCCATAAACTATTAAATAATGAGATAAAAATTTCAGGAGCAAAACATACCACTCTGAAATTACAGCATCTTGGAATATATTTCCCATATAATTTTGATCAATAAAAGGAATCCCTTCACTTGTTAGAGGTTTATTGAAAACAAGGATCCTTTGGTGTGCATAGCAATGCTTCCTTAGCAAGAGTTACATCTTGTATAATTTTAACCGGGGCCTGGGGTTTAGCTTATATCACTGGGCTCCAATTCATATCTGGGTAATCAATACATGTTAAGAGATTCCATGATGAAACCGAACATTGTATCTCGAATTTCAGAAAAGCAAATGCAGATATTTTATAGCACGATTTACATAGCGGCAGCAGAATTCAACTAGAGAAAAACAAGTAAGTGTACACATCTTTGATTACTGAATTTAAAACATTCAGTATCGTTTAAGGCAATTACCATTGCACATTTGAGGGGAAATGGGAAGTGTTGTGTCTTGGGAAGGGCAGTGTGGGCTTGTTAAAGAATCCATGACATACGAAGAGAGTTAACCTAAGTTGTACGCACTGAGCGTGAAATAGGAAATGCAGAGCTCAGAGCCACCCGTTAAGATCCTCTTATCTCCCTGCAGAAGGAAGCTGAACTTTACGTATTGCTGGGGCTGGTGAGGCAGCCTACTCTGTTTATCATAAATGGGGGCTGGGAGTCTAGTTAAAGGGATTTTATACTCTTTTGGCTTCAGAGCAAAACAGCTGCAGAAATACACCCCCCCACCCAATCACCAAACAAAATCTATTACGCATCCATATCCATAGGGATTCTATCGGCACCTGGCTAATGGAAATCAACCCAAATCCCACAGGACAAGGGTAAATGAACATTTTCCATCCTGTATCCCTATTTTTACTTAGAATGCCCTGATTTTTCAGGGTTATGGAACATTGGCTGTTCCTATATGTATTTTAGAAATGGCAGCAGCTTTCAATACTATATGCAAAACCCCACTATTTATAAAAAACTTATTGGCAATTTGAAGTCAGAAAACAATTCTTTCTCCTGGGCTGCATAGCCAGGTTGACTCACGGAGAGTATGTTTAGTTAAAACCACAGGAAGGTAAATATTTTTCCTTTTCTTTGACTTTGCTTTTCATGACATCTTTTTTTTTTTTTTTTGTAGAGACAGAGTCTCACTTTATGGCCCTCGGTAGAGTGCCGTGGCCTCACACAGCTCACAGCAACCTCCAACTCCTGGGCTTAAGCGATTCTCTTGCCTCAGCCTCCCGAGTAGCTGGGACTTCAGGCGCCCGCCACAACGCCCGGCTATTTTTTGGTTGCAGTTTGGCCGGGGCTGGGTTTGAACCCGCCACCCTCGGCATATGGGGCCGGCGCCTTACTGACTGAGCCACAGGTGCCGCCCTGCTTTTCATGACATCTTAAAGGAAACATTTTATTCCCAATGGCAAGTTATTGTTTTGTACAATAGATTTGGTTCAAGTTCATATTTATCTACTCTTTAAGCTTCTGAGTCTCCTTTTCCGATGCATCTTGGCAGAGGAAAGCCCTTCAGAATGGCGGAATCAAAGTTTAAGTATCTCTTCAAAATACATTGATGCTGCAATTAAAATCAGGCCAGATAGACATCAGGAGACAGAGGACCTATTTATATTATGTTCTCGTGACAATTGATGACATTGTATGTTTTAATCATCTAAATGATAACTTGGTAAACCTGCTCCTGAGTAGCATACCCCAGGTATCATTCCAGAAGCAACGCTACTTGAAATATAAGATAGAAACTACTGTTGCATCATCAAACAGAAGAAATCCTTCTTTTAATGTGCCTCAACATTTGGGAAATTATAATCCGTCTCTAAGACTTTTTATGAAGAACATTGAATATTCTGAAGTGGTGGCTTTGACTATCATAGCTATACCTGAAAATGCATTTTGAACACTAAGGCTGCACTTCCTTTAAGCAAAGAACAGAAATCACATAATTAAAAGTTATTGTAGTAACTGTTCTATTAGATGGGAAAATGAATTTATGTTAAATGAATCTTGTTTCTTTAATGGATACAGGTTGTCAAAAATTAAAAATAACCCCAAACTTTGGAGAAATCAGAACTTTATATACTTGAAATATTAAAATACTTTGATGGTTCCAAAAAAAGTCTTAAAATGTGTTAAAAATTCAATGTCAGAAATATTAAAGCTTTCCTCCTTGTGATTTTATAGCAGTATTTTGGTCTTAGTAGTCATAAAATATTTTGATAAGTTCCAGACATTCTTCTGAATTATATAATTCATATCTAGGGCTGGGCATAATACTTGTAAAATATTCTTTGTATCACATAAAATGGGATAGAACTGAGATTAAAAATTGTGGAGAAATATTAGGGTGAGAATTCAGGAGAATCCTTACCATGTTTCCATTAACAAAAGACTATATGGCACTGTAACTCTAGTAATCTTTAGAAAGAATGGGAAATGATGGGAATCACATCTTTTACTCTCTCTCTTTTCTTTTAGTGGTTCAATTTGTAGTTCTTTTCTAAAAGAATCCTAATCTCCATAATGTTCTCTGTTTCACATAGAGTAAAATTTGCTGAAAAACTTTGACCATCTGTATAGACATCCATGTCTAGTATTAGCTTAACCTAAACCTAAATTTTACTACTGGGATAAAAAGGAACAAAGCATTTTGCTCTAGCACGTTCCTGTTAGATCCATGTTTGAGGACAACATGCTTATCCACTGTGACTATGATGTAAGAAGGGCAGAGACAAAATGCCAACTCACCTGAAACGGCCAATGGGAGACTTGAACAGAGTCAGATCTTTGCTAATGTCTTTGAGCCAGTGAATTAGTCCTGCAACAAATGACTTCCAGACATTCATTGGCACAATAAAAAATCTGTTATGGTCTAAGCCATTGGTGTCTAGGTTTTCTGTTACTAAAAGCAAAGGCATCCTTAACTGATATACATAGCTCCCCATGAAATTAGAAAAACCCTTAACATGACATGTAAGATCTCCCATGATAATGCCCTGGCTACTGCACTTCCCTTCATGCTTCTCTGTATTTAGAGAAACACTGCCCTTTCTCTGTGTCTAATTTTTTGGAATTATTACCTCAATGTAAGTCATAGCCACCTAATCCCTAGTTCTTGGCCAAATTCATTTTTTGTTTGCTCATCCTTCTCACCACTTACATGTCAGTTTAAATTCTCCTTCTCAGAGATAACTTCATCTGATGATTACAGCCAAGGAAGTTGATCTCACCAACATATTTTTTGTACAACTCAAACCTTTTTTTTGTTTTTACAATATAACATTTTAAAATTATTTTTAAATGTTTTGATTCTCTTAATCATACCATTCTATTAAGGAAATCTGGGGAGAAGGGGCAAATGTGCTTTAGTTATCTGTGATACCTGGCTCCTCTTAGCACATGGTAGGTACTTCATGAATATTTGTTGAATAAATGGATAGGACCACTTAATCAAAGGAATACTCTTGTAGATAAGACCTATTTAAATAGCTTATCCTTTTGGAAAGCTAAACACCAGAATAGTAAAGTCTGAGTCTGAAATTTAAATGAAAAAATATTCTTCTTATCTCATAGTGTTGTCTTCCTACAAAAATAATACCGTTGTCTAATCATTGCAGTCCTATAATGTTGGTGTTATATATTATGATTTTATTTGAGCACTTTTATGTGTATTCATTACTTCCACTAGCAAGGAAGTCTGAGTCACTATACTGATTTTGCTTTTTATTTGTTCACTAAACCAGCTCTTGAGTGCACTTTATTTGAGCAGTATGGTTATGAACTTCTCCTTTAATAACTTATTTCTCTCTTATGAAACAGTATGATATCGTTCCATTATCCCTTATTTAAAGAACAAAATTGCTAAATTGTACTAAGATGAAAACAAATCTTACATCAGGATTTTAAAAATGTCATTTATGGAAGAATTATTCGAGTAATACAGGAAAAAGAAGAACTTGTAATGGGAAAGCAAATAACAGCAAGAGTTAGATTTTATTATTAGACGTATCCATTAGAACTTATATTTAACTGTGGGTTAAGTAGCCTAATCAAAGAGACATAACAAAAATTTGATTACCTGTTGATATTTGTTCAGTGACTCATGGATAAGGGATGAGAATTCTTTTAGCTTTTCCCTGATGATGGCTTTGTGATTATAATATGAATGTTGAAATACTTCCTTCCAATCAGGAATAAGGGCATAAGGGTCACAGTTATAACAAAATTCCCAAGTGGCTTCCACTTCCATCTTACTGGTTAAAACTGGATCATATGACTATAGGTTATTGCAAGGCAGGTAAAAAATATGTCCTTTTATAGATGACCCCCCCTTCAAAATCAAGGTTACATTACTTTTAAAGGAGGAAGCATGGCTGCTTAGTAGTTTTATCAATAGTTTTGCTGAACTGACATTTCTTTTGAAGAAAAAATATATATATTTAAGCTGGTTGTATGTGCAATACAAATTATATGTTTCCTTCCCCCCATGCAAATATTATACAAAAGAATAGAGAGACAATAAAAAGGTTTTCATTTCTGTTTATGACCAAAGAAATGTCCTCTTTATGAAATAAGTTTGACAATAACTTTTTGTGGACACAAGAATTCAAAATCAAGAATTCAAAAACAGGAACTACATTTCAAGGGAAGGAGAGGGCTCTGAGCCCAATGTTAGAAGTACCACACTGTAATTCCTTATTACAGGGAAGTCATAAAATAGAGAGAAACTGAAGTTCTCTTCTCAAAATTGCTGTGGAATCACCAGGGAGGACCTTCCACTTGAACCATAGGTGGAGGCAAGGCATCATAACACTCAGCAGAACAAGACAAGAAGATCTCATAAGTCAACAGACTTTAGAAAAGATATTTTGTGGGACTGCTTCCAACAAGCCTTAAAAAGGATGAAGGTGATTGTTCAGGAATTAACTGTTAATGATCTACCATTTTGTTGAAGCTTTTTTCTTATTCTGACTCAGACATCTGGTGGTGCTTTGTTATGCAAGGCACAGGAAGAGGCTTTCTTCATCAAGTCCTACCTGAAACTCAAACAGATCATGTAACTACTCAATGTTCAGGATTTGGGAAGGGAAAGTGGAAGCTTAGTGCAAAGAGACCAGAGGAAACAAAAAATCTCAGAAGAAACCACAAAGGGGGGATTAACAATGGATATAGATTATAGCTTTGATAATGATACAGAATAATGACTTTTGCATAATATTTAAAGTAATTATTTGCATACATAAACTACAAAATATATATTAGACAAAGAACACTTATGTAAATAGGAGGCTAGTTTTAAAACCACATTTAACCATAAATAATTTATATGCTAATAAATAATTATTTATATATAATATTAATTAATATATAATTATATATCATAATATAATTATAAATAATAATTACTTATATATAATAAATAAATAATAATTATTTATATATAACAAATAAATAATGTTAATCATTACTTAAATGTTACTCTGAACACATTTGTCAGAATTTAATGACATCATTATGAAATATTCAGACAATGGTAAAATAGATTTGATGGAGAAACACAGATGACAAAAAGAAAATGGCCAGAGCCTAACCTATTGAGAGTAATTTTTATCTAATTTTCACATATTAGAAAGAAAAGAATATTAGTAAAGCAATACTTCTAAAATGTGTTTAATCAAATTGAATGCTCTTGATATGGAAATATCTCTCGAATAACTTGATATGTTTTAGATATAATACATACTGTGTAATACAAGATAATTATTTTTTAATCAAAATTGCTTTATTGGAAATACTGTTTATTTATTTCCCAGATGCAAAGCTTCTATCAGCCTTTTGTAAGGAAACTCCAAATGAATATTCACATATCCAAAATGTTTACTTAGTTATCATGAACAACAAAAGTAAAATGTGTGAGATCATTTGGGAAAAAAATCTTCACAGGAAAAGGAAGCCATAGGGACTAAGTACTCTAAAAAGAATGGAAAGAAGAGAAAAAATTCAATTTCTGGCAATTAACAGAAATCAGTAGATCCGAAGAGGGATGTTGCGGGGAGGGGAGGAGAGTTATAATTCCTTTCGGAGAAATTTAGTAATTATCAAATTAACTAAATCACATTTAAATAAATAAAACATTAATAAATTCTAATACTGTAGAGTATTCAATCCAAAATCCCTTCTTTATCTCCTCTATGAAATCATCTATAAATATCCTATGGCTCAGGGATACTTTTATCTGAATGAGTCCATCTATGAAAATATTTTTGGTGGATGCAGAGTCTGAGATTTAGAGGAGATTAGATGAAGAAAAAGCACAGAGAGGCGATGGTTACCTTAACCTTTGGTTAAAACATGATGAAGAAGGACAGCATTTGGAAATAAAAGGTATGGATCATTGCCAGCAGGCCACGCTGATCTGATTCTTGTCACCAAGGAAAAGTAGCACCCATAAGAGAGTGGTTTTCTGATGGGATGGCAAGCCAAGTACTGGCAGTTAATTTCCCAACCACCCTCTAAAGCCAGTGCACAGACTATGAGTCATCCAGATCTCTCCTTTCACACGATTCTTTTCTTATCATTATTAGAGGTATTATTAGTTGTATATCTTTTTAAGGTACAGGTCATGTTTTAATACAGGCTTACAATGAGCATTAATCAAACCAGGGTAACTGAGGTATCTATCATCTCAAGCATTTAACATTTCTTTGTTTTAGAAACATTCTAGTCCAATCTTTGGTTATTTTAAAGTATACCGTATCTTCATATTCATTATAGTCATTTTGGTGTGCCACCAAATATTATTGTGCATTCTGTCTAGCTATCTGAGTATATTTTTGTACCCATTAACTCCTCACTTTATCCACCCCCCTCCTCACTACCCTTTCCGTCTGCTAATCATCCCTCTACTGTCTGTCTGCATGAGATCAATTGTTTTTTCATATTTAGTTTCCACATATGAGTGAGAATACAAAAGATTTGTTTTTCTGTGCTTGGTGTAATTCATTAAACACAGTATTCTCCAGTTCCATCCATGTTTCAAATAGCAGGATTTGAATGCCATGTAATATTGGCTTTTGTGTATGTATCACAATTTCTTTATCTATTCGTCTAGTGGTGGATTCTTAGGTTGATTCCAAATCGTGGCTAATGTGAATAATGCTGCAACAAACATGGGGCAGCAGATACCTTTTAAAATTCCCCTATTTTGAATACTTACTCAACAGTGGGTTGCCAGCTCATATAATAGGTCGATTGCTATTTTTATGAGGAAACTCTATGCCATTCTTCACAAACGTTGCACTAATTTACCTTCCCACCAACAGTGTATGTGGGTTCCCCTTTCTCCACATCCTCACCAGCATTTATTATTGTTTGTTTTTGAAAAAATGCTACTTTAATTGTGGCGAGATATCTCATTATAGTTTGATTTGCATTGACTAATAATGTTGAGCATTTTTTCATATACCTGCTGGTCATTTATATGTCTTCTTTTGAGATGTCTATTTAGATCCTTTGTCCATTTTAAAATCAGAAAATTTGATTTTTTTATTGAGATATCGAAGTTTCATCTATATTTTAATTCTTTGTCAAGTGGGTAGGTTGCAAATATTTTCTCCTGTTCTGTGGGTACAGAAGCTGTACAGAAGCTTATTGGCATGGTGTAATCTCATTTGTCTAATTTTGCTTTGGTTGCCTGATCTTTGGAGTATCACTCTAGACGTTTTTGCCCAGACCAATATCCAGAAGAGTTTTCCTACTGATTTTTTTTTTCATAGTTTCACATCTTAGATTTAAGTCATTAATCCATTTTAATTTGATTTAGAATATGGTAGCTAAAAGACAATTTTGTAGTGATAAGGATCTAGTTTCATTTTTCTGCATATAGATCCAGTTTTCACAGCATCACTTAAGATATGTTGATTTCTGGACTCTGTTCTGTTCCATATGTCACGTTGTATCCCTATATCTTGCGTATTGTTTGAGTTACTACCCGTCTGTATTGCAATGTGAAGTCAGGTAACATGATTCCTCCAGTTTTGTTCTTTTTTTCTAAAAATGGCTTTGGCTATTCTCTGTGTGTGTGTGTGTGTGTGTGTGTGTGTGTGTGGCGGGGGTGGGGAGGTCCGTGTAAATTTTAGGATGCTTTCCCCTACTTCTGTGAAGAATGTTCTTGAAGTTTTGATGAGCCTTGTATTGAATTTGTGATTGCTTTCAGTAATATGGACATTTTAATAAGACTGAGTTTTCAAATCCATAAACAGAGAATGTCTTTCCTTTTTTTATATTCTCTTCTATTTCTTTCATCAATGTTGTAAAGTGCAGATCTTTCACTTCTTTGGTTAAGTGTATTCCTACATATATTTGTAGCTATTGTAATGGTATTATCTTCTTGGTTTCTTTTCAGATTGTTTACCGTTGGCATAAAAAATGCTACTGATTTTTGCATTTCAATTTTGTATCCTGTAACTTTACTGAATTTATTCGTTCTTATAGCTATCTTTGTGGAGTTTTTAGGTTTCTCTAAATCAGTGGTTCTCAACATTCCTCATGCTGCGACCCTTTAATGCAATTCCTCATTGTGGTGACCCCCAACCATAAAATCATGAAGTAGCAACAAAAATAATTTTATGGTTGGGGGTCGCCACAACATGAGGAACTGTATTAAAGGGTTGTGGCATTAGGAAGGTTGAGAACCACTGCTCTAGATAAAAGATCATATAGTCTGCAAAAGTATAATTTGACTTCTTCCTTTCTAATTTGGATGACCTTTATTTTTTCTCGTCTAATTGCTCTAGACAGAACTTCCAGTACTGTGTTGAATAATAGTGATGAAAGTGAGGATCTTTGTCTTATTCAAAATCTGAGTTTTGAATTTTCAGTTTTTCCCCATTCATTATATTAGCTGTGGGCCCCTTATATATATATAATAGTTTTTTTATCACATTAAGTTTCTTCCATTCCCAGTATTTTGAGAGTTTTTATCATGAAGGGATGTAAAGTTATTAAATGATTTTTAATCATCAATTGAAATGATTATATGGTGTTTGTCCTTTGTTGTGTTGATAGGATATATCTCATTGATTGATTTGAGCCATCATTTTATCCCTGGGATGAATTCCATTTGAGTACGAAAATAAATTTTTCATGTGCTATTGAATGTGGTATGCAAGTGTTTTGTTGAGGATTTTGCATCTGAGTTCATCAGAGTTTTTGGCCTAAAGTTTCTTTCTTTGTTATATTTCTGTCTAATTTGAGTTCTTTGCAATTTCACCAAATTTTTTTTTCCAAAAAGGTTGTATTAATTTTCATTCCCACCAACAGCGTGAAAGTGTTCCTTCACTCCACATTCACTCCGGCATCTGCAACTTTGAGACTTTGTGATGGGGGTTGTTCTCACTAGGGTTAGGTGATATCTCAGGGTGGTTTTGATTTTCATTTCTCTTATGATTAGGAATGATGAGCATTTTTTCAAATGTTTGTTAGCCATTGGTCTGTCTTCTTCAGAGAAAGTTCTATTCATGTCTCTTACCCAGGGGTAGATGGGATTGTTTGCTCTTTTTTGGTTAATTTGAGTTCTTTGTAAATTCTAGTTATCGACCCTTTGTCAGATTCAGATCACAAAAATATCTCTTCCCATTCTAAATATTGTCTTTTTGCTTTACTTGTTGTATTCGTAGCTGTGCAGAAAGTTTTCAGCTTAATTATCTTTTATTTATTTTTGTTCTCATAATTGCCACTGAAGTCTTCATAAAAATCTTTCCCCAGTTAGACATCATTAAGAGCTTTTCTGACATTTTCTTCTAAGATTTTTATCGTTTCATGTCTTATATTTAAATATTTTCTCATTGTGAGTCAATTCTTGTAAGTGGTGAAAGGTGTGGGTCGAGTTTCGGTCTTTTACATGTGGTTATCTAATTCTCCCAGCACCATTTATTCGATAAGTATTCATTTCTCACTATATGCTTTCGTTTGGTTTATCAAAGATGAGATGGCAATAAGATACTGGTTTCATCTCTTGGTTTTCTATTCTGTTCCATATGTCTATATATCTATTTTTGTACCAAATTCATGCTTTTGATCATGTGAACTTGTAAGATTTTGCATCTGAGTTCATCAGAGTTATTGGACTAAACTTTCTTTATTTGTTGTATTTCTTTGTATTTATGTGCTGTATATAACCTGAATTCAGGTAGAGTGATACTTCCGGTTTTGTTTTCATTATTAAGATTAGCCTTGGTGGGCGATGCCTGTGGCTCAAGGAGTAGGGAGCCAGCCCCATATACCAGAGGTGGCGAGTTCAAACCTGGCCCTGGCCAAAAACTGTAAAAACAACAAAAAGAATAGCTTTGACTATTGGTTTTTTTAGCCTAGTTCCATAGAAAATGAAGAACTATTTTCCAGTGGTTTAAAGAATGATATTGGTATTTTAATGGGGATTGAATTGACTCTGTAGGTTACTTTGCATAGTATAGACAATTGAACAATGCTGATTCTTACCAGCCAAGGGCATGGTATATTTTTCCATTTGTTAATGTCTTCTGCTATTTCTTTTCTTCTGGTTTCATCCTTCTCTTTGTAGCAGTCCTTCACCTCTTTTGTTAAGCATATTCCTAGGTATATTATTTTCTTTGAAGGGAACTATGCCCTTAATTTGCTTCTCAATTTGGTTACTATTGGCGTATACAAAGACTACTAATTTATGGTCACTGATTTTATATTCTGAAATGTTACTGTATTTCTTGATCACTTCCAGGAGTTTTGTGAGTGGGCCTCTGGGGTTTTCCAAGTTTAAAATCATATCATCAGCAAAGAGCAAGAGTCTTACCTCCTCTACTCTCATTTGAATGCCTTTTATATCCTTCTCTTGCCTGATTGCATTGGCTAGAACTTTCAGCACAATGTTGAATGATAGCGGTGATAGTGGACATCCTTGTTTGGTTCCAGCTCTGAGTGGAAAAGCTTTCAGTTTTATTCCATTCAGTATGATACTACCCTGTTTCCCCGAAAATAAGACAGTGTCTTATTTTAAGGTGTGCTCCCAAAGATGTGCTAGGTCTTATTTTCAGGGGATGTCTTGTCTTTCCTGTAAGTAGGTCTTATTTTCGGAGGATGTGTTATTTTCAGGGAAAGAGGGTAGCTGTAGATTCGCCGTAGCTATCTTCAATCAGCTTATGAAATATGCTACCTATGCCTATTTTCATAAGTGTTCTTGTTAGAAAAGGATGCTGTATTTTGTCAAATGCTTTTTCTGCATCTATTGAGAGGATCATATGCCTCAATTGATATGATGAATTATATTTATGTATTTACATATGTTAAACCAGCCTTGGATCCCTGGGATGAAGCCTACTTTATTGTGATGTATATTTTTTTTAATGTGTAGCTGCAATCTGTTAGCCAAGATTTTACTGAGTATTTTTGAATAAATATTCATTAGTAAAATTGGTATGTAGTTCTCCTGTTTAGTTGGGTCCTTTCCTGGTTTGGGAATCAGGATGAAGTTTGCTTCATAGAACATGTTAGGGAATGTTTCTTCCTTCTCAATGTTTTGGAATAGGTTCTGCAGTATAGGTAGAAGGTCATCTTTGAAAATTTTATACAATTCTGGTGTGAAGTCATCCTGTCCAGGACATTTTTGCTGTTGTTGTTGGAAGCTTTTTATTGTTTCTTCAATCTCAGTGCTTAATATAGCTATGTTCAAGAGATCTATTTCTTCCTGATTAAGTCTAGGGAGATGGTGAGAATCCAGGTATTAACCCATTTCTTCCACATTGTCAAATTTCTTGGCATAGAGCTTTTGGTAGTAGTCAGAAATAATATCTTGTGTCTCTGTGGTATTAGTTCTTATTTCCTTCTTTTTGTTTTTGATTGAGTTTATTGGAGATTTACTTTTCTGTTTCTAGTTAATCTCACCAAAGATTTATTGATTTTATTTATCTTTTTGAAGAACCAACTTTTTGTTTCATTACTTTTATGAGTGATTCTTTTGTTTTTAATGTCATTTATTTATAATTTACTTTTGGTCATTTATTTTCTTCTGGTAGGTTTGATATTGGAATGGTCTTCATTTTTCATTTCTTTAAGATGATTCATTAGATTGTTGATGTTCTCTCTTTTTGTTTTTCAGATGTAGGTATCTATTTAATGTGATAAACGTCTCTCTTATAACTGCTTTTGCAGTATCCCACAAGTTTGGTAGCTTGTATCTTGATTGTTGCTATGTTCAAGGCAGTTAATGATTTCCTCCTTTATCTCTTCCTTAAGTCAACTCTCATTCAGCATAAGGTCATTTAGTCTCCATACCTTTGTGGGGATAAAAATAATTGTTGGAGTTTAGTTTCAATGTTACTATCTTGTGGTCTGAAAAGATACAAGGTGTGATTTTAGTTCTTTGGATTTTGTTGAGGTTTTATTTGTGTCCTAGGATATTACCTATTTGGGGGAATGTTCCATGGGTTGACAAGAAGAACATATATTCCTTAGCTTTAGGAGGGTTCTGTATATTTCTCTAAACTCTATTGTTATAGGGTCACATTTAAGTCTCTTGCATGTTTGTTTAGTTTATGTGTAGAGGATCTGTCCAGCTCTGTAAGAGGAGTGTTAGTGTCCCTAGCTATTATGGTGTTATAGTATAACATTTTGCTCAGACCAATCAAGGTCTGTTCCATAATTCTGGGAGCATTTAAGTTGGGTACATAAATATTTAGAATTAAAATGTGCTCTTGTTTCGATTTCTATTTACTTGACCAGTATGAAGTGACCATCTTTGTCTTTGTTGAGTTTAGCTGCTTTAAATCCTTCTATCTGAAAATAAGATTGTGGCCCCTCCTTTCTTCAAATTTCCATTTGTCTGAAATATTGTTTTGCAACCCTTTGCCCTGAGTCTTGTTTTGTTCTTTGAGGTTAGGTGTGTTTCTCAGAGACAACATATGTATGGCTTGTGCTTTTTTATCCAATCAGCCAACCTATGACTCTTCAGTGGTGAATTCAGTTCATTGACATTTATTGAGATAATTGATAAGTGTGATAGAGTTCTGCTCATCTTGTATTGTGAAATCCATTGTTTAGTTTCATTCTTTGAATCATTGTGGAATCCAGGTTTTGTCCTTTAGTTTCTGGATGTTTACTTTACTGGTGGTCAATTGTTATATTCAGTATGGAGAATAGGTCTAAATATTTCCTGTGGAGCTGCTCTTGTTGCAGCAAATTTCCTCAATGTTTGCATATCAGCAGAAGATTTGATTTTCCATTGATTTTGAAACTTAGTTTAGCAGGATACAGAATTCTGGGCTGAAAATTGTTTTGTTTAAGAAGGTTTAAGGTAGATCATTATTCTCTTCTGGCTTGAAAAGTTTCAGCTGAGAAGTCTTCTGTCACCCTGATTGGATTACCACCCCAGGTCAATTGGTCCTTACTCCTGGCTGCTAACAGAATTTTATCTTGACTTCGAACAAGTTCATGACAATTTGACTTATAGATGATATGTTTGAGTTGTGATAACCTGCATAATCCTTTTTATATATTGGTGCATAATCACCAATAAAAGGTGCATAATCTTTTTTATATATTGCTAGATTAAATTTGGTGGTGTTCTTTGAGTACTTTGGCATGTAGATTATTAAGTAATACTGATCATTAGTTTTTTGGGGGTTATTTTGTAATATTTTGGTCTGGTTTCAGTACTAGGATAATACAGGCCCTATAGGATGAGTTGGAAAGTATTCCCTCATTTGTATGTTTTTGGAAGAAGTTATAAAATACATGTGCTAAGTTATCTTTAGGTACATAGTAAAATTTATCTGTGAAGTTATTTGGTCCTGGACTTTTGTTGCTGGATTTATTTATATTATCCATTCAGTATTTTTATTTGTTTAAAAATCCATTCAGATTTCTTATTTTCTCTTAAGCCAGTTTCAGGTGTTATGTATCAAGAATTTGTCATTTGACCTAGATATTTTAATTTATTTGCTTAAAGTCGTTTACAGTATTCTATCATAATCCATTTATTCCCATAAGATAGGTAGCAATGTTTCTACTTTCATTTCCCATTTTTCTAATTCAAATCTTCTTTCCTCTTTCCTTAGTCAGTGTCTTAGTCGGTTTTATGCTTCTATAACAGAATATCATAGCCTGGTTAATTGATAAAAAATAGTAATTTATTTGGTTTATAGTTCTGAAGGCTGGGAATTCTAAGAGAATGAAGCCAGCATCTGGTGAAAGCCTCTGTGCTGCTTTATCACATGAGGGAAGGTCAAGTGATTAGGCAAGACAGAGAAAGAGGGACTGAACTTCATCCTCTTATCAGGAGCCTACTCCTGGAATAACTAGTCAACTCCTGTGATAACAGCATTAACCCATTAATAAAAACAAAACCCTTATGGTTTAATCACCTCTTAAATGTTCTACTAGGTAATTAAAGTTTACCATGAATTTTAAGGGGACATTTAAAACAGGATTCAATCTTATACAGATTTGAATCAACAATATAAAGGTGATATTTAAAAGCTTTCTCTCAATGAAGAACAAAGCAAAAGACTCATAAGATAATTAAGATGATAAGTGATATGGGAGGAAAGAAACTGTGATGATTAACTTTAAGTGTTAATTTAACTGGATTAAGGAATACCTAAAACTCTGGTAAAGTTTTACTTCTGGGTACATATGTGTTTGCAGAGGAGATTGCCATGTGAGTCAGTGGATTGAGTGGGGAGGTTCCACTGTCCATGTGGCCAGGCACCATTCAATCAGTTGGGGACATGTATGGGAAAGGGTAATTTCCTCTCTTACTCTCTCTCCTGAAGCTGGGATAGTTCTCTTCTTTGATCTTTGTACATCAGAACTCCAGGCTCTTCAGCCTTTGGATGTTATGATTTATACAAGCAGTACCTTTTGAGTTTTGTGACCTTCAGCCTTGGACTGAGATTAGACCATCAAATTCTCTGGTTCTGAAGCTTATGGACTTTAACAAAGCCATGATAATGGCATCCCAGGGCCTAAGTTTTCAATAGATAGAATAAGGATTCAATCTTATGAAGCCTTGAGAAATCTGGAACCTGAGCCTTGTGTGGAGGCAGCCTTCTGTTTGTGGTCATGCACACAGAAACCTTGGGGGAGGTTAGACCCCTCTAGTTTCTCTGTGGAGCAGACACAGTAGTGTCAGTTTAACTCTGAAGAATTGGTGGAAAAGAGAAATTTCCCCCTTATCTCCACCCGGAGTCCTTTCCCTCCATGGTTAGAATACAAACCCTCCTACCCACATTTCAGGGCTCGAGCTGTTCCTTTGATATCTGCCCTGGCCATTATACAAATCTCCACAATGGGTATTTGCTTCTGGAAGATTGTTGACTGTTGACTGGGCAGGGTCAGCCTGGTTAATAGCCTCCCCATGACTTGCACAGGGCTTCTGCTACAGCCATTGTTCTTCAGCGTGTTTGTGTTTACAGACCCAGCAGGGGTATTTTTAAGCTGTATCTCTTATAAGCCAGGCTTCCAGAAAAAAGCAGAATCTGCCCAGACAAGTAATTTTACTGTAGTTTAAAAGTAAGGTAGCCAAACTATTTTTATTACACCTTGCTCAGCTTGTTTCTCTATTTCCCCCCTTTTCTGGGGCTGTTTTTCTTTGCCAAGAATAAGGTCTTTGGTCCCCATTTTCCCTGCAATAAAAGCACTGATCTTAGATATAGAAAACATTACTTCCCTGATAGAAAGAATATTTAATTATACCAGGCAGAATGAATGAAAAAGACCCTCAAAATTCAACGTATTTATTATGTTTGTCGAACATGACAAGTAATTACCTTGTATCATTAATAAATTAAGCTGAATCTCAGTTAATAGTCACAGTTATAACCTAAGAATATGGGGAAGGGGGAGAGGGAGGGGAAGGAGTGGGGAGGATGGGCGGAGGGAGGGTGATTGGTGGGATTACACCTGTGGTACATCTTACAAGGGTACATGTGAAACTTAGTAAATGTAGAATATAATTGTCTTAATACAATAACTAAGAAAATGCCAGGAAGGCTATGTTAACCAGTGTGATGAAAATGTGTCAAACTGTTTATAAAACCAGTGTATGGTGCCCCATGATTGCATTAATGTACACAGCTATTATTTAATATTAATAAAAAAATAAATTGTGGTGAAGGCTATGTTAACCAGTTTGATGAAAGTATTTCAAATTGTATATAAAACCAGCTCATTGTACCCCATAATTGCATTAATGTATGCAGCTATGATTTAATAAAAGAAAAGTGAAAGAAGCTTTATAAAAAAAATAGTCACAATAGCCTATGGAATAGGAATTATTTTTGTCTCAATTTGACTGATTAGAAAATAAAAATACAATGAGAGAAAATAACTTTGTCATGGTCAGAAAACTAGCACAAAGTACTATCAGGATTTCAATCCGTGGATGTCATTCTCTATTGATCTTGCTTACCTAACATTTATTAAGTTTTCATAGGCATAGCATTTATTTATTTGGCTGTTGATGAAATGTAATTATACATATGTATATAAAGTGATTCATTCAATAAGCTGATGGGTTGTACTTGCAACCTCTGGCATTGATTTCTGATTACATATAATCACAAATTTACATCATTTTTAGTCAATTACTTTATTTTTTGTAACTTATGACATAAAAATTATATATGTATATTATTATAATATTGTTCATTGTGAACAATGAGAAAACCATACATCTACTAAGGATTTACATTGATTTCCATCTTTTGGTTTATGCAATTTACTTTAGAATTAAGAATATATATATATATACACACACACACATATATTTACACATATGCTTAATCTTGAACTATAATTCAGGATGAATGAAATAAACATTTTATATGAGGAGACAATAATCTCTATCTCAGAAGTAGATGGATACCCTTTCTGTCTTAGCCAGTCCCCTTCTTATCATGTGCTGGCACCTCACTGAGTTTATTTGCATAACATCTGGAAAAGTCTACAAAGGAAAGTAGGATCAAATAAGTAAAATGTTATATGGCTTACTGGAGAAATTTCTTGTGACAAGAATGTATAAGAACCATTTGATATCATGTGATCAGTGTTTAAAGGTGCTATTATTCTGTGGACTTTTAGCAGAGGTTGAAGAAAGCAGCATGATTTGACACATTTATGTGGCTCTTTCCCTAAAAGGGCATCCTCCTTTCCCTTTAATTGTAGTGTTGAATTTAATTATGGAATTTAATTGCCTTCTTAAGAATATCAACTTTGGGGGCCAAAAAGTGTGGATGTGATTTGTGGTTTAGTCCTTAGCAACTAAGTGATTTAACATCTCCATGCCTTGATTTTCTCATTTAAAAAGGACTGCTTTGGTGCTTAAATGAGTCCAAACATAAAAAGTGGTGAGAACAGGGTATACACAGAGCAGGTTCTCCATAATGTTAATGTTATTGGCATGATTATCTCAAAGCTAGATTTCTTTAATGCCACTTGACAAATATCTTCAAGAAAATACTAGCTGCTTCACTTAGGATGTTTGTATTTAAGGGCATTAAAATTTAATTAGGTGTCTCTGGAAGGTTAGAAAACCTTAAAAGCATAAAGGAAAGGAGATTGAATTGTGAAATTATGGACACTGTGTCAGGCTATAAAGGAGGGAGGGACTGGTGGCTATTGTTGCCATATGATAGGCTTGTACCCCTTGAATTACTGGCTATGGGCTAATGTTTTCTCCATCTATCTGTGAGGGGCACCCAGGACAAAGAATTAAAATAGAGAAAACCCCTAAGTTCATGGATGGAAAAGGGCACAGATTAAAGAATGAGCAGAGGAAGTTTCATGAGAATGTGGTTCTGTTTTGTATCCTCAGGCTGCTTAATGGAATGAAGTTGTGACATTCTACAAAATTGTTTTAAAAATGGTCTTGATTTGTAATTTCACATGACTGTATAGGATACTACTTGAACATATGAGACTAGAATGAGTCAAGTCCACTTGAATTTGATGAAACCTGAATATGAGAGGTGTGATTGTGAATGATAGACTTCACTGCCTGGGACTATTCTCCAGTAATTTAATATTTGTAAGAAAGCTATACTTTAACTGTTTGGCATAACCAACAAAACAAACAGTTCTACCATATTATTTTTTTAATTAATTTATTTTTACTGTTAAATCATAGCTGTGTACATTAGTGCAATCAAGGGGTACAATGTGCGGGTTTCATATACAATCTGAAATATTCTCATCAAACTGTTCAACGTAGCCTTCATGGCATTTTCTTAGTTACTGTATGTAGACATTTGTATTCTGCATTTAGTAAGTTTCACCTGTACCCATTCTAAGATGCACCGTACCTGTGGCCCCACCCATTATCCTCCCTTCACCAAAACCTCCCCCCTCCCTTCCCTTTCCTTGGCCCTTTCCCCATAGTCTTGTACTATAGTTGGGTTATAGCCTTCATGTGAAAGCTATAATTTAACTTCATAGTAGAGCTGAGTACATTGGATACTTTTTCTTCCATTCCTGAGATACTATGCTAAGAAGAATATGTTCCAGCTCCATCCGTGTAAACACGAAACAAGTAAAGTCTCCATCATTCTTTAAGGCTGCATAATATTCCATGGTATACATGTACCACAATTTGCTAGTCCATTCATGAGTCAATGGGCGCTTGGGCTTCTTCCATGACTTAGCAATTATGAATTGGGCTGAAATAAACATTCTGGTACAGATGTCTTTGTTATATTGTGACTTTTAGTCTTCTGGATATAAACCTAGTAAAGGAATTATAGGATCGAATGGCAGGTCTATTTTTAGGTCTCTAAGTATTCTCCAAACATCCTTCCAGAAGGAACGTATTAGTGTGCATTCCCACCAGCAGTGTAGAAGTGTGCCCTTTTCTCCACATCCATGCCAATATCTCTGGTTTTGGGATTTTGTTACGTGGGCTACTCTTACTGGGGTTAAGTGATATCTCAAAGTAGTTTTGATTTGCATTTCTCTGATGATTAAGGATGATCAGCTTTTTTTCATGTGTTTGTAGATTGTCCATCTGTCTTCTTTAGAGAAGTTTCTCTTCAAGTCCCTTGCCCACCCTGAGATGGGATCACGTGTTCTTTTCTTGCTAATATGTTTGAGTTCTCTGTGGTTCTGGTTGTTAGACCTTTATGGGAGGTATAACCTGAAAATATTTTCTCCCATTCTGAGAAAGCAGAGGGCTGTCTGCTTGCTTTACTTACTATGTTCTTGGCTGTGCAGAAGCTTTTTAGTTTGATCAGGTCCCAGTAGTGTATTTTTGATACTGCTTCAATTGCCTGGGGAGTCCTCCTCATAAAATATTCACCCAGGCCGATTCCTTCAAGAGTTTTCCCTGCACTTTCTTCAAGTATTTTTATAGTTTCATGTCTTAAGTTTAAATATTTTATCCAGTGAGAGTCTATCTTAGTTAATGGTGAAAGGTGTGGGTCCAGTTTCAATCTTCTACAGGTTGCCAGCCAGTTTATCCAGCACCATTTGTTAAATAGGGAATCTTTTCCCCACTGAATGTTTTTAATTGGCTTGTCACAGATCAAATAACGGTAAGTGGCTTGATTCATCTCTTGGTTCTCTATTCTGTTCCAGACATCTACTTTTCTGCTTTTGTGCCAGTACCATGCTATTTTGATCACTATCGATTTATAGTACAGTCTCAGGTCTGGTAGCGTGATTCCTCCTGCTTTGTTTTTATTGCTGAGTAATGTTTTGGCTATTTGAAGTTTTTTCTGATTCCATATAAAACGAAGTATTGTTTTTTCAAGATCTTTAAAATATGGCAATGGAGCTTTAATAGAAATTGCATTAAAATTATATATTGCTTTGGGTAGTATGGACATTTTAACAATGTTGATTCTTCCCAGCCATAAGCATGGTATGTTTTTCCATCTGTTTACATCTTCAGCTATTTCTTTTCTTAAGATTTCATAGTTCTCTTTGTAGAGATCTTTCACATCCTTTGTCAGGTATACTCCCAAATATTTCATCTTCCTTGGCACTACTGTGAAAGGAATAGAGTCCTTGACTGTTTTTTCAGCTTAGTTATTGTTGGTATATATAAAGGCTACAGATTTCTGGTTGTTGATTTTGTAGCCTGAGACATTGCTGTATTCCTTGATCACTTCTAAAAGTTTTGTAGTAGAATCCCTAGTGTTTTCCAGATATAAGATCATATCATCTGCGAAAAGTGAAAGTTTGGTCTCTTCTGACCCTATGTGGATACCCTTGATCACCTTTTCTTCCCTAATTGCAATGGCTAAAACTTCCATTACAATGTTAAAGAGCAATGGAGATAATGGGCAACCTTGCCTGGTTCCTGATCTAAGTGGAAATGATTTCAATTTAACTCCATTCAATACGATATTGGCTGTGGGTTTGCTGTAGATGGCCTCTATTAGTTTAAGAAATGTCCCTTCTATACCACTTTTGTTAAGTGTTCTGATCATGAAGGGATGCTGGATGTTATCAAAATCTTTTTCTGCATCAATTAAAAGAATCATATGGTCCTTATTTTTTAGTTTGTTTATGTGTTGAATTACATTTATAGATTTACGTATATTGAACCAGCCTTGAGATCCTGGGATAAATCCCACTTGGTCATGGTGTATAATTTCTTTGATTTGTTGTTGGATTCTGTTTGTTAGGAACTTATTGAGTATTTTAGCATCAATATTCATTAGGGATATTGGTCTATAATTTTCTTTTCTTGTTGGGTCTTTCCCTGGTTTGGGGATCAAGGTGATGTTTGCTTCATAGAATATGTTGGGTAATATTCCTTCTTTTTCTATATTTTGGAAGAGGTTTAGTAGTATAGGTACTAGTTCTACTTTAAAGGTTTGGTAGAATTCTGATGTAAAGCCATCTGGTCCTGGGCTTTTCTTTTTAGGGAGATTTTGTATAGTTGATGCTATTTCAGAAGTTGATATAGGCCTGTTTAACATTTTCACTTCATTCTGGCTAAGTCTTGGTAGGTGGCGTACTTCCAGGTATTGGTCGATTTCTTTCAGATTTTCATATTTCTGAGAGTGTATTGGTCGATTTCTTTCAGATTTTCATAATTCTGAGAACACTGCAAGCCTTCCTGAAGAAAATGGAAAGAGAGGAAGTTAATAACTTAATGGGACATCTTAAGCAACTTGAGAAGGAAGAACACTCCAACCCCAAACCCAGCAGAAGAAAAGAAATAACCAAAATCAGAGCAGAACTAAATGAAATTGAAAACAAAAGAATTATACAACAGATCAATAAATCCAAAAGTTGATTTTTTTAAAAGATCAATAAAATAGATAAACCTTTGGCCAACCTAACCAGGAAAAAAAGAGTAAAATCTCTAATTTCATCAATCAGTAATGGTGAAGATGAAATAACAACAAATCCCTCAGAAATTCAAAAAATCCTTAACTAGTTCTACCATATTCTTAAACAAAATATTTAAGAATATGGTAGAACTTTTATTTCTTCACTATATCTAGAAATATATATATATGTGTGTGTATATATTTGTGGCTGAGCTCTGTGTTGGCAAGTGGATGAATTAAAAAGAAATCAGAATAAAATGAAATAAAGAAAGGATATAATGGAAGAAAAAAGGAAAAGAAAAGGAAAAATAAAAAATAGTAGATATGCAGCATTCCTTGAAACACAAAACTAAAATTAGAACATTTGCAGAGTGGATATTTTCCTTTACTTGTAAGCTCTGTTCTGATGGTATTCACTTAATGGGATAAAATGATTGAGCTTGGGAAGATCAGAGAGGTGAAGCCTTTACTGCTATTTTTTGGCTCTTGAGAGACCGGTTAGGCTCAATTCCTTTGAGTTATTTCCTGCCATTTTTCTCTTGATACGTGTATATGAGCCATTCTGTTCAAGATACTTTTGGTAAGCTCCCTCTAAAAGGATTCTAAGTGACTTCCACTGGCTTGCTGTTTCTTCCCTGCTCCCCCTGATGAAACCTCTTCTTGAAATCCTGAAAGATGCAAGCTGGAGTGCACATCTTCAACTGTGGAGGCTGCTAGGACATACTTAAGTGCTTTCGGGAAGCTGAATTAAGCCTGTCAGTTCTTGTAAGGACTACCTGTTAGGGCACTCCCAATTAGCTTACTGACTATTTGGAGAAAGCTCTTCTGGTTTCTCTGTAGCAGGCCATTCTCCGCTGAGGAACTGCTGGAATGAATGTGTTTTTTATAATGATGAGGTCGTTTTTTATACTTATTAATCTTTAAAGAAAGTTGTTTCTTATAGAACAAAGTTGGATTTGAGAGAAATGAGAGAGAGAGAGAGAGAGAGAGAGAGAGAGAATGTGACTGATAGGAAAAGAAAGGAAGCTTTTGTGTGTATGTACTTGTGTATTTTATTAAAAGTTTTAGTGTCTGCTCCAAGAGCAAGGTGTCTGTGCCTTTAATCATTTTCATTTTAAAAACAGAGCCTTATATTTTCACATCTTCAGCTGTCCCAGAGGGCAGCTAGGCCAACTTTAACAACATTAATTTCTCTTTATGACAGGACTAGTGCTGCCCCAGGTCTTCAGAACTGCCTAAAATGTCTGGAAAAGTAGATAATGAAGAGGATATTAGAATTGTAAACAAGAACAATTTTGTAATAAAAACCATATATTTTCTCCATTGGACTTTGGGCTTAATACTGTGGCAGCAAAAGTGTCACCAGTTGTAATTTGTTGATGGCTACTGAGCATTAGTTACAGTCAGAACGTGTGCATAAAGGGCAAGTCCTCCTGGCATCCCATTAAAGAAGTCCTGGCATGGGTAATTGCAATTTAGTTGTTTTCATGTGACTCTTTCATTTGACTTTTTATTGTGCTATCTGATGAAGAGGACTTGAGCATCACAACTTCCCAGGCTGCTCACACAGACTTTTAACCATGTGCAGAGGTCTTTTTCAGAGGTTTAAAGTATTGGTTAATTGTGAATGTGAAGGGATCACCCTAATAAAAGTGAAGGAAGCCACTTCTAGCTATCATCTGCCTTCAAAAGATTCAGGAAGAATCCAGGTTGCAGCATTGAAGATGGAAGAATCCTCCTTCTGCTGTGGTTCGTCAGGCAGCCAGAGCATCCTTCTTACGCTCTATTCATCCCTCTTGCTGACAGGGTTTATAAGTCTGATACAATGGATTGAGAAACTGTAGATTTTCCTCCAAGAAACAGAGCGCTTTTCTTTGTCTGCAAGGAACACAGGGGCAGAGTGTGAAATGTAAGCATTACGGTCTGTTAATAGCATCGACGGGGCTATCTTCCAGTTTTAAGGTGCACGGCAGTTGAGAAAGTTCATCCCGCGCTTGACATTTCGTCTTTACTTCACGCTTTGTTGTCCTCTTTCACACAGGAGAAATCTGAACACATAATCCTTAAAAAAGAGCAGTTTTCATTAACAGGATTTTTCTTTGCATTTCATATTTGCTTTTATAATTATTGAACACAGTGGCTTGTGTTCAATAATCTACTTCTAGATTTAGTTTGGTAAGAGAAACAATGCTGCTCTAAGACCCTCGATTTCTATAGCTCTCTTTTCCTTAATGATAATATTTATATTTTCAGTTCACTAAAACAATGGGTGATTTTTCTTTCCAGGATTGGCCATGGGGTAATAGCATAGGATCCAAGAAACAAAAACAAACAAACAACAAAGACAATCATTACTTCAATGAAGACTAATGAAATCTCAAATACTTGAAGTGAAAACAAAAGGCACATTTATTTTATGAACTATTTCTAAATATTATGATTTTTGAAACTAAGGGCAAAAACCTTTGCCCCTGCATCTATTAGCAGCTAATTCCCCTTTCTCAGCTAGGATGTGATGGTAATCAGCTTCATTCCAGTAGTGTGATGAGAGGGAGGTGTGATCTTTCAGATGAGCTGGGGTAGCGGGTCCAATTCTGAGACAGAGCTCACTGGGGCTTGATACAAACTGAAAGGCAAATTGAGCACTCTTCTATTATTTAGGCACCTTTCCAGAGGTTGCAGAAGGAAGAAAAATAACTTTCTTGTGTAGATTTAGCCTAAGAGAGCAGAGATAACCACCTTGCCTCTGTACCTAATAAGATAGGAATAGGGGCAGAAATAATGAATATTACTTCGTATTTTTCATGTAAAAGCCTGAGAAACATAACGTTCTGAATACTGCCAGTGATTCTAGTCATTTTCAAATGAAAAGGGCTATTTGTTTCCAAATTACAGCAGCCACTGGAATGCATACGTTTATGGCTCAGAAATCCTCATTTTGTGAAGTAAAATTACCTTTCAGTAATTTAGTCACTGCAGGCTTTGTCCTGCTGACTGGTCACAAGCTATCAGATAGCTTGCAGCTGCAGGCTGAAGCCCGACCATTTTTTTTTTTTTTTTTTTTTTCCCTAGGACAGGCAGTTAGTTAGTAGAGCCATCAGTGCGGCATCTGTCATCCTGCTAGGCCCAAATTGTTTTCTATGATGGATGTCACAGTCTGTATGATCAAAATAGAAGCCCTGCTGCTTTTAATTGCAAAATCGGAGTACTTGCACATTTGTTATTATGCCGAGGTTATTACCTCACACAAAATGAATTAACAGGTGAAAATAATTGATGAGAGGAGTCTAGGGATTTTTAGCCTCTTCAAAGAGACTTTGTAATTACCGCATAATGAATGTTCTGAGACATATCTGTGGGGGGCAGCAAGAGACCACCAAAGAGCTCTTCAGCTTGATGATAAATTCTACTGAATTCTACTGTAATACTGCTTAAATTTACTTTGCAATTAGTTTAATAGTCCTACATGATTCATGGTAACAGACTGAGAATTTTTAAATAACTATGTTCCATCAATCTATAAATTAAGCTACTTACCTCAGCTTTCCTCCCAAGGTGACAGAAAATGTTAATGAATCAGACTTTCTGAAACAAAGATGACACCGGATAGGGGTTTGGGTTTTAGAAACGCCTGACGAAACGCGGCTGGCATCCCAAATAATTCTTCTTGTCCTTTTTGCTCTTCTTAATAGTTTGTGAAAGGAATCTCACCAAATTTTGTCCAAATATAGTTTCAAGACTTTCCCAGCACATTGAGGCTCTGCTTTTGTCCTGTGAAGTATATTGTTTAAACATTTTGCAAGCTGAAGTAATTGCTTTTGGCTTTCTGACCATTCTTCCATTCAGACTTGGTCATATTTCAAATGCATTCAGCCCCAGCGTACATTCACAATGATGGAGTCTAGCCATCTTTCCCCCTTCTCCGTGACATCCTGAAACTGCACAGGGGATCTCTATCTTGCCGAGAACTTCCAACATGGCTACAGAGCACAGAAGGCACTCTCTCTGTATTAACTTGGCTGAGTCAATGTGCTGGGTTATTGGTTTTCATGAGTGCCCCACCAGATATAGAAGACTATGGAAGATGGGTTACCTGAAAGTTGCAAGAGGGATAAAATATTATTAGGTACTACAGGGGACCGTTTAAAGAAAAGAGAAAAAAATACATAAAATGGAACAAATTATGAGCATGTTTCTTTTCAATAACTATATGATTCATATATGATGTACATCTAAATTTCAAGACAACTGTCATTAGTAGAACAAAAACTGAATTAATTGTGACCATTAGTTTGAGAAGTAGACATAGAAGAACTCTTGAGACCTGAGACTAAGAAAACAAGAAGTTAAAAGATTGAAAAAGGAAAAGGAAACAGAACTATAAGTTTTGAGGAAAGGTAAACTAGCCTTAAAAGGTCATGTGTTTAGAATATTTATATTTACTTTTAAGGGACAAGAAGGTTTATCATAGAGTCTAATTCAACTGACTAATCCATATTTCCGTAAGACATACATTATTTGACATTTTTTGTCTCTCTCTCCTCTGTCTCTCTGTCTCTCTCTCTCTGTCTCTCTCACAGTTCCTAGCCCAAGCACTCGTAACATCTTTGTAAAGAATTTCTATACAATCAAGTAGTTTTTCATGACGATTTGTTGATATTTTCCCCCTAAATTTAGATGAAATGCATGTTTGAAACAGGCAACTGATTTTGAGGTGATATTTTACATCATATAACTGTACATATCTGATTCTTTTAAGATTCATTGTCAGAATTTTGGTATTTAAAAGTATATATGACCAAAGGATCTCAATAACAGGAAGAAAGAGTACAAGGGAAAAAATATATAATGAATGCTAGGCAAGCAGCAGATTGCCCCACATGTGAAGCGGACTGTGGTAACTCATCTCAGGCCACATGTCACTTGCTGAAGCATTTTTCAAAAACCTTCACAGGCTTGCATTTATCTTCAATATAAACCCCAAGATGAATTCTCCAAAGACATTAACAATGGATAAATGCTTCTTAAACAAAAAATATTCTATTTGGAGAATCTGTTACGTAGGCTGGAGGGTGTTATACAATTGAACTTCAGTTGTGTTACAAACCATGACATCATTTCGTGGGATTAGTTTATTGTTTGGTCTGAGTTTTAAAGGAGAGCAAAATGACCTAAAGTTCAGAGGTTAATGCTGTAAAATTTTGATACTCACTTCATTTAGATTATATTAGATTATTGTTATGAAACACCATAAAAAGCACTCAAGCGATTCTAAATGGAAGAAAGAAAAAGTGCAGATGAAAAATTAAATTTTTAAAAAACTTCGTGTTAATGAAGGTCAGATATGATTTTTTGAAATTTGATCATTAAAGACATTCCAAAATCCTGTTTATAACCCCAACCGAAGAACAACAGATGACACAATTTAGATTTCATGGAAAGCTATAAAAACACAAATAGACATGTCTTATACAGAAATGAAGAACACAGGGACTGGGTGTGCTTGGTGATGGCTTCATGACAAATGACACATGCATAGAGTGCAGTGGAACTGACTCTAAAGCAGATTCAGCTGCTTTCTTCTTGTCTGTTCTTTTTTTTTTTCTGTACATAATATGTATAGAAGTGCAAATGTTTAGGTGGTGTCTAGTGACTAGAAACAAAGAGCATTCAATACCGTGTGTATGTTTACCAAAGAAATTGCACTTCAGATGAGAAGATCTGATGTCTTTTTTAACAACTATAGAATGTGAAGCAGTCAGGATAGGAAAAAGGGCATTTGTTTTATTCATGGGTAATTGCAAAACAATTCCATGTGTCATAGGGGATGGTGAGCTCATGGAATCTGAATCACTGACTTACCAAACAGATCTATTTCCAGGAAAGAAAAAAGTTTTTGTTGATAATCTAATGAGAATGCAAATAATTTCTTTGATGACACTAAAATTTTGGTAGTTAAGTATTAGTCAGTTAGCTAACATGCTATGAAATCTGTGTAATTAAATGGAATTGGATTTTGGATCTGGCTTTGTACAGACAGTGCTGGTTTCTGAGTAATACTCCATTCAAACATCTCACTCTGATGTATTGCATTAATAGATCATCAGAAGCAGTTGTCATTCCAATGATATATTAGTGTAATACATGAGAATGAGACTCACTGATGATGTATTTAGTACTCACAAGATGGCAATGTCCAAAGAAGAAGCGGGCCCAATAAGGAAGCCATTATAATACGGGAGGAACTCAGTCAGAACGCGTCACCTGGCAGCTTTTTGGGGTGCCCAGTTGTTGTATTGGTGGCCGAAGCTACAATTAGGACCCTGCTGCTGATACAATGAGAAGTGCATCGTTATCCCTGTTCAAAATAATTTCCACTGGTGAACTGTGAGATAACACACATATTTGTTTGGTTATCATGCAGCATTTTAGTGCATGCTAATGTCTATATTGGCAAAAAACATGGTGTAATTAGTGCTGGTTTCTGGGATTAAAAAAATCTCTCTTAAGCAGGATTTTCTGGGACAATACACAAATATATTATCATAACAGCAGTTTTCCAACTGATGGTTCCTGCCAAAGGGGAATCTTTTGCTAGTAAGTGTTCATGTGCCACCAAGCCCATCATGGGTTCTGGAATTAGGTGCAGAGGCAGATATTTTAAGTGAAATATTAAACTTAGGTCTCACTGTCATATATTTTCTGCTAATAGAGCTTGCAACACCTACTATAAATGCAGATGAATTAGAGACTCCCAGTGACCTCTATCTACCTCCTGCTGGGCTTTTTCTAAAAGGGTAAAAGAGAGACTTTTAAATGTTTATAACATAGGGCTAAAAAGCCTTTTTTTATTCAATGGAATAGCAGTTACTGTTCACCTTCTTACAGCCGCTGATTGCATCATAAATAAAACAGTAGGGCTAGTCATCCAAGCTGTGGAATAGATGCATCCAGACAGCAGCCAAAGGCTTTGGAGAAGGATAGGGAGTTTTCTTCCCAGGGTCTGAGCCTCTGAAGATTGGGGCGTGGGGGGGGGGTGGTGCCATAAAATCTGTGTTTGTGCAGTTGAGAAAGGAGGAAGAGGCAGGGAAAACAAAAAAGGAAGTAGAGGTGAGAGCTCGTGTGCAGCATTTCCCGTCCTAGAAATGTACTAACCAAAGCATTGTTTGAAAAAAGTTTCTCGATCCCCTAGCCAGAAAGACAAAGCAGTAGTGGAGAGGAGGGTTTAACCCGAGAGACGGAGAGAGGCTGAAGCAGTCAGCGTTTGTTCCAGTTACCTAACTAGGCTGCTGGTGGCTTTCTGACCCAGCGTTAAACAGCCAACACCGCAGCAGGAGACTACACCGGAGGGAAAAGGAGCAGATCCCTTATGGAAAGTGGGATTGCGACTTTATGCTATATTTTAATTGATTTTATAATTACCATTTCCCAAATTTGTGACAGGAAAATAACTTTATAACTTATGAACAACAAATAAGAACTATTTCAGTGGACTCCTTTAACCACCTTTGTTTTGTCTGAGGGCTTAGAAAATATAATGGCAAAAACTGTACTGCTTGCTATAAATTGACAATAAAATGATTTTGAAATGTTGACTACATCTGATCTATTTAAAACATGATTACTTAATGTAATGCCTACTTAAGTATGCATTCTCCAAAAGGTCTGCTGATTTTCCAAACTAGTAATCTTACTCATTATATTTTAGACTTACTAGTAACACTACTAAACTGTTGAATAATTATTTTATACTATATAAGTTTTCTTAACATCTAGGAACCAAGGCTTGAGGTATAGGCTGGAATCCACAGATGAATAGAAGATGCCAGGTGAATTTTTAAAATATATATTTTAGGTCCGTCCATAAAATACTAAAAGAAATAAACCATGAAAGTAAACTCAAGATTCTTACCCTATAACTAGTCATCAGTTACTTTTATATGTTATAAAATTATTCTTCATATTAAGTGGATGAGGTTTTATGTATTTAAATATACACAGGCATTCTTATTTTGCCTCAAACACGTTTACATAAAACAGATTTAATTATTTGTCTAGAGAATTAAAATGTCTTTACATTGGAAATGTACATGATTAATTCAGTAAATATTTGCTATAGACTTCCAAATTATTAAGGAATGTGCATTATCGTGTTTGCACAAAGTTAAGCAAATCTAAAAGGAAAACCCTAAGGCTTTTCTTCGCCGTTGGTAGTAAAAGCATGACATAGTCCCTGCCCCAAACTTCTTTTCCTTTTTTTCTCACTGCTCCCTTCCTTCCTTTCCATCCTTCTTTTCTTCCATCTTTCTCCTTCTCTTTCTTTTTCTCTGGTAATCTTAGCAACACCTACAAATAAGGAGAAAGGGTTAGCAAGCGGTAGTGCAGAAAAGAAAGTTTAGAGAAATAGAAAGATTTGTAACCATTCCAAATTGCATAAAAAAACCCAACACATTGTACCCCACAAAAGCATAAATGTATTCATGATTTATGTGTATATGACTTAATAAAAGGAAAAAAAAGAGAGAAACAGAAAGATCCGATGTCCTTGTCATACTGTGATAACAATGAAACAATTATTTGTCTTAAAAAATTGCAGTATTTCCAAAATACTACACAGTTTCAAGGGAATGGAACGATATTTCCATCTGATAAAACTTTTTTTATTATATACAGACCCAAATCATAGTGAATGATTAACAAGAATATAAGTATAAAATTAGTGGTAGAAAATCTACCACTGGAAAACTCTGATGCTCTGTGGAATGCTTTTAATAGTAGACAAAAAAATAAAGTGAGAATAGGATAGTACATAAAAAAGAGACTAAGCTATGATAGTTATGTTGAAAAGTATGGGTTCTGAAACTTATTTGATTAGCACAAATACATTTAAAGTATACGTTCAATATTTTAATAGTAATATGGAAGAGAGCTAAAAAATTTACATGCTTTAAATTACAGAAAATAAATCATAACAGAAAAATAAATTTTGACCTTTTCATTTGAACTCGGTGCTCTAACACATCTAGGGGAGCATAAAATCTAAGCTTGTAGCTGCTTGACATGTGTTGCATTGTCTAAGAACCAACAAGAACCAAAAATTTCAGCATTCTCATAAACATAGCTGAAGGTAAACACTGGTGAAAGATGTTCTGGACAGTTCGTGGTTTAAAAAAAAATTTACTTTAAAGTGACAAACTAGATACATCATGCCATATATCTCTCATATTTTTTTCTAGATAAAAACTGTTTAATCACATAAACATCTGCATGATGGAAACAACAGATTGTATAGATGAAGCACGAGAAGTTCCCTTGCAGACAAATATGAAAACCTGGTTTAGCAAAACACAAAGCTATCACTTCCACATGACATTAACCTAAAGAGTACATCAATTAACCTTTTGAAAAAGTTTTTGCTACAATTCCAACTAGGGTTTGGACTGGTGATTTTATTGTTTTGCTTACTTAGTTGTGACAATTGATAGTCTCCATGGGTGTTTGCTTATTTATTTTGGAGACAGAGTTTTACACAGTCGTCCAGCTGTAGGGCAGTGTTGTCCTCACAGCTCACTACAACTTCAATCTCCTGAGCTCAAGCTATTCTCCTGCTTCAGTCTCCTGCATAGCTGGAACGACAGGTGTGTACCACGATGCCCAGATAATTTGCTATTTTTTGTAGAAATGCGGTCTTACTTTTGCTCAGGCAGGTCTGAAACCATGGACATTTACTTTTAAATTTATCTTATTGGTTTAACAGCTTTAACTCTAGTTTACCATATAATCCATGGCAGTTTTGTGATAACCAATCCTATGCCTTCACTTTGTTTCCTCTTCATACTTCTTTTATTCCTCTTCTTCTTCTTTCGTTCTAAGCTCTTTTCTTTTCTCCCCAGCGTTCATCTATCTCTCTGCTTCTGTCTCTGTCTCTCCCTCTCTCTCAACAATTTCTATAGGAAAAAGTCTAGGCTCCCCTTTACTTTCAGTTGCATAAATGTTACCTTTTCACTTGATGGAATTCTCCTCCTAGCTGTTCTCCATTTTTTTTTTTTCAGCCTGTCTGATCATCCACTCTGGAAATAACTATTCCTTTTACTTTTTACATGAGGAGTTATTTTTCCCATTACTAGCCTTCACCTTCACAGATACAAAAATGTAATTGTACACTGTGGTATAAATGGAATCTGAAATTATCAAGTGCAAAATTAACATTAAAAAATCATAAGACAACAAACAATAGGGCTTTTATGTGATTTTTGTAATTGCATGAAACTAGTTACTCTGGCAATAATTGTTTGTGCTTCATTAACATGCAAAATGGTTTTATAGACCAACTCGCACACAAAAGAAACCATTTTTGATGAGAACTGTGCTTTGTTTAATGTTAGACACCATTGTATTTGCTTTCCTAATATAACAGTCCTAATTAGTACCTAGCACTCATCCTGAGTTTTTCAGCTCGAGCACCCTGAAGGTGACAATCAAGTCACAATTCCATGGCACTCTTTGTCAGTACCTGTCAAAATATCGCTAAGCCTTTAGGAATTGTGATCTAAATACTTAAAAAAAAATTAATAGTCCAGAAACAATATGTCCTAGGTAAGTTTTAAAAATATAATTGCACATTAGACTTCGCTTAAAAACACAATACAATTAATACTATCCCATTAAATGTGGCCCGTGGAAAACTAAATGTATTCTAGTAATTTCTTAGCATTGTTTTTATCATTCCACCTTTCTCTGTTTGCTTGATTCATGTGATTTTACTTTCATGATGAGGTAGAACATGTGAAATAATAGCAAAATTTCAAATCAGTTAACACATGGATGCACACTTTCCAGAGGTGATTAGATGTTCATCTTAAAGCATGGCAATTACATTTTAAACTAAGCTGAAGAAGTGACTGCATTAGGCTACATTAGGTAAACCTAACCGTCGTGAAGATTCTAGCATGAGGAAGCATGCACTTTCCCATTTGGGCTTATTTCTAGTTAGAAGAGAATGAAGGCATGGGAGAGGATTTCCCAGCTGTTGTTGAATCCCATGTCTTTCCCATTAGAATGTAATAACCCACAAACCTGTGAAGGACTAGGTTTATTATGGGATGCTGCCATTCATGGGTCATAACCATCAAAATTACATCGAACATGAGACCTATTGTTTTTGAGAAAAGAACACAGAAGATAGACTAGTCTAATACTTTACTTCTCCTTATGCTCATTCTTTATATTTTTGTTAGTAAAATAAGATTGACGGTGGTCTTTTTTCAAAAATTTGAATTAGGTTAATTACTTTATATCAGCATTCTAAAAGTGGATGAAATTTTGTAAATCTAATTTGGATAAACGAGAAAATATCACTAATTTAGAAAAGATATTTTCTAGAGTACCATTGTTTCATATTTTTTGTTTGTTTGTTTGTTTTGAGACAGAGTCTCACGCTGTTGCCCAGGCTTGAGTCCTGTGGCATCATAGCTCACAGCAACCATAAGTTTGGTGTGTTCAAGCTATCCTCTTGCCTCAGCCCCCAAAGTAATTGAGACTATAGGTGTCTGCCACAACACCTAGTTAGTTTTTCTGTTTTTACTAGAGTAAGGATCTCCCTTGCTAAGGCTAATCTTGAACTCCTAAGCCTAAGTAATCCACCCACCGGAGTCTCTCAAAGGGCTGCTCAATTTGTTTTTTGTGAAAATCAACATAAATGGCTTACATCAACATTATGTAATACTTTAATAATGAAAAGAAAGTAAATTTAAGTTGCGATACCAATGTCCTCGTGATTCTGTATCATTTGCATATTTAGATTCTGGATCACTTATGATAAAATATTTCAAAAAATTCCTATTTCTATATGAATTTTAAAGGCACGCACATTCACCTGTGCTCTGGATGAACTTGAATTTGTGGTGCCTTTAAGTGAGGTTTTTACATAAAAGAATTTCTAGTCACTTCTTCCTCCTATATATTCCTACAGAACTTTTCTTTCGGTCCAATTTATGTAAGTAAATGTCAATTTCCTGTATCTTCGTGGAAGTACCTCCTACTGTAATCTACCCATATTTTATTCTGCCATCTTCAATTTATCTCTAATTCCTCAATTTTTGTAAATCAGCTGACACATGATGAAAACAAAATTCCACAAATACCCCTTTCTAAATTTTGATTCAAGTAACTATGAAAAGTTTCTGGCATCTTATTATTTTTATCTATTCAGATTTTAAAATCAACAACTGAAATGAATTGTTTCAACTTATCAATTTAAGGTTGAAAATTAGTAAGTTATAGTTTTGATAGACAAGATAATTGACGTATGAATATGGATTTCATAGACCAGACCATTAGAAGTGATCTTGAGAACCTTCCATTCACCTACTAACCAAGAGAATTGTCTTTTTGCATGAAGAGTTATTAAGCTTCTGTTTGAAAACATTCAGTGATTGGTAACCCGTTACTTTTCTTTATAGGATCCTTTCACTTTACACTCAGCATTAGATAGAAGGTTTCTTCACAAAGATGTTTTTATGTCTTCCACCCATTTATACTAGTTCAATCCTCTGAGACATAGAACAAATATACTCTTACAAGCGCTCTAAATATTTTAAAGTACCATCTAACAATAGCATAAAGTTATTTTCATCAAGTCTGTTTTCACCTTACGATAGCATTTCAAGCCTTCCTCTATATTTTTCCTCTGTGTGTTCTCTAGTTTTGCTATTTCTCTTAAAAAGTGGCACCCAAAACTTCTCTCCCTGCCCCTTTTCACCCTCTATGTACCATTTCTATCTCTTAATCATTTGTCTGTCTAGTTTTAATGTGCATATTATGTCTGGAATGTAAAATGCTGAGTTCAGAGTGAGGCATTGTCACAGTCTTGACCCTAAAGCAATTTGTAAGAGACTAATAAAAACAGACAAGTAAACATCCATGTTGTTTAATTACATCTGTGGGAAATAGTCTTGTGGAAGAATAAGCAAAAAAGGAAGACACTTGTTTTAATAGGACTGGAAAAGTAGTTGAGTAGAAGTTTTTCTAAGAAAAATATAACTGGTTTGTTTTAGGATGGAATCATATAAGGAATGACTCAAACTTAACATTTTAGCATGTGTAAGACTCCATATTGGGGTTTTGACATTGCAAAAGTAAAAACTGCTTTTGGCCTATCAGCTACTGTATATATTAGATAATCAATCACTATCAGGCAAAGGCCTCATCTTATCAACACGCATGTCTTTATAGTGACACTAATTTTCCATCATGACAGATCCACTGTAGTCCACAGAGTTCTCTGGAAATTCTCATCTAATTTGAGCATGTATCTTACTTATTTTGAAAAGCTTAGTAAGTATGATAGAATCTCACATTTGCTACGGGAGATTCATTGCAAACTTCAACAGTCCAAGATAATTTCATTGGTGATTTAGACTTTCGTAGCACCTATGTCCTTTCCGTAATCTGACTCATCTTTGACATTGGATGCTCCAGATTTTCCAAAATCCTTACACGTAAAGAATAACTCTTTAGAGTGTTTTCAGAACATTATGTTAAAACAGATAAAAACATGTAGCTGCTTTTTTAAGAGTACAATATCCTTAAATCACTAATGTAATACTTTTCTCTAATTTTGTATTCAAATTCCACCACATAGAGACATACTCAGAGTAGTTTTCTGATGATAAGAAGGAGAAACTAGCTAACCTAGTTGTTCTGAATAACTCCCTGACAAATAGAATGACATATAAACATTCATGCATTCTCCATTCCAGCAATATTCAGACCTCATCATCGCCTAAATCCAAGCAACGTGTATGTGGATGTTTTTTTGCAACTGGGCAAATAATCAAAGCAGAGGAATGAATACAACCATCTGTATGGAAATTGGTAAACTGCAAATTGGTCCCCTAACTGGGATTAGGGAGAATACATGTTTTCCCCAGCTCTGCCTTTTTTCTAGAATTCCACATACATCAGTAACAAAAGCTTTTCCTTCCTTCAGCTAAAGATGGAGAGAGAGAGATGCTTTAAAGTTGTCAATGGCAGGGAGGGTTTGTCCTGCATAGTTATAAGCCTATTATTTAAAAGAACAAAATGAAGGCTCGTTTCCTACAGTGAATTTAATACTTTTCCTGCCTTGTATTATGGTGATGGTGCTGA
Source organism: Nycticebus coucang (assembly GCF_027406575.1). Lineage (NCBI taxonomy): Eukaryota > Metazoa > Chordata > Mammalia > Primates > Lorisidae > Nycticebus > Nycticebus coucang. The sequence goes on along the minus strand of NC_069792.1, from coordinate 28,559,831 downwards.
AAAGTAGAACCAGAGGAAAAGGATAAAGGAAAAAATAGAAAAAATAGAAATGGATTTTTTTTGCCTCAAAACCAAATTATAACACTTTCTTGTATGATGACTGTGCTGATGTATTTACCTACCGATTTAACTTTTAAAAATACAGTTAGAGCCAAAGAAAACTTGAGAATCATTCCTTTTATTTTATAGTTAAGTACTATTTTTCATGAATGTTTTTGAGATCTCTTAGAAACCTAGTAGAATAAAATAGCTTGTAATAGAAATCTTGACAATAAGGTAACCCTGATATACCATTGTTTAAACTGTATAAACTTTTCATAAACTATGAAAAGATAAACCAAGAGAAACAAACTAAAGTACATAATGTGGCCTATATGATTAAGTCATAAAGTCTATTATTTACATAAAGCTGGAATTTTGAATTTGTATTGTGTTCCAAAAAGCTCTATAACCTTTGTAAGCTATGTACAATTTGGGGAAGGCATAACAAATTATAGAAAACTTATGGGTGATCAGGATATCTTCGCCTATTTTAAAATTTCTCAAACATAAGTGTTCTTTTATTTGTTATGGTTATAAATTGTGGACTCTTTCAATCTAAAAGAAGGTCGTGACAGCTAGGAAAATATAATCCCGGTATAAAAAAAATTGTATTTGAACATGTGTTGTTTCCATTGCTGTTTTCTCATAAGCTTAAGCCACATAAGCAGGCTGGTTTGAAAGAATAATATGTTGATGTTGTATCATGAGACAATACGTTAATATTATTTGTAGTGGTTTAAATAGTGACCTCTCAAAAAAGATATGTTTGACTCTAAGCACCAGTACCTGTGAAAGCAGCTTATTTGGAAAAAGATCTTTGCAGATACAATTAAGTGAAGGAACTCAAGATGAGATCATCCTGGACTAACGGAGCACCCTCAAATCCAATGACAAGTGTCTGCGTTCAAAGAGAAATTCAGAGACACAGAGAGGAAAGCTAGGTGAGAGTAAATGCAGAGATTAGAGAAAGGCTTCTCCAAGCCAAGGAGCACTAGAGATTGCTGACAGCCTCCAGAAGAAAAGAGAGAGACAGAGCAGATTCTTCCCCCAGCCACCGGAGAAGACCAGCGTCGCCAGCACCTTGATTTTGGACTTCTGGCCTCCAGAACTGTGAGAAAATAAATTTTCATTTTTTAAGTTGACTTTGTGATAATTTGTTGTGGCAGTCCTGGAAATATAAGATGCTAATTTTTATAATACTGGCATTCAGTTTTCACACTCAGCTTTCCACGTGAAAATTAGAAATAATCATTCTGCGGCTACATAAACTTCATACAATGCAACAGACCAAATCCTTGAAGTGAAAACAAATCTAACAAATGAAATGACTTTGCCCTCACAATAGGTTGTTAGCATAGAAAATGGTGTAACAACTTAACCCCCACGAACCTGCTGTGGGGGCACCTCAGTTCTGATTATCTTATTTTTTAATAAATTTTTTTTAAAGAGCAGTTTGAGTTTTATAAGAAAATTGAGCAGAAGGTTCAGGAAGTGTCCATGACCACTGCCCACATTCCCACCATCAACATGTGGCACCAGGGTGGTACATTTCTGATCCTTTCAGACTCTCCGCTGTTCTTTTGCAAAATGTCATATAATTAGAACTTATGCAATATGATCTTTTCAGATTAGCTTCTTTGCCTTAGTAATATAAATTGAAGTTTCCTCTATGCCTGTCATGTTTGATAGTTCATTTCTTTTTGGTGCTGACTAATATTCAATTGTCTAGATGGATTCACTTACTGAACAACATCTTGATTGCTTCCGAATTTTGGCAATTATGAATAAAGCAACTACGAACATCTATGTGCAGATTTTGTGTGTTCATATGTTTTCAGGCTAAAAATACCAAGAAGGGTGAGTGTTGGATGATAAGGTAAGTGTTTTGCAAGAAATTGTTAAAGAATTGCCAAACTGTCTTTACAGGGTTTGCATCATTGCACATACCCAGTAGCTATGAATGACAGTTCCTGTTGCTCCAGTCCCCACTACGATTTGGTGTGGTCAGAGTCTTGGACTGTGGCTGTTCTAATAGATATATCATGGTACCTCATGGTTGTCTCAGATTTGACATATGAGGTTGAAAATTATCTCATAGATGCTAATTTTGCATCTATTTATCTTCCTTGGTGAGATATCTGTTCAGGTATTTTGACATCTATTTTATTAGGTTGCTGTTTTCTTACTGTTTTGTTTCTAGAGTTCTGTTTATATTTTAAATCATCATCTGTAACAGATACTCCTTTTGTAAATATTTCCTCTCAGTCTGTGTCTTATCTTTGCTTTCCCTTCACATTGTCTTTCACAAAGGAGAAACTTTAAATTTCAGTGAAGTCCGGCTCATCAATTACTCTTTTCAGGGACCATGAACTTGGTTTTGCATCTAAAAGTTATCACCATCCCTAAGATCATTTAAAGTTTTTCATGTCTGATATTATCTTCTATGGATTTTAAGTTTTATACTTTACATTTAGGTTTGTGAACTGTTGTGGCTCCCACTGTCCCATCTGGGGGGCAACTTGTCAGATGGAGACCGGCCAGGTTCTCTGGCCCTGGCTATTCTATCATCAGATGTGGATGCTGTGCTATTATCTTGCTCAGGAACAGTTAGCCTTAGGTGCCTTGGGGCTATTTATCTTAGCAGAAGAGAGAGAGAAAAAGACAGTCTTAGAGGGAGAAGAGCAGTCTTAATAGGGGAGTGAATCTTAGCAGTCTTCTTAAAGATGTCCTACAAACAGGAGAAGCAAAAGAGTCAGAGCAAGCAGGTCCCTGAAAGAATGGGCTCTTCTGACTGCCTCTCCTGCAGCTTCTTATAGATGTGATCTCGTGGCTATTTGCACCACAGGTGTAGACAGCCAATCAGTGATCTTCTTGGTGTCCCGATCTTTCATGTTATAGAGAGCTGAATCCCTCCCCACACTCTTATCACCAAGGTGTTATGTTATGGGGCTGTTACCAGTGTTTCTTATAATTACTGAGTGTTCCAAGCTCAACTGCTGCTTAGCCTTTCCATATGCTATATGGTCTACCACAGTGAACCACTTGGAGTTAACGTTTGCAAACGATGTGAGGTTTATGTCTAGATTCAGATCTTTTCCTTGTGGATGTTCAGTTTGTCATGTTCTTCAATTATATTCTTTATTTATTTTTTAAAATAAATTTATTTGAGTCTACTTCCAGGCTCTCTATTATACTCTACTACTAAACTATTTGTCTAGTCACTCATGACACCACACTGTCGTAATTACTGCAGCGTTATGAGCAATTTTAAAGTCAAATACTGACAGTCCGTGAATGTTGTTCTTCTATTTTAAATATTATGCTGGTTATTTTGGGTCTTTTGCTTTTCCGTGTAAAATAAGTTGCATCCGTATCAATAAAATAACTTGTTGATATAGTTAAGTCTGCAATTAAATTATGAAAAATAGACATTTTGGTAATAGTGAGTCTCCACATCAATGAACACAGAATATATATTTATTTATCTAATTCTTGTTTTGATGTATTTCATCAAAGTTTTGCAATTTTCCTCATACAGGTCTTGAACATATTTTGTTTAGATTTTTAAATATATCTTAAGCATCTCATTCTTGTAAGTGCTTTGTAAATAATAATGTGTTTTTAATTTCAAATTCCACTTGCTTATTGCTGACATATAGAAAAGCAATCACCTTATTTGCATTTATCTTGTATTCTGCAACCTGGCTAAAATCACTTATTAGTTCTAGGCAAGTTTTCTGTTGAATCTTTTGTATTTTGTTGATTATTATTTTTTATTCTGATGATTCTTTCTTTTGTATTTTCTTTTCTTTTTTTTAATGTGGGGAGGTGGAGTAGAAAAGAAAGCAGCCCTTATAGTGGGCCCTATTCAGGGGAAGCTTCTTGTTCCACAGGGTTAAGGAAGACTTTGAGGAAATAAATTTTGGAAAAATATAGGTGTAGCTGCTTTGTACGCTGTGATGGGTAGCAGGGATGAGGTGAAGTGTGAAGGTCCCTCAGACCCTCCATCTTGCCTCAGACCATGTTCTGCAACTCTGGGGCAAAGAAAGAGCCACTTTCATTTCCACTTTTTGGAATGGTTGACGGCCAAGTAGTGATAGAAAAGGACGAGCAAGAAGAATGACATGCCCAGCATCTTGGCGAAGATGGCGAGCTGCATGCCCCTGATCGTTCTCAGCAGCTCCTCTGGGCTCCAAAGCCATGGGTGCATAAGCTGCTTCTTTTTTATTTTCTACATAAATTATCATGTCATTTATAAAAGAAGCAAATTTTATTTCTTCCTTCCCAATCAATGTACCTTTTATTTCCTTTTCTTTTCTTATTGTATTAGTTAGGACTTCCAGCACAATGTTAAAAATCAGTGATAACAGAGGGCATATTGACTTTTTTCTTAACAGAGAAGCTTTTTGTTTCTTACCATTTAGTATGACATTAACTGTTTGTTCTTTGTGGATGATCTTTATCAAGCTGATCTTTATTACCTTGTTTTCTAGGAGCTTTTTCTTTTTCAATCAACAATGGATGCTGTATTTTATCAAATGCTGTTTCTGCATCCACTGATATGATTTTTCTTCCTTAGCAGGTTGATTGGATACATTACATTAGTTGATTTTCAAGTGATGAATCAGCTTTTCATACCCGAGATAAATCTCACTTGATTGCAATGTATAATTCTTTTTATAATTTGTTGAATTTAATTTGTCACTCTTTTCTGAAGATTTTTACATTTATTTTCATAAAAGATATTGGTTGGAGTTTTCTAATAATGTCTTTGCCTGATTTTGATACTAATGTCATTTTTTAAAAAAATTTCAGAATATTAGAGACTACAAACATTTTGGTTATATGAATTGCTTTTGTGCTGAATGAATCAGACTCATAAGTGTGTACATCACCCAGAGAGCATCCATTGCACCTGTTAGATGTGAATTTACCTGTTTCCTCCTCCCTACTTCCAACTATTTGGATTCTATTGAGTTTTACTATCATATGTGTACATGGGTGTTAATTAATTAGTTCCAATTTAATAATGAGCATAAGTGGTGTTTATTTTTCTATTCTTGTGTTACTTCACTTATAAGAATGGTCTCCAGTTCCATCCAGGTTGTTATAAAAGACATTAATTCACCATTTTATATTGCTGAGCAAAGCTCCATAGTATACTTACACCACATTTTATTACTCCTCTAAAGTATTAATGGCCACTTGGGTAGATTTCCACATCTTTGAGATTGTAAATTGGGTGCAATAGATATTCAAATGTATGTGTCTTTTTGATAAAATAGCTTTTTTTCTCCCTTTGAGTTAACACCCAATAGTGGGATTACTTTGGTTTACTTTTACTTTTCTAAGGTATTGCCATACTATTTTCCTCAGAGGCTGTATTAGTTTGCAGTCCCATCAGCAACACATACGTGTTCCTTTCACTGTGTATCCATACCAACATCTGTTCTTAGGGAACTTTTTGAAAATGCCATTCTCACTGAAGTTAGGTGATCTCTCAACGTGGCTTCCAGGTGCATTTCCCTGAATATTAGAGAAGCTGTGTACTTTTTTCATATGTTCATTGGCCATTAGTCTATGTACTCTGAAAAGCTTCTATTCTTTTTCCCAATTATTTATGGAGTTGTCTGATTTCTGCTTGCTGATTTGTTTGAGTAATTTATAGATTCTGGTTATCAGCCCTTCATCAGATGCATAGTATGCAAATATTTTCTCATGTTCTGTAGGTAGGTCTATTGATTGTTTCCTTGACTGTCTAGACACGTATTAATTTAATCAAGACTGATTTCTTAGTATTTGTTGTTTCTGTGATTCCTTTGGGGGTCTTTGTCATAAATTCTTTGCCTAGGCTGATGTCTATGAGAGTTTCTCCATCAATTTCTCCTGGAATTCTTATGGTTTCACATCTTAGGTTTATGTCTGTTATCCTTCATGAATTAATTTTTGTAAGTGGTGAGAGGGGTGGATCCTGTTTCACTCTTCTGCATGCTGCTATCCAACTTTCTCTGCACCATTAACTGAATAGAGATTCTTTGCCCTAGAACATATTTTTGTTTTTGCCTACTTTGTCAAAAATCAGATGGCAATATGAGGATGATTTTATATCTGGGTTTTCTGATCTGCTCCACGATTCTTTGTCTCTGTTTTTGTGCCAGTCCTATGTTGTTTTGGTTGCTATAGCCTGGTAGTATAGCTTGAAGCCTGGGAAAGTGATGTCTGGGTTTGACCTTTTTGTTAGGGTTGCTTTATCTATTTACAATCTTTTTGGTTCCATAGGAAGTATAGAATTAATTTTTCTAGATCTGCAAAACAATGACATCAGTATTAATGGGGATTGCAGTGAATGTGGGAATCACTTTAGGTAGAATAGACATTTTCAAAATGTTGATTCTACCAGTCCATGAGCATGGTATGTTTTTCCATCTGTTTGCATTCTCTGCAATTTCCTTCCTCAGTGGTTCATAGTTCTCCCTGTAGAGGTCTTTAACCTCCTTAGTTAAATATATTCCTAAGTATTTTATTTTCTTTGTTGCTATTGCGAAAGCTATTGAGTTTTTGATTTGATTCTTAACTTGACTATTAGAGTATATGAATGCTAATAGTTTATGTCCATTGATTTTATAACCTGAGACTTTGCTGAATTTATTTACCAATTTCAGGACTCTCTTAGTAGAATCTTTGATGTTTTCTAGATATATGATCATATCATCAACAAATATTGAGAGTTTAATCTCTTCCTTCCCCATTTAGATATTGATTTCTGTCTCTTGTATGAATGCTCGGGCTAAGAATTCTTGCATTATGTTGAATAGAAATGGTGATAGTGGACAACCTTGTCTGGTTCCAGTTGCAAGAGGGAATTCTTCCAATTTTTTCCCATTCAGGGTAGTGTTGGCAGTGGGTTTGTCATATATGGCTATTATAATTTTGAGTTAATTCCTGTTTATGCCTATTTTGTTAAGCATCATTATCATAAAAGGTACTAAATCAATATTTTTGCATCTACTGATAAATCATATTGCTTTTATTTTTGCTTCTATTTATGTAATGAATTATATTTATAGATTTGCATATGTTGAACTAACCTTGCATCTCTGGGATGAAACTTAATTGGCAGTGGTGGATAACATTTTTTAAAAAATGCAGCTGAATTCAGTTTATTGGTATTTTATTGAGAATTTTTGCCTCTATATTAATAAAGGATATTGGTCTGTAATTTTCTTATTTTATTGTGTCTTTTCCTGGCTTTGATATCTAAGTGATACTGGCTTTGTAAAATGAGGTGGGAAGGATTCCTTCTTTCTGAATGCTATGGAATAATTTCTGCGGTATATGTACTAGTTCTTCTTTGTAGGATTCACAATATTTGGCTGTGAAACCACATGATTTGAAAGATTTTTGTTCAACTTTTTTATTGCTGCTTCAGTTTTGATACTTAATATTGGTCTGTTCAGAAATTTTATTTCTGCCTGACTGAGCCTAGAGAGGTTGTGCATTTCTAATAATTTGTCTATTTTTTCCCCATTTTCAAGCTTATGTGTACATATTTTTATAGTATTCGGAGATTTTATATATATATATTTTTATATATATAATTTATATATAAATTTATTTTATATATAAATACATATATTTATAAATATATAAATACATATATTTTTAAATATATGTATATATACATATATTTTTTTGCAGTTTATATATACATATATATGTATATATATATACGGAGTATATATATGGAGTATTCAGAGATTTTATATATATATGTATATATACATATATGTTTTATATATAAATATGTATATAAATACATATATTTACATATATAAATACATTTATAAATCTATGTGTATATATACATATATATATATATATATTATTTTTTTTTTTTTTTGCAGTTTTTGGCCAGGGTTGGGTTTGAACCCACCACCTCCGGCATACAGGGCCGGCGCCCTACTCCTTTGAGCCACAGGTGCTGCCCTGGAGATGATATTTTATATTTCCATAGTATCAGTTGTTATTTCTCCTCCTTCATTTCTGAATGAGCTTAGTAGAGTCCTTTGTTTTCTACTTCTACTTAATGTAGTGAGAGGCTTGTGAATTTTATTTCTCCTTTCAAAGAACCATCTTTTTGTTTCATTAATCTTGTGTATAATTATTTTGTTACCTATTTCTTTTAGTTTTGCTCTGATTTTGGTTATGTCTTTTGTTCTGCTGGGTTTAGGATTGGTTTGATCTTCCATTTCCAGTTTCTGGAGATGATTCATATAATAATCTACGTTGACTTTTGAACTTTCTGTCTTTTGGATACAGGCAGTTGAGGCTATGAATTTTCTTCTCAGGATAGCTTTTTTCCCAAGAATTTTGATAACTTGCATCCCCTTTATCATTTACTTAAAAGAATCTTTTGATTTCCATCTTAATTTCATCTTTGACCAAATTATCATTCAGCCATAGGTTGTTTTGTTTCCATGACTTCATGTAGAGATAAGTGTTTCTATTGGGTTGACTTCTAATTTTATTCTACTGTGATCTGAGAAAATACACAGTGTAATTTCCATTTAAAAAATTTTTGAGTCATTTTTTTGGCCTAAGATATGATCAATTTTAGAGAATGTTCCATAAGCTGATGGGAAGAACATATATTTAGTTTTTCTGGGGGTAGAATGTTCCATAATCACTGTTAGGACCATTTGTTTTTGAGTTCTGTTTAAATCCATTGTTTCTTTGTCTATTACCTACTTGAAGTCCCTGGCTATTACATTGCTGCTGTTTATCATTTTGTTTATCCAATATGGTACTTCTCCAGTGGGTGGGATAATGGAGCTCATAGACCACTGCTCCTCAGCACCCCTCTCCACTCTACCATTGGATATGACCATAAGAGCTTTCTCACCACCAACTCTGTGACTGTGACCTCTCCCCTTTGTCTCTCTGCACTGCTGTCATGTCCAGTGGGCCCTGAGGTTTGGCCCAACAATCTGAGCCACCAGTTGGTGATCCCACCAAATGCCTTAGAGCCAGAAGATTGCAGATATTTCTAAGTGGCAGGCTCTGCTGGGAATGTGTCCCACCACAGAGGAACAAGTATCTTTGTACAGAGAACTGTCAAGGTGCTGTGGGAGAATAGGCAGCAGTCTCCCTGCACTGCTTTTATGTTCATGGGAAAGCAGGTCCTGCCCATCTGTCCAAGCTGCCTGCCAGCAGGTGACGGTGAAATGCTGCTGTGACTGCTCCACTCTCATTGTCAGGCTTGGCAGGGAACATGCCCCTCTGAAGAGAAAAAGGCTTTTCAGCACAGAGTACTTTTACCATTGCTATGGGGAGTGATGGTATGTCACTGTAAGCCAGGTTGATTCAAAATTACTTTCTATGATACCAGGAATGGGGGGGATACAGAGGGAAATTAATCCCATCTCCCTGGTTTCTTGTGGCACTTTCCTGCAGGGTGAGAGTTTTGTGTCTCACTGCTCACTGGAGGCACCCTTTCCTTGGGACCTGGACTAGGTCTATGCTGATGTCTGCTCCCCTATTTTCCTCTTTCTCAGCTTTGGAGCACTTCATAGTGGTGTCCACAGACTCCTCTGCTGTCTCTACCTGTGATCAATGCCCAAGCCATAATTGTTCTCTACTCGTCTTAGTCCAACCTTCTACTCTTTAGGCAGGATGGTGTGATAAGTTATGCCTCCACTGGGCCATCTTGGCACCATCCATACTAAGATAATCTTGATCTCATAGAATGAGTTATGTAGTATACTTCAATATCTGTATTCTGGAAAAGACTGTAGAGAATTATAATTTTTTTCATAAATGTTTAGTAGATATCCTATTTTTAACCAGTAAAATTAAAATATAAATTTAATTAAAAATAAAATATAAAATTAAATTGAATATAAATTTAATTAAAAATAAAATTAATACACATAAAAATAGTATAGAAATTATTTTTTTCGATATCATAAGTTGTGATAGCAGAAATGAAGATTTATTTTTAGTGACCTTAAAATGTGATGTATAAAAAACTGTTCTTTAACATTAGAAAATAAATAATAATTATATAGTATAAATAAAATAATAATATATAATGTGTTATATATGCTATATGAAAAGTAAGGGAATTTTTTTTTTTTTAATTTGGAGCAATAGTAAAAAGAAATTTGAACCTAAGCCTACACTGAAAACTTCTTTCAACTTCTTTCACCTTATTTTACCTACTCTTCTCTAAAATTATGTTTCTAAAGATATATTTCTTAAATGGGCAATTTTAATAACTAAAAATCAGTATCAGCTAGAGGCTTCCATCATGAAAAATAGTGGCTTATTAAAATTAGGGATCATTTAAAGCTTCCCATGATTTCTTTTACCTCTGTCTTTTGAGGCCCAGAGCCTGGTGTAATCTCTTGGTGATTTCCTCAGTCATTCTAAGTCAGTTCCCAGGAACAGGTTTATTTTCTGTTCATTTCTTTATCAAAATCAATAGTTCAAGAACACTGAAATTATTTACAGGATACACTGTTTTTTCTGAATAACCATATCCAACTCTGTCGTGAGGGAAGTGGGCCCATGGACCACTTATGAATAGCAAATGTAAATCAGAAGAGTTGCTGTTTTCCAAGCACAGAATTTTAGTTATTTGAATATATTTGAAAATTATCGGCCTAGAGATGGCTTTTTAATCTATCTTTCTGAAATTAAATAGGTTTAAGTTATCTCTGTTTTGTTTTTCCATATACACTATAAGGCCTTGTAGAGCTAAGTGTAATTCATCCAAGAATAATTGTACTAAATTAATTATTCACAATATATCATTCATAAATTATATACGTGTTTATATGTGAATATGTGTGCGTATTGGATATACACTCCAGATACTGTGTACACTCCAGATACTGTGTAAAAGAGTTGTAATTCAGTGCTTCTATACACAGAGCTTGCATTTTGGCAGAGAAATACAAAAAAAACAACATATAATTTGATAAGGATTTTTTCTATTGGAAAACAACATTTTGGTGCTGGTGACAGTGGGGATATTTATTCTCCAATTGATATTTAAAAAATTAAGGGAAGATTCTCTGACAATACAAACTTTGAGTAGAGACCAAGGCAATGGGAAGCTTTGAACTATATGTTTTTCTAGGGGAAGATATTTCCAGGCAAAGAGCAGTCTAAGCCTTAGGTCAAAGATTACTTGAATTTTCTTTTCTTTCTTTCTGTTTTTTTTTGAGACAGTCTCACCCTATCGCCCTTGGCAAAGTGCTGTGGTGTCACAGCTCACAGCAACCTCAAACTCTTGGGCTTACGTGAGTCTCCTGCCTCAGCCTCCCAAGTAGCTGGGATTACAGGCACCCGTCACAATGTCAGGCTATTTTTGGTTGTAATTGTCATTGTGGTTTGGCAGGCCTGGGCCAGCTCGGACATGTCATCTCTGGTGTATGTGGCTAGCTGAGCTACAGGCGCCGAGCCTACTTGGATTTTTTTTTTTTTTCCAGGAAATAATAAGGTTAGAAGAGAAGAATTAAGAGATGAAGTTAGAAATAAGGTCACAAAGGTGAAAGGAAAGTAGGTTTGGCGTATGGTGACTTATAGATGATTACAGAGAATTTGGTTTTTATTCTAAGGAAGTTTGAAGAACAATTAACAGGCCAAGTGTAAGGTGTGAAATTACCTAATTTATAATTTGAGGGGATAGCTCTGACTGTTGGCTTCACAATAGACTCCTGGGAAAGAGAAGAATAAAAATTATCAGCTAGGAAGTGATTTAATATTAAGTGAAGTCAGTCTAACTAGGGCGGCAGGACAGAGGGGATGAGAATTGGCACATTCAACAGATAATTCAATGTAGGAGTTTATACAATGTATTGTAGTCTGTGAATGTGTGGGGAGAGGGCTGTGGCCAGCAGGGCCCCCACAGCTTTGAAATGCTCAGGGGGTAACCCCCAACCACTTCCCCTCCTCTAACGACATTCTTTCCACCTCCCAGAAGTCCTGTAGCCCATGCATACTTTCCTTGTTATTGGTAAGCACTGTTTTTCCTCCTTAAGGTTGATCTCTACCCCATGTGTTAAGATTTATATAACCTTGTTAAGGCACTGTATAAATAAAGCTGTTTCCAGTTCAGGGCTGGCTGTAGCCATCAGCTACATCAGTCCTCCAGACACCATCCTGTCTCTCGTCTAGTGTTTGTCATGTTCTCACTCACATGTGTCCCTCTTCTTCATTTCCCACCTTTCCACTCAGGTCGACTCTCCCTCCACGTGCCTGGTTGCGAGAGGTCCCTCTCTCCCACCAGTACATGACATGAATGGATTAGAATGAAGTAGAAAAGAAAGAGATCAATTAATGACTTCAAAATTTTGACGTGAAAAAAATAAATAAAAATTGCATTTTTTACTTGTTTTTGCTGTGATGAAGAAAATTGTCAGATGAATAAGTTTGAATGTAAAATCATGAGTTTAACTTTGGCAATGTTATATGTTGAGTGGGTGATTAGATATTTCGGTGTGATAGCAATAGATACCAATAGAAAGGTCCTTCAATAGAAATGCCCATACATATGAAAGTCATTGATATTCATATGAAATAAAAAACCATGAGCCTGAATTAGATTACCCAAAACATGAGTAAGAAAAAATAGAAGTTGGAGAAATCCTGAGATCTAGGGCATTTGAAGGTTTCAAGTTTATTTTATCAGAATGGAACTTTTATGGACATTGAAGTTGCACAATTGGGTGATTATTTTTTGGAAGAGAAAATGCATTATTATAAATAACCAAATAGAATGCTTTGAAAGCATTCTATCTACATCACAAACTCTAAAGCTTGTTTTTTTAATTAAATTCTTGGTAAATCTACTTATGCTTGGGGAAGAGAAGTGTAAAAATCAGGGTAGACTAAGCAGAGTAACATGTAGAAAAGAAACTAAAAGTTGATATCCTCAAAGCCAAGTAGTGAAAATGCTTAAAGGAGGAAAGAGTAACACCTGGGTTTAAATGATGGTGACTCAACAAATAAGATGATGATAAAGAATGGACAATTGGATTACACAATGTAGAGACATTGTTGCACTTGACAAAGAGTAGTGTTGTTTGGTGGAGCAGGAGAAAAATGCTAGTTGTGGTAAATTTGGACAGATAAGGGGAAAGAAATTATGAAGCAGTGTATTTTTTCTGTAAAGGAAAGAGATAAATGAAGCATAGAAAAAGATAGATCAGTGGGGGAGTTTCAGAAATATTTCATATACATATGGTTTGATTTGCTGGATAATGAACATTAGATTACCTGTCAACAGCATATATGAAGTTCATGAATATAAGACCAAAGCCAGAGAAGGATCATTTATTTTGAAGAAGGGTATAGTTCTAAACACAATATCCCATCTTCCCCTGATTTTTCCTATTTTCTAAATTACACGTATGTGTGTAGGGGAAGAATATATCTTTATACAACTAGATGTAATCCAAACATCTTGAGAGGGATGTCCAGCTCAAACTTTTTATACTTTTGTGTTTAATATCAAAGTATAATTTCTATTTAATATAGGCATATACTTCAAAGAATATTAAAATATATACATAGTCATTTGAGTTTCCCCTGATAAAAATATACAATATTTTCAACACATTCAAAAATTCTCTTGTGCCTCTATTCAATCAACTTTGAACAATGCTCCAATCACTGATCTGATCGCTAGCACCATAAGTTTACATTTGATATTATATAACTTCATATAACTGAAATCCTACAGAATGTTCTCATGTGTGTAGCCTTCACTGAACAACATAACATCTGAGGCTTCTTCATGTTGATTTATGTATTGTTAGTTCAATTATTTTTACTTATTAATAGTATTTTATAGAGTGTATATGCTACAATTTGCTTATGTATTTACTCTCTGATAGACATTTGAATTTATTGCATTTTTTGGAGTAATTTATTGCATTTATGAGTAAATCTGCTATGAACATGCCCTATATATTTTTTTTTTTGTGTGTGTGTGATTGTAGATTTTCATTCCTTTAAGCAAATGCCTATAAGAAACATCTGTATGTCATAGAGTAAACTTATGGTTAATTGAATTAAAAAACTGCTCAAAAGTTTTCCAAAGCAGTGATATTATTATACACTGTCATCTGCAATTAATGAGAATAAAAGTTGTTCTATATTCTTGAAATCATTAAAGAGGTAAACCGTAATAATTCACTTACAATATTTTAAAATTCTAAATTTTCTATACTAGCCTTTGTAGTATTATACATCTAAAGTTTATATGTTTTTTTTTGCAATTTTTGGCCAGGGCTGGGTTTGAACCCACCACCGCTGGCATATGGGGCCGGCGCCCTACTCCTTTGAGCCACAGGTGCCACCCCATTAAAGTTAATTTTTGAAAAGATCGTGTCAAATCTAAAATATGTTTACCTAATTCTTTTTTGTGATAATCAACTCTGTCAATGAAAACTACCATACTAGAGAGTCTATTACTGCCTTGACTTAATTAGAAAGTAATTCGCAAACAGGTATCATAAATGGTCAATAAGACATTGTCTTTCTCAATATCTGGAAATTAGCAATAGGTGTTTCCAAGGTTAGCAATGGTGTTTTTAAGGTTCTTATAAATTTGTGGTCATATGAAAATGTTGTGATTATATTATAAATTGTCATGATACCATTAATCAAGGATGAAGAAATTATTACTGAATTACTGAATAAATAGTAAATCCAGGTACAACCATGAGTACACATTTCTTTAGAGCAGGTGTCCTCAAACTTTTTAAACAGGGGGCCAATTCATTGTCCCTCAGACCGTTGGAGGGCCGGACTATAGTTTAAAAAAAAACAACAAACAAACAAAAAACTATGAACAAATTCCTATACACACTGCACATATCTTATTTTGAAGTAAAAAAACAAAACCAGAACAAATACAATCACACCGCCTCATGTGGCCCCCAGGCCACAGTTTGAGGACCCCTGCTTTAGAGAGTGTCCAGTTGCCTATAAAGTGTTTTCCCATTCGGGAACTGAAATAACTTGTAAGACTCTCACTCAGGAGAGTTTGGTTTTGTAACCATAAAAATATAATTGTTGTCCGTTGAAACACTTTTGTGCTGGGAATGTGTTTTGTATAAATGGACTTATTTAAGAAATTCCTTATTATTTTGCAAGGAAAGTAAAGCAGATGCTGCTGAAGATCATGCCATGTGTCTCTGTGGTCGCCTTTGAGTTTACCTGCAGCTGTAGCTGACAATTTCCACTCATCCTAATTGCTTTTACCTTATGCACTGAGACTTTGTTTCAATTTTGAGCTTTCTAAAAAGTTTGGCCCTGAAAATGAGGTAATCCTCAATTAAGGAAGGACAAGAGTTGGTGGTTAAAGACCCAGCAGGACTATTCTGAAGCCTGTTCTTTTTGTTTACTCAACTAGGGCAGCATTGAGCCTCAATTGCTGCAGTGACCTACTCCTGGACCTTGACTTTCTCTGTGTGGCTGTCCTCCTTTCCCTGTTTCATTTCCTGTTCCTTTTCTTTCTTTTTTTCTTTTTCTTTCTTTCCTTTTTTTTTTTTTTTTTTGAGACAGAATCTCACTTTGTCACCCGGTAGAGTGCTGTGGCATCACAGCTCATAGCAACCTGCAGTTCTTGGGCTTAGGTGATTCTCTTGCCTCAGCCTCCCAAGTAGCTGGGACCACAGGCGCCCACCACAACACCTGGCTATTTTTTGTTACAGTTTAGCCGGGGCCGGGTTCGAACACGCCACTCTCAGTATATGGGGCTACCGCCGTACTTGCTGAGCCACAGGCGCCACCCAACCTGTTCCTTGTCTTATACTCCCTGGTAGGAGCTCCAAAATAACTGATTTATCTCAGGATATATTTTGTGAGAAGTCATAATAAGATCAAAAGTTTATTCTGTGACAATCAAAGTCCCCATTCGCTCATTTATTCACTGACTCATTCAACATTTACAGCGTCATTACATTCTACTGGGCTGTGTGGAAAAGACAGACATACTGCTGTCCTCAGAGAGGTAACAATTTACTGGAGAAGGATGACATTGAACAAGTGATTATAAGTAGATGTTAAATTGTACCATATGTAGACTAGAATGTCAAGTACATGAGGGCAAGGATTTTGCCTTTTTTTTTTTTTTTTCTCATTACAGTATTTCCACATCATGGAACTTTCCTGGAACACAATAGTTTCAAAATAACGACTGAAAAATGCTAAGTTTTAAACCAGAAACCTTTGGTGATTACCACTGATGGAGTTCATAGGAAGGAATCATTACAAATAAAGGAGGGTGAGAAAACTACAAAAGAAAATAAGTTTAATTCTCTGACTCACCTGGAAGACACAGGCAGAAAAATACTAGCACAATATGAGAGATTAACTTTCTAAAAGGGTGAATCTATGCTATGATTTTGGCTTAGAAACTCTGAAGGAATTTAGTGAGTCCAGGAGCCATTGAACATAAGGCCAATGATTCTTTGGTTGGACATCTTTACCTCATAAATTAAGGGACAAAAGGCTACGTGTAGTCATGAAATATCAGATATAGTATCCCCCTGAATTAGTTTGCCAGTATGCTATTACAATGTACAACAGACTGAATTGCTAAAACCACAGGTTTTTTTTTTTTTTCTGCCCTACAATCATGTAAGTTAGGAGGCTAAAATCAAGGTGCTGGCAGGGTCACATTTCCTCTGAGGTCATTAAGGAGAGGGAATTCCATGCCTTTGTTCTTACTTCTGGTGGCTGCATGGTGACACTGGACATTTTTTTTGCCTCATAATTGCATCATACAGCTCTCTGCCTTCATGTGCATATGGCTGTCTCCCTGTGTGTATGTCCGCCTCCAATTTTCCACTTTTCATAAAGACACGAGTCATATTAGAGACCAGCCCTACTCCAGACTAAGCTCATATTAACTAATTATATCTACAAAACTCCTATTTCCAAGTAAGGATAGTCTGAAGTACTGAGAATTAAGACTTCAACCTAAAATTTGGGGAGGACACAATTCAAAACATGATCTTCACCTTGCCTCCAATCTTAGAGCTGGATGGAGTTGGTTTTCGACAATACTGTGTGTAGTAGGTGATAAAGATGCCATTATTTCAGCCCTTTCACCAGTCAACTTCTACCATGACTGCTGTGGCTGGAGGGCATTCCTTTCCTATTATTATGTATAAGAATAATAGTCTATAATTATCTTTGCTAAGACAGCTTATTGTTTAGTGTAAGACAATCCACATATCACAGGAGACCAATCTACTGTTTCTAAATAATCCACTACTCAAAACTTAGATATTTGAGTAATAATAAATTTATGCCAAGCAAAGGTTTCTTAATCTTAGTACTTTTTCTGTTACTGTCATAAATCTAAAATGAGTTTCATAGCATGATCATTAAAGTCCACTTCTTTTTCACCAAATCAGTGTTCCTTCCCCTATAATATCTAAATAAAATATAATTTTGTTGTAATATGTTTTGATATATAGAATTTTAGAAATATCATGTATTGAATTAATTTGCAATAAGACTTAAATGAATGTTAGGAATAAAGCACAAAGGTCAATCCAGTATAAAGTAGACATACTATAATTTTTTCTCAGATAATAAGTTAATGAAAAAATAAATTCATCTAAAAAGTAGTGGAGGTAAGATACTATTATTGAAATGAGCATAAATAACTGAAGTGTTTTTTGTAAGATTACAAAATATTTTAACTTTGCTAATCAAAATCAAGGGAAGCTTTTTTACATAAATTTTATTCTCTCATGTCACATGTAAGTATCAAAACTTAATTACAGATTAACTCAGAGATAAGAAGCTAAGTATGCTTATTACAATATTCTCTTTAAAATAATCTTTTCCCTTTTAGGTCAATATGTCATGCCTCACAACAGATAATACAATTAATTTATTTAAAAAAATTGACAGTTGATTACTAGATAACAGTGTAGTTTATTGTTTCCCTTAGAATTTAATACTTTTATTAAATTGTATATTAAAAGAAGAAAATAGCTTTTCATGAAGATGTCCAGTAAACCAAAAATTCACCTTACAAAATTTACTTCGGGAATTATAATGTTCCAGGGCATGATATCCTCGTGATCTGGAATTAATTGAAGAATTGATGCAAGAATCATCATATATAGAAAAGAGTGAAAGGACCTGATCTCTGAGGTCAACAGACTGTCAAGGTAAGCCTGTGACACCATCCAAAGGGTGACATCCAGACTAAAGTTCTCCCAGTTCTGTTCCCTGCTTGATCTTTTGATCTCTGCTCAATGTTTCAATGTCATTACCTACAAGTAAGAAAGAAAGGTCATTTTTTTTTTCTCCTTAAACATGTAAGCTCTTTAATTTCAGTCTGCCTTTATTTTTGTTTTGTGGTACCAATTTGTCTCATGGGGTCCTTGGTAGTCCAAAATTCTCAAACTGGAAATAGGGTCTGAGCAAATAATTCTTTCCAGGAGAACCAAGTCAGTGACTCATAGTCATTAAAACATTCACGGATTTTGCAGCCAGGTAGAACTTGCTTTTGCTCCCAATTCCATTTATATTTCAATAGGTGACTCAATGAATTATTTAACTTTTCTTCAGATTTGTTAAATGTGAAATAAAATAGTAATATTCTTTTTTTACTTTACATTCTTTTTGAGTAATAACATTCCTTATCTCTGTCACATGTGTGATTTGGACTAACTAGTAGTGAGAAGTCCATGATTTTGGTAATAAAAAGGCATTAATATTTTCCCACATACACATATTACTCTATACATAGATGATTTTTAAGGCAAGCACTTTACTTTCATGTTCATTTTGCAAAGAAATATTACCATATGAATGTAATTTATGAATTGACATTTGGCAAGTTACTCTAATAATCTATAAATAACGTGTAACTTTAACTCCTGTGGTGTCATCAGAAAGAACTATGAGTCTCATCTCTTATCTGATCTCCAATTATGCCACTGCAGTGCTCATGTAGACTTCACGAAACATTAATGTGAAGTGAAAGGATTTACAGATGGGAACTGACAAGGAGTCATCTCCTGAGTGGGGAGAGCTCAGAAATAACCCTGAATCACCCCACTCTCTTGACCAGAAAATCTAAATGCAGTTCATTCCAAACAGAAACTTTTAAGAGTGGTTCAGAAGAGCTGGAGGTAGGAAATGGTCTTGGATGGACATCAAGTTCAAATTTTCAATGAGCACAAAAAAGAAAATATCTCCAGGGAGCATTGTGACCAGGATGATCTATAACACTTGGTGGGCAGATAGCAAAGTGCCTGGTAAAGTTGTCAAATGATGATGAACCTAGAGATACAACTGCCAAAGCAGGAGTGAAGACAGTTTTTGGAAGGTGATGAACATTTAATTTGTATATAGGGCATTTTGAGTCATGTAGTAGTTATCAATAGAAGTGACCGTGGTCTTGTACCTTATAACCTAAATCGAAAAATATCTGAAATCTTCTGGTAACCATAAATATCTACTTAACTGTTACACAATGTGAAAATTAAAAATAGAGTGTAGTTCTTTGCACTGAATCATTCAATAAATGCCTCTTGACTGATCCCTGGCATGAATGCAAAAGAAGAATGAATTAATGAGTGGATTCTACTATGATTTAAACGTATCTCACAAGGTACGGGTGTTGGGGAGAAACTTAATCCCTAAAGGCATTGTTCCTACAGTGGGTTAGTTACTTAGTGACTGCAGGAACAGGTTTCTGATGTGTTCAGGCCCCACCCCCCTTCATTTTCTCTGTTCCTCTCTTTTGTTTTTTCTTGCCTTTCCATCTCCCACCATTGGACAATGCAGCAAGAAGGCCCTTGCCAGATGTCGGCCCTTGATCTTGTACTTTCAAGCCTCCAGGACCGTGACCCACATAAATACCTGTTCAGCATACATTACCCCATCCCAGGTATCCTGTTATAGCAACACAAAATGGCTAAGACATGCAATTCATTGTCACATAGGCAAAAGCAAACAAATAAACTTTATATCGTATTTTCTTTTAGTGCTGAGTTTAAACTATGACTCTGGAGTTCTGTAACTGCTAAAAGGAGTTGTAAGCATAGAATTTTAATAATGTATAATTCTTTATTTTTTCCATATATATTAAATTATCTTGATCTGTAATGACAAAAATAAAATTTCTGTGTGATGATCCTTTCATAATTTTTTTTTTGAGACAGAGTCTTACTATGTTGCCCTAGGGAGAGTGCCATGGTGACACAGCTCACAGCAGCCTCAAACTCTTGGGCTTAAGTGAATCTCTTGCCTTAGCCTCCTAAGTAGCTGGAGTAGCAATGAGTTTCCAAGATCATAACATTATGGTAATAAACTTTTGACACAATTCACTGCATTTTGCTGTATTTTTATAATGAAATATTCCTTTTTGTGACAATAAAGTATTAAATCTCCTATGTTTGTAAAAGTCATTACTGTATATATAAGTTGAGTAGCATGCCTGCATCAAGAATACATACTACTCTTTTCACAACTGGATTTTATGCTCAAACATCTTGATAAATGATTAAACTTTTGAACATACAGGTTTTTCTGCCCTAAGCAGTTTAAAAACATCACTAATAAAATAAAACTTCATTGAAATACTATTATTAAGTGATGTATAGCTTTCTATCTTTCTACACATAAACATATATTACACATATAAAATAGTTCCATAAATGATCTTAGCACTGCCATTATGAAAATATCAATGTAGGTTAGGTTAAAATACTTTAATAATAGTTTAAATTTAAGAAATAGGACAAATGCAATATGTCCAGATATTGGTATTTGCTTAAGCTGAAATCTATAGGATCATGAAATGATTATTCCTAAGAATATCCAAATGTTGGTTAAGAATTGATCACTCCTAGTTTATATCTATTTTCTCAAATTTGATAATTATTTTAGTGATAAATGTCTGCTATTTATTTGATGGTCAATTTTTCGGACAAAAGTATATAGCCACAATTTTATTTTTTGTTTTCTCAGTGATCAGGTAAATCATCAGGCAAAAAGGGAGATACAAGATTTCTGAGATCGCTAAGATTGAGATGAAAAATTATTACTAGAAAGAAGTATGTGCTTTTAATTATGATAAGACTTAAGACTACCCCCTAAAATAAATGACACTGCGTGTACTATGGCAGAACAGCTCCACACTAGTAGGAATCCCCCATCTCATTCAATTCAGTCCTCATTACCAGTTACAGGAAACTTCTAAGAAAAATCCCCAAAATAGTGATCAAGAAATTGCCGACAATAGTGTGTATGAAGACTGCAGAATCCTGTGTGCACAGAGTGTATATAAGGGTTGTTGACATGTAGAGAGTTACTTGTTAACCTTCTTGTATGGTTCCTGGGAAATGTCTCGATTAACCAAATTTGCTGATGCAAAGGGCGTTCTTCAGTTTTTTAAACTGTGACAGCAGCTGGCAGCATGCTACAAAGGACCTATGCAGTAATCACCGGCTCACTCTATGAAAGCCACAAGGAAAACCTCTTTAGATGAAGCCCTCAAGGGTTTCACATCTCAGAACTGCTAAGATTTTGCAGTTAGAATGATTTTAGAAAAATTTAGAAGTAAAACTTCATTATGAATCTCTCCTACACTATATCCCCTGAGAAACTTATCACTGTTTGTCAACTGCAACAGAAGGCATAATGCTTTTTTATTAATAGGGTTCTTTTTTTTTTTTTCCAAAGGGATTGTTGTAAAATACCATGATTAATTGAAGACTTCTTTTTACTTCTGATTTGCCTGATTGACACAAGTAACCCTTGTTAATTTCCCCAGATGCCTAAAGCAGCAGTGGCAAAAGAACACAAGACAATGCATTATTTATTCTGATATTCAGTGGTCATTTCATCCTCATCACAAGTATTAATTTAATGAGGTCACATTACCATGCTTCCCACCAACGCTGACATGGGGAGTGTTGATAGATTAAGCACATTTACTCAAATTCACATGCAGCTGCTAAAAACTTTCTGTACATTATGCTATGCATAATTTCTATTACCAGTTGCATTAGAAAATAACAAAACAATTATGCCAAAAAGTTAGAAAGTTTTACCAAATGTCTCATATCTTTAGTTCATTGCTATTTAAAATAATTTGTCCAATTAAATGGCAGATTTAAAGTCTAATGGACTTGGTAAGTTTTTGCTAAACATATTTGTTTAGGAAGCATAATATTTTTGTTGCTATTTCTTATAGATCTTAGCCTTGTAACTTAAATACAAGACCATTGTGTGCCACTTTGTCAGTAGTATTTTGAGTGTTGTAGGATCTAATAAAATCTTATTAATCTTTAATTAAAAATGATTTAATCCATGGCTTAAATTCTAGACTCTTCCACCACTTCCTTGGACTTGCATTTTCAGATAATATTTAAGTATATGTATATTAGAAATGTAATATTTAAGAAAATGTAACTATAGATAATCAATTAAAGATAGCCTAAGGCAAATTTTGGAAGACTAATATTTTTGTAATATTTTTCTTATCTTCAAATATAGGCTCCAAAATACTTGTTTCAAACCCTTTAGATCATTACCAATAAACTAACATTCTCAGAAAGTATAGTACTATGCTAATTATTAAGATTTTGGATTTTGATGAAACTGGGAATATGTTCCTTAATTTTTTCAGATTAATATGAAGGTACAAATTTTTAGGTTACATTTTTTCCATTTCTAACATAAAGTTCAAGTTATAATTGAGCTCTTCACTCATGGGATGTGCTGAACACCCTCACCTTGTACACTGGAGGTGAGATCTCGCCAATCACTTTCCCTCCTCTCCCCTACCCCTCACTAGACTATACTCGTGGTTTTTTTTTAGCAGGGGTGTCCAATTGCTTATATATTGGTTTAATATTAGTATTGAGCACATTGGATCTTTGTTTCCATTCTTGAGATACTTTACTAAAAAGAGTATGTTTCAACTCCATCTTGGTAAACACAAACACGTAAAGTACCTGTCTTTTCTTATGGCTGAACAGTACTCTATGGCAAGCATGTGCCACAGTTCATTAATCTGTTCATGGGCTGATGGGCATTTGGGTTGCTTCCATGTCTTGGCAATTGTGCATTGAGCTGCAATAAACATTCTAACATAAATGTCCTTGTGATAAAATGATTTCCCCCCTTGGATTTTAGATACAGAATTTTAAATTACATCTATCCTCCATGTAATTCTCAGCATTAACGTTCTAAAATATAGATCCAGCATATTTCTTTGCCCTTATAAAGTGTTAATTGTTTTCACTCATAAAGAAAGACTAATTCTTCCCAAGGTGTGACTCTTTAAAAATCCTTGACATTGTCTATACAGTGTCATTTAACTGTCCTAGCAGGTCTCTGGTTTTATTTTCATGAACCAACCTGAAAAAGCCACTTCATTTTTAATCTCCTCCGTGACTCCTTATGAGACATCCCACAACCTTTGTCTCTGTCGTGCTCAAAAGAATCTTGAATGTCACACAGTGCTAAGTGACAACACTGCATAGTGATTATTTGCCAGCAAGCCAGGACTGACCATGAGTTCATCCAGGACACGGAGAACTTTTCATCTACAGTGCCCGTGATAGCGCCTGGCACAGAAGGATGTAGAGATAACTGAATCCAATGAGGATTACCTAAAAACGTTATGTCCAAAGGGAGGTGATAGAAAATTTAGTGAAGTTTGTGGCAGGATCATCTATATTAAACAGAATAAAGAGGCTTATTAATATGGAAGTTAGCAGTTAACTGCTGCTTCATCCCCTATCACAGGAAATATGGCCCCAGGCTTCCTTGTAAAGTCCAGATGACAATCTAGGCTGCCAGTCGGAGAGCTCAAAGGTCAGGATGAAGTGCACAGGCTATTCGGCCCCATGTGGTGAGCTCTCTTGGGGAGCTAAGTTAAACCTAACCATGTACTCACTTTATATACATGCTTCCTTCACCAGAATTCATGTACCATAAAGGGTAGAAACAGAATACTAAATTAGAATAAAGGTACAAGAGCTGGTTGAAAATTTAGAAGAGCTAAAATGTGATGAATGTCCTCTAAGTGCCAGACACTGTTAAGACTAACTTAATGCTCGGAAGTGCCGTTCGAGGAATATACTTTCTTCTTCTCTGTTATATAAGAAAATACTGAATATATATTTATTATCCGTGCTTATTTTGGTGTAGGTTTAGTGTAATTATTTGCTAAGGAATCAGGGTTATCTACTTACAGAAATCACTGGGAAAAATAATGATAATAAACACAATATAGAGAGTACTTACTATATGCCAGAGACATATAAGTGTCTGGTAAGTGTCTTGTAAGTGATTTCTGTTTATTATTGCTTTTAGTCCAGATCCAGGAGTTCTACAAAGTAGAAACTAATACTATGCTCATTCTATAGGAAATGCAATAAAAAAACTCCAAGACACTTAAATGACTTGTCCAAAGTCTCAAAAAATGCAAATAATCTGTTGAGAAGTTGAAATCAGGTATTATCTTTGTTGCCTCCCTAGAAGAACTTGCATGAGTGCTTGTATTTGTTTTGATGGAGATTCAATTTATGTCTATTTACAATATTTTAAGTAGCATTTCGTTTAATACTAAAATCAGTATCTTCATGAAATATTTTACTATGCTCAATGCTCAAAGATAATTTTATAACTTCAGCAATTTAGAATAAGAGCCCACACACATTTTAATAAGTAATGTATTATAGTTTATTTGAACTTATTTTTATGTTTCAAGTGGATTGAAACATTAAATTGAATAGGGTTATAGAGGCTGATTAACTTTTACTACTGTCCTATTATTACCCATATATATAACTCCATCATCTCGGTAAATAAAAAAAAAAATACACATTTCTATTTCTAAGCAGGCAGTGCATTAAATGGCTTTGCAAACCTTTTTCTTTAGTTAGGATTTCAAGCTTAAGAGGAGCTGAGAGCAAGATATGTCCCCAAAAGTACTAAAACCAACACATCAGTAATGTATTATTGAATTTCAACAATATTATTAGCATACATTTTAAGGAAAAAGTTACCTCAACATCATAGCTGGCTCAAGATTTGGGAGCATACTGAAAGCTAATCATTTCACACATAAACCTGATATTCTTTAGTACTTCCATTACATATGATTAAAGGCTGAACACAAGTTGGGGTGAGGGTTGGCTAGAAAAAGTGCTACATACTTCATTGCTGATGGTCACTATAGCCACCTGGAGGCACTCCCTTTGGGGAGCTATGCACTGAAAGCCATTGCCTAGTCCACCGTTCAAAGCAACTTTGTAACTATTTTTTTGGGAATGACCATCAGAGCTGCCTTTAGATAAGCTATGACAATTTAGTTCATTAATTCATCCTATAAAAAGTGCTACACACGTCACTGCTGAATATCACTACAGCCACCAGATGGCCAAGGGGAGTACTTTGAAGGTGACCATAGTAATATTGAGCGGTGATGTATGTAGCACTTTTTATTGAAGAGTTCACAATCTGAATTGTCTGATGTTGTATGTCAATCCTACTCAGAAAACTAAGTTAATTGATTCATCTTCGCCAAAATCTAGTTTAGCTAATATCCATTGTTTTTCTTTCTTTCTTTTTTATTGTTGAGGATTCATTGAGGGTACAAAGAGCCAGGTTATATTAATTGCATTTGTTAGGTGAGGTACCTCTTATAATTGTGTCCCACCCACAAAACGTGTGTTTCAAAAGTCACCATGGATGTCAGTTCCCACCAATGTGGCAAATCAAAGCTGTCTCTTAAAAATCTATACATATGCAACCTAGTTTTTAATTTTTTTTTCCACTGGAAGAATTAGAGTTATCTTGGATCACACATTAAATATACAAACACTAAGTAAAACTGATTATCACAAAGAAAAGATTCCTGCATATTTTTTGTAATAACCAACACCATAGATAAGCAAAATAATGTCCTCCCCAAATCAACCTGTGGCTTGCCAGCCACATGTTTGACACCTCTCAGATGATTTATCCATCACCTCAAAACTGAGGAACATTTCTTATAGATCCTAACCTGGATGACTTGGGGCTTAATCACAGTATATCTTTGAATTGCTGAATACTAAAACCCATAAATGGCTACCCATTGCTCTGAAAATGCAATTATATTCTTTCACCATAACCTCCAAGACTCTGAACGATCAGACCTCTTCTTGTTTCATAGGAATCTTCTTAGATTACCCTTAGAGTAAATGGCCATTCATTCTTTCAAATACTCTTTTCTAAAAATCAGTAAAATTGAGAAAATAATGCCATATTATTTTTTATTTCTTTCAAAAAAAGGATTTCAGGTATCTTTTAAAATTCATGGTATTATGTAGTATTTTACAAATGTATAAGTGAAGTATAAAGATAAAAGACAATCCGGAAAGATGTAATATGAAAGTAAAATTGGAAGTTCCTAAGTTAAATAGCTACTTAAATAAAAACAAATTTCTTTATAATCTCATTTTAATTTTAGTTTTAAAATAACTCATAAATATAAGAAGATAAATAAAATGCTTGTCCCATGATGCTGAAATTTTGGGGAGTAGGGTAAGACATATTGAATAAAATAATTAATGTGAAAGAACCACAGAAACACTAAATATGCATTCATTATTAGTAGTTTTATATATGCTTTTGTTGAATAGTCTTCTCCATCAATTTTATTTATTTAAATTATTTACCATATTTTAGTATATAATTTTATTTTTCTTACATTCCCCTTTTCATATTCAACTGTGTTGTCTCCCTAGGACACCCTGAAAAGCAGCTCTTTCTTTCTTTTTTTTTTTTTTTTTCCTTCCTGCCCATCTTTTTCTCTAGTATGTTTATTTCCCCTGGACCAATCCTGTCCTAACCATGTGGTAGATAGCATCAGAGGGCTAGCTACCAATGCATTCAGACCTCAAGACAACCCAAAATTATAGAATGGGCTTTGTAAATTTTAAGATATGGAAGACAGAATCTATGGCATAGACAGAATCCCCTGTGACACATTTTCAGGATTGAATTCTTTCCTGGTTTAATGAGAGAAATAGACTTGTCTGAGTCCTAGGCTCATATGTGTCCATAGAAGTCCCTTTCAGATGCAAAGACATGTTTTTGTACAATTGTACCCTATTTCATGAATCAAAGGAGGCTAACATCAACAATATGAGAACAAATATTGAAACATATGTCTATGATATGTTTTTTTATATAAACATCACATATTTTAGCTAACTCATTTGATGTATAGGGAATGAAGAAAAATCTATCATAAAGTTCCCCAGCATAAAAATACAGTTTTATTGTATCTACAAATAATGGAGGTAAGAGTAATGGCCAAAGACTTAGGTTTGGAATATACTTTTGTATAAGTTAACACTTTTAAAATAATTTTTTTATTTCAAAACATTATGGAATACAAGTGTTCTTGTATGGATAAATTGTATAATGCTGAAGCGAGAGCTTTTAGTGTACCCATCACCAGAACAATGTACATTGTAGCACACAGGTAAGTTTCTCACCCTCCCCTCCTCTTAGGTTCCAACGTCCTTTACACTACTTTATGATCACATGTACCCATTATTTGTTTTCTACTTATTAGTGAAAACATGTGTTTTTTTTTTATCCATTTCCTGAGAAACTTCACTTATGATAATGGTCTCCAGTTCCATCCCATGTCATTATACATTTGTCAAAACCCATAGACTGTATAATGACAAGAGCATGAACCCTAAAGAAAACAATGGCCTTTGATTGATAGTGATGTGCCATTTTAGGCTCATGGATTTTAATAAATGTACCCACTTTGGTGGGGGTGGCTGTGCCTGTGGTGAGAGGTATAGGAGGAACACAGGGACTCTACTTGGATGAAACTGGAGAACAATATCCTAAGTTGCTACAAAAGACATTTCCAAATGTACACCCCTATTTTCATTGCTCATCAATTGATGGGCACTTAGACCATACCTTTACAATTATGAATTGTGTCATAATAAGCATTCAGATACAGGTGTCTTTTTGATATAGTGACTACTTTTCTTTTGAATGGACTCCTAGTAGTGGTTTTGCTGCATCAAATAGTAGGTCTACTTTTAGTTCTTTGGGGATTGTCTATACTGTATTCTTCACAGGAGTTGTGCTCATTTATAGTCCTAATGAAAATGTGTAAGTGGGAATTCTGGAAATGGCCGATTACTAGCCATTGGCAGAGGCTCTTGACCAGAGGGAGAAAACCTGAACAGGATCAGACTCTATGAAGCCAAAGGTGGGGAACTGAGCCCAGAAAGAAGTTTGGCAAGGTTTTACTCCAAGCAATAACACTCAAGAAAACAAATTACAGGTACTGAGCCTATAGACTAGAGGACAGGAGACCCCTTCCCAAGTGGGAAGCCTGCTGAGGTTCTCTGCCAGAGAGCAGGGAACAAAAGACCTCTCATTTTACCTCACTGGAAAGATCTACTAAATACCTGGTCTCTTTATCCAGGGAGGTCCCACTTATGAACCTAGACACCTGCAGGGCATAAAATTGAACAAATATTTTCTACTACAATTTCAAACTTCCAGTCCACCCTTCCCCCCTTGCATGGCAGTCTGAAGTTCTTCCCCCTGCAAAGCACAGAGTGCTTGGTATTTTCCTGAGAGATCTTGGCATAGTGTGGACCACTGAACATGGAATCTGTGAATAGTGGGGAAGAAAAATGGTGTGGGAAGAAGGGAACACTCAGAGGGAGGAGGAGCAATTCACTGGGTATGACTATGCTCAGCCAGTGGTGGTGTTGACTCTTGGGCTGTGTCTGTTGGGAGGGGGTACAAAACTTCTGTCTCTGACTGAGCCTGCAAACAGGAGAGTGGTTACTCAGTGTAGACTGAGTTTGGTGGGCAGGGCTTGTCCCTGGCTCCAAATGGGCCAAGCAAGCAGAGGCTTGTTGCATGTGGACTGAGACCTGATGGCAAGGGTGTGGTCCCCTGACTCCAACATAGCTGGCAAGCCTCCAGGTGTGGACTGAGACCTGACCTGTGGGCAGATATGTGATCCCCTGACTCTAACTGGGCAGTGAGCAGAGGCTTGCCTGGTGTAGATGAGACTGGTGATTGGGCATGGTCCCAAACTCCAACAGAGCTCATGAACAGGGGTGAACTGAGACCAGAAGGCAGGAGCATGGTCCTCTGTCTTAAAACAGAACCAGTGAGCATAGGCTTGCTGGGTGTGGATTGAGACTAGTGGGTGGGGGCATGGTTCCCTGACTCCAACTGGACCAGTGCACAGAGAAGCAGAAATCAGTGTGAATTGAGTCTGGTGGGTGGGGGCATGGACCCTGGCTCCAATGGTGCTGTTGGAGACCCTTGGATCCCTCTCCATTGAGAAGGATTTGTACTGCCTGAGACAATTTGATTGGAACTCATGTCTTGGGCTGTCCACTTGGGGACACTCTGAAGTTGACCTTTGAAGTTCTGTAGCAGAAGAGAACTAAAGGGTTGGGTTGGGCTGCAGCTGTTTGTATCTCTCTATAGCCAAGATTTGAACCTAATACTGTGGCTTATTAGGATAGGATAGAGGTTGGCTGATTACAAAACAGAGCCAGTTTATGCTATCTCACCAAGTAGGTCCTCAGAGTCTCTGCCCAAAACTCTGAAAGGAGCCTTTGTAAAGATGTAGGGAATAAGCCACAATTACAAAGCCTAGTGCTTTTTTAAAGGGCTGATTATCACTACTACCTGGCAACCCCAATTCAATCTCACTCTACCAGTTCTAATAACCAAACAGTGGAAAATAAACATGGTGTGGAACCAAGGGAAGAACTCTGGTAACATGAATAATGAGAGTAGATCACCCCCCCCCACACACACACACAACAAAATGATGAAGGAGATACAACTGAAGATGCCATGCATAGACAAATGGCTGAAATGTCAGGAATCAAATTTAGAATATGGATGGCAAATAGGATGAATAGAATGGAAATGCATCAATATTCATAAGTGATATTGGTCTATAATTTTCTTTTCTTGTCGGGTCTTTCCCTGGTTTGGGGATCAAGGTGATGTTTGCTTCATAGAATGTGCTGGGTAATATTCCTTCTTTTTCTATATTTTGGAAGAGGTTTAGTAGTATAGGTACTAGTTCTTCTTTAAAGGTTTGGTAGAATTCTGACGTAAAGCCATCTGGTCCTGGGCTTTTCTTTTTAGGGAGATTTTGTATAGTTGATGCTATTTCAGAAGTTGATATAGGTCTGTTCAACATTTCCACTTCATTCTGGCTAAGTCTTGGCAGGTGGCGTACTTCCAGGTATTGGTCGATTTCTTTCAGATTT
This sequence comes from Nycticebus coucang, assembly GCF_027406575.1. Taxonomy (NCBI): domain Eukaryota; kingdom Metazoa; phylum Chordata; class Mammalia; order Primates; family Lorisidae; genus Nycticebus; species Nycticebus coucang. The sequence goes on along the minus strand of NC_069792.1, from coordinate 28,529,448 downwards.
TCATATTTCTAAGAGTAGAGTTTCTTGTAGTATTCGTTAAGGATTTTTTGAATTTCTGAGGGGTCTGTTGTTATTTCATCATTACCATTTCTGATTGATGAAATTAGAGATTTTTAATAAGGACCATACGATTCTTTCAATTGATGCAGAAAAAGCTTTTGATAATATCCAGCATCCCTTCATGATCAGAACACTTGAGAAAATTGGTATAGAAGGGACATTTCTTACACTGATAGAGGCCATCTACAGTAAACCCACAGCCAATACCGTATTTAATGGAGTTAAATTGAAATCATTTCCACTAAGATAAGGAACCAGGCAAGGATGCCCATTGTCTCCATTGCTCTTTAACATTGTAATGGAAGTTTTAGCCATTGCAATTAGGGAAGAAAAGGTGATCAAGGGTATCCACCTAGGGTCAGAAGAGATCAAACTTTCACTCTTCGCAGATGATATGATCATATATCTGGAAAACACTAGGGATTCTACTACAAAACTTTTAGAAGTGATCAAGGAATACAGCAATGCCTCAAGCTACAAAATCAGCACCCATAAAGCTGTAGCCTTTATATATACCAACAATAACCAAGTAGCAAAAACAGTCAAGGACTCTATTCCTTTCACAGTAGTGCCAAAGTAGATGAAATATTTGAGAGTATACCTAACAAAGGACGTGAAAGATCTCTACAAAGAGAAGTATGAAACTTTAAGAAAAGAAATAGCTGAAGAAGTTAACAAATGGAAAAACATACCATGCTCATGTCTGGGAAGAATCAACATTGTTAAAATGTCCATACTACCCAAAGCAATATATAATTTTAATGCAATTCCTATTAAAGCTCCATTGCCATATTTTAAAGATCTTGAAAAAATAATACTTCATTTTATATGGAATCAGAAAAAACCTCGAATAGCCAAAACATTATGCAGCAATAAAAACAAAGCTGGAGGAATCACACTACCAGACCTGAGACTATACTATAAATCGATAGTGAACAAAACAGCATGGTACTGGCACAAAAAACAGAGTAGTGGATGTCTGGAACAGAATAGAGAATGAAGAGATGAATCCAGCTACTTACCATTATTTGATCTTTGACAAGCCAATTAAAAACATTCAGTGGGGAAAATATTCCCTATTTAACAAATGGTGCTGGGTGAACTGGCTGGCAACCTGTAGAAGATTGAAACTGGATCCACACCTTTCACCATTAACTAAGATAGACTCTCACTAGATAAAAGATTTAAACTTAAGACATGAAACTATAAAAATACTTGAAGAAAGTGCAGGGAATACTCTTGAAGGAATCAGCCTGGATGAATATTTTATGAGGAGGACTCCCCAGGCAATTGAAGCAGTGTCAAAAATACACTACTGGGACCTGATCAAACTAAAAAGCTTCTGCACAGCCAAGAACATAGTACGTAAAGCAAGCAGACAGCCCTCAGAATGGGAGAAAATATTTGCAGATTATACCTCCAATAAAGGTCTAATACCCAGAATCCACAGAGAACTCAAATGTATTAGCAAGAAAAGAACACTTGACCTCATCTCAGGGTAGGCAAGGGACTTGAAGAGAAACTTCTCTAAAGAAGACAGATGCATGATCTACAAACACATGAAAAAAGCTCATCATCCTTATTCATCAGAGAAATGCAGATCAAAACCCCTTTGAGATATCACCTAACCCCAGTAAGAGTAGCCCACATAACAAAAACCCCAAACCAGAGATGTTGGTGTGGATGTGGAGAAAAGGGCACACTTCTACACTGCTGGTGGGAATGCACACTAATATGTTCCTTCTGGAAAGATGTTTGGAGAATAGAGATCTAAAAATAGACCTGCCATTCGATCCTATAATTTCTTTATTAGGTTTACACCCAGAAACCAAAAATCACAATATAACAAAGACATCTGTACCAGAATGTTTATTGCAGCCCAATTCATAATTGCTAAGTCATGGAAGAAGCCCAAGTGCCAATTTGCTAGTCCACGAATGGACTAGCAAATTGTGGTACATGTATACCATGGAATATTATGCAGACTTAAAGAATGATGGAGACTTTACCTCTTTCCTGTTTACATGGATGGAGCTGGAACATATTCTTCTTAGCAAAGTCTCTTAGGAATGGAAGAAAAAGTATCCAATGTACTCAGCTCTACTATGAAGCTAAATTATAGCTTTCATATGAAAACTCTAACCCAACTATAGCACAAAACTATGGGGAAAGGGCCAAGGAAGGGGAAGGGAGTGGGGAGGTTATGGTGGAAGAAGGGTAATGGGTGGGGCCACACCTACGGTGCATCTTAGAATGGGTACAGGTGAAACAGTAAATTTAGAATACAAATGCCTACATACAGTAACTAAGAAAATGCCATGAAGGCTATGTTGAACAGTTTGATGAGAATATTTCAGATTGTATATAAAACCCGCACATTGTACCCCTTGATTGCACTAATGTACACAGCTGTGATTTAACAATAAAAATAAATTAATTAATTAAAAATAAGAAATTGAAATGCAGAGAGTACTTCTAAAGTTGTCTCAAGACATTAATGAATTCAAAGACAAAGTCACCAAATATATGGACACAATGAGAAAAGAGATAGCAGAGCTCAAGAAAATGAAAAAGTTATTTGAGGTGCTCCAAAATACAGTAGAATCCCTCAGTAATACAGTTTATCAGGAAGAAGAAAGGATCTCTGAAATTGAATACTAACCTTTTGAACATTTTCAAATGCTCAAAGAGGAAGAAAAATGTAGAGCAAAAACTTATCATTCCCTAAGAGAGTTGTGGGATCATTCAAAAAGATCAAACATTCATCTTATAGGAATTCTTGATGGACAAGAGGATGGTTCTAAAGGTACAGATACTCTTAAGGTAGAGTATCTGTAGAGATTATGGAGACTTTTCCAAGCATTGCAAGACATACAGAAATTCATGTAATAGACTATTTCAGAACCCCAGCAAGACTTAATCCAAATAAAGCATCTCCTGGACACATTGTGATTAACTTTGTCCAAGTTAAGATGAAGGAGAAAATTCTGCAAGAAGCCAGATGTAAGAAAAGCATTACCTACAAATGGAGAACTATTGAAATGACTGTAGATCCCTCAGCTTAAATGTTTCAAGCCAGTTGAGGATGGTCATTGACTTTCAATCTCCTAAAACGAAACAACTTTCAGCCTAGGATCCTGCTAAACTGAGTTTCATTTGTGATGGAGAAAGCAAATAGTTTAATGACATACACATGTTAATTTGCCATAACTAAACCAGCTCTCCAGGATATTCTCAGACCCATCGTCCATAATGACCGGCACAATGCTCTACCACCAAAGTAAACTCACTCAGAAATTTTTGAACAAAACCCCAAATGGTAAAAGGATTAAAAATGTCCCCTGGACATTTGAAAAACATGACACCGAAACCACTACGAGGCTTATCGATTCTCTCTATGTGAATGACTTAAATTCTTCCCTAAGGAGACATAGGTTGGCTGAATAGATAAATAAACTCAGACCAGATATCTACTGCATTCAAGAATCTCATCTTGCCTTAAAGGAGACTCAGGGTGAAGGTATGTAAATCTATAATATAGGCAAATGGAAATCAGAAAAAAGCAGGGGTTGCAATTTTATTTGCAGATACAATTGGCTTTCAACCAACAAAGAAAAAATATATAAAGATGGTCACCACATATTTGTCAGGGGAAAAATCCAACATGAGTATAGACAAGAGATTTTGATAATTAACATTTATGCACCCTACCAGAATGCTCTTCAATTTATAAAGCAAACCCTAATGGATATGAACAACTTGATATCTTCCTGAACTATAATAGTTGGAGATTTTAACACTCCTTTGACAATTTTGGATAGATCCTCCAAGAAGAAACTAAATTAAGAAATATTAAACTCGAAGCTGGTCCTAGAACAAATGGACCAAACAAACCTGTACAACACATTTCATACCTATAAAACTGTGTATACATTATTTCCATCAGCCCACAGATTATCCTCCAAAATTGATCATATTTTAGAACACAAGTCTAGCCTCAGCAAATTTAAAAGTACAAAAATTATTCCTTGTATCTTCTCAGATCGCCAAGCAATAAAAATTGAACTAAACAGCAACAGGAATCTTCATACTCAAACAAAATCATGAAAACTAAATAATGTTAGGCTGAATGATACCTGAGTCAAAGATGCAATTAAGAAGGAAATCACCAAATTTTTGGTACAAAATGATAATGAAGACACAAATTATCAAAACCTTTGAGATACTGCAAAGGCAGTCCTAAGAGGAAAATTTATATAATTGAAAGCCTTCATCAAGAGAACAAAGAGATGAGGACAACAACTAATGGATAATCTTAAGCAACTGGAAAAGGAAGAACATTCCAACCCCAAACCCAGCAGAAGAACAGAAATAACCAAAATTAGGGCAGAATTAAATGAAATTAAAAACAAAAGAATCATTCAGAAGATCAACGAAAGAAAAAGTTGGTTTTTTGAAAAGATTAATAAAATTGATAAACTTTTGGCCAATCTAACCAGAAACAGAAAAGTAAAATTTCTAATATTGTGTATCAGAAAAGATAAAGGACAAATAACACCAAATACCTCAAAAATTAAAAAAAAAAAAATCCTCAATGATTACTACAAAAAACTCTATTCCCAGAAATATGAACATATGAAGGAAATGGACCAATACCAGAAGAATGCCACCTCCCTAAACCGAACCAGAAAGAATTAGAAATTTTTAATAGTGATAACTGATATCAATTACTGAAATAACATCAACAATACAAATTATCCTAAAAAAGAAAAGTCTGGAACCAGATGGCTTCATATCTGAATTCTATCAAACCTTTAAAGAGAACTAGTACTTATACAATCTTTTCCAAAGCATAGAAAAAGAAAGAATATTTCCCAACACATTCTATGAAGCAAATATCACCCTGATCCCCAAACCAGGAAAGGATCCAACAAAGAAAGAAAATTATAGATCAATGTCTATAATTAATATTAATGAATATCAATGCAAAAATATTCAATAAGATTTTATCAAACAGAATTCAACAGCACAGCAAAAAAATTATGCACCATGATCAAAGTGGTTTTATTCCAGTGTTACAGAGTCAGTTCAACATATGCAAATCTATAAATATAATACATCACTAAATATAATACATCATATAAATAAAATAAAAAACAAAGACCATATGATTCTCTCAATTGATGGCAGAAAAAGATTTTGATAATATGCAGCTGTTTTGGCTACTACAGTCTTATAGCATAATTTGAAGTCAGGTAAAGTGATGCCTACAGGTTTGTTCTTTTGGCTTGAGATTGCTTTGATTATTCAATCTCTTTTTTGTTCAATATGAAGTTTAGAATTATTTTTTCTAGATCTGTTAAAAGTTACGTTAATATTTTGATATGAATTGTGTTGAATGTATAAATTACTTTTGACAGTATGGAGATTTTAAATATTGATTCTTCTAATCTAAGAGCAAGAGATATTTTTCCTTTGTTTTTGTCATATATGATTTCTTTCCTCAGTGTTTTGTAGTTCTCATTGTAGAGATCTCTCACTTTCTTGGTTAAATATATTCCTAGATATTTTATTTTCTTTGCAGCTATTATAAAAGGCATTGTATTCTTGATTTGACTCTCAGCTTGAATGTCAATAGTTTATAGAAATACTATTGATTTGTTTATTGAATTTTGCTGAATTTATTTATCAATTTTAGAAGCATTTTGGTGGAGTTTTTAAGGTTTTCTAGGTTCAAGATCATATCATCAGCAAATGAATAATTTCACCTTTTCTGATTTGGATGTCTTTTATTTTTTTTCTTTTGCCAGATTACTATACTTCTGCTAATCTTCTGGTATTATGTTGAATGGAAGTAGTAACAGTGGGTACTGTTTTTGTTCTAATTCTTAAATGAATGCTTTTAATTTTTTCTCATTCAATATGATGTTGGCTGTGGGTGTGTCAGTACAACTTTTATTATTTTGAAATATATTCCTTGAATGCCTAATTTCTTGAGAGTTTTTACCATGCAGGGATCTGGATTTTATTAAACATTTTTTCTACATTTGTTGAGATGAGCATATGGTCTTTGTTTTTACCTGTTTATGTAGTGATTCACATTTATTGATCTGGATATGTTGAACCATCCTCGCATCCCTGGGATGAAACCCACTTAACTGTAGTGGATTATCTTTTTCATGTGCTATTTAATCCAGTTGGCTATTATTATTTTGAGAACTGTAGCATCTATTTCATAAGGAATATTGGTGGGTTGTTTTTCTTTTATGCTATGTCCTTTCCTGGCTTTCATATCAAGATGATACTGCCTTCTTGGAATGAGTTATAAAGGGTCTGCTCCTTCTCAATTCTCCAGAATAACTTCACTAAAAAGATTGAAAAGGGTGACAGTTCTTTGTAGGTAGAATTTGGATGTGAATATATCTGGGCTAGGATTTTTTGTTGTTATTGTCGTTGGGAGAGTTTTAATTACTGTTTTAATCTGTTGCTTATTATTGTTCTGATCTGAATTTGTATTTCTTTCTGATTCAGGGTTTGGAGATTCTGTGTCACCAAAAATTTATCCAGTTCCCTCAAGGTTTTCCATAATAGCTTGTGTGCACAGAGGTTTTCATAATAGTAGCAAATGATAGCTTTGGTATTAGTTGTAATTTCTTCTTTTTCATTTCTTATTGAGCATTGTCCGTTCTCTTCTACTAATCTAGCTAGAGGTCTACTGATTTTATTTATATTTTCAAAGGACCCTAACCCTAATCCTAACCCAACTTTTTGTTTTGTTGATCCTTTGTATTTTTTGTTTATTTATTTGTTTCCATTTCATTTAGTTCTGAGCTTTGTTATTTCTTCTGCTAGTCTTTGGTTTGCTTTGTTCTTTTTTCTAATTCCTTGAGTTGTAATATTAGGTTGTTAATTTATGATCTTTCTCCTTCAGAAGTAAGCATTTAAGGCTACAAGTTTTTCCCTTAGCAAAGCTTTTACCATATCCCATGAACTTGGGCAGCTTGTATTGCCTTTGGTATTCAATTTGAAAAATTTTGATTTTGATTTCCATCTTGATTTTGTCAGTAACCCAAGGATCTTTCATCAGTATGTTGTTTAATTTTTGTTATTTCCAAGTATTTGTGTGTTTTTGACAGTTTCTCTTGTAATTGACTTCTAGTTTTATTTTGCTGTGGTCTGAGAAAATATGTGGTATGACTTTGATATTTTTAAATTTGCTGACACTTTTTTTTGCATCCTAACATACGATATATCTTGGAAAATGTCCCATGTGCTGATGAGAAGAATGTATACTCTAGTTTTTGGATAGATTGTCAAGTCCATTAATTTTAGAGTTCCCTAAGTCCAGTGTTGTTTTGTGGATATTACGCTTCAATGATTTGTCCAGTTCTATCAGTGAAGAATTGAATTCTTCAGACATTATGATGTTGCTGTTTCTTTCTTTCCTTATATCTAGTAAAATTTGCTTTCTGAATCCAGGAGCTCTTGTTCTAGGTGCATATACACAGAAGAACCTTCACACTGACCATCTTCCTACATTGGCCACCTCTTTAATGACCTAATTTTCCTAGATCAGACATGCATAGCATGTACATATACAGTAGGCCTAGTTCCTTATGTTGACCACCTTCATATGCTGACCAATTTGTTACAGTCCCTTGGGTACCCAACTTACAGAGGTTCTACTATATTCATAATTCTTATATCTTCTTTTCAAATTGATCTTCTTATCATTATAAAATGGTCATCTTTTTTATTTTTCTACTTTTTTGCATCACAGTCTATTATATCTGATATTAGAATAACTATTCCTATTCACTTTTGGTTTCTATTTTCATGGAATGTTTTTTCTCATCCCATTTAACTTGTATATATGAGAATCTTTGTGTGTTAAATGAGTTTCTTAAAGCAGATGTTCGAGGTGTGTTTTTTCCCCTCATTCAGCCAATCTATACCTATTAAGTGCATTAAGAGCACTCACATTCATTAATATATGAGATTTTATTCTGGTCATCATTTTGATTGTTACCTATTTGCTATGTCCTGGCCCTTGCATTACTCATTTATAAGAGCTCTGAGTTTTAACTTTGGGGTGTTTTTGTACTGGTAAATACCAATTCTGTTCCATTCATAGGTGACTCTTCAACATTTCTCATAGGGCAGGTGGTGACAAGTTCTCTTAGTGTTTGCTTATCTGGGAAAGACTTCATTTCTCTTTCACTTATGAAATGTAGTTTCGGGATAGAAAATTCTTTCCTGGCTTTTATTCTGTTAGAAGAGACTGAAGATAGAAACCCATTTTTTTCTAGATGGCAAGGTTTCTGTTGAGAATTCTGTGGCTAGTCTGATGTGTTTTACTTGATTTTTTTGTCTTACATCTTGCAAGAGTTTCTCCTTCACATCAACTTTGGCCAGTCTAACGATCATAAGCCTTTGGGATGCCCGTTTAGGGAATGAAGCCAGTGAATCTCCCAGAAGTTTGTTTGGCTTCTTGCATCTAGATGTCTAAATATTTAGCAAGATCAGGTGAGTTTTTCTCCCTTATTCCTTCAAATAAGTTTTCAAATACTTTTGCTTTTTCTTCTTTGCCTTCTAGGATCCCCATGATTCTTAAATTTTTCTTTTTTACATACTACAATATTTTTCATAGACTTTGTTTCTTTTATTTATTTTTTACTATGCTAATTTTAAAAGTCTATTGTCTTTTGTAAAGGAAGTTGGAGGCATTTGAAATACTTTCTCTTTACCCAGCCTGTGGTTTTTTAAATTATATTGGGACACCCAGTTTGATCTCTAAGACAGTAAATGATGCTTGTACGTTACAGTCAGACATACCCTGTATGACTGAATTGGTAAATGGTATAATGTGCCCTGTAAGTTGTACTCCCTACCTTTAGGATTTTCTTGCGAGAGAGAGCCACCTGCAGTGGTGTTTTGGGGGGATATGTGACCAACTTTAGTCTATCAGAAGAAGCACTCAGATGTTTCAGTTTCTGGGTGAGGCCCTGGATATCCTTGGGGACTCCTTATTATACACTTCAGCAGAGGTTGTTGCAGGCATGAAACTGGGTAGGGCTATTTCAGGTGAGCCTGTGTGCAGGGTACACAAAGGTGGGTAAAAGATTTATCTTGGCAGGAATTGATGGTTCACTCCCAGGCCACTAGGCTGAGACATCACTACCAATTTAGAAATTCTGCTTGCTGGGGAGGAGCAATCTGGGATTCATAGAATGTAAAAAGTGGGGTTCACTTTCCTTCTTACTTCCCTGCCCCATAGATATTACAGTTTATGACCACAAGTGGTAGCCCAATCAGCTAAGCTCACCAGAAGTGGTGTTATAGGCTTAGAGGCTTCCTGCCCAGGATCCTGCCTTGGATGGACCAAAAGCATGGCTTTTCTGGGGGGAAAAGGGGTGCTTCTTGAGTGTGTTGCAGCTCAGACACACATCACACTTTTAGTTCTGCCCACGATGGGTTCCCTTGTTTCTCAACATTAGTTCACACACCTCCCCTCTGTGTTCCTTAGCAACCCAGTCAAGTCCTGGTGGGTACAGGATTCCACATGTAGGCCTATCTTCTGATCCCTCAAGTTTGACTTATGACTATGCCAGAAAGAAGCATGCTGTTTCTGAGGTGCCTGTGTAGTGCTAAGGCTGGCTTAATGTCTCTCCAATTCATGCATTTGCCTTGCTCTGCTAGAATAGGCCAGTGTGCCATACTGGGGAAGGTTGGCAGGTTGGGGATCACATCGAGTACCCTTGGTCTGCTGGTGGCTTTTAAGAGGAAAAGCATGAACCCCAATCTCTGTGGCAACCTCTATGTTGTAGTTGTGCCAATAGAGGGGAAGCAACATATCCTGACAGTCCTGACTCATTGTCCCTTGCAGCACCTATGCTGACTTGTCTGCATTCAGCAGCAGTGGGAATGGGACAGGTAGAGAAGAACCTGAATGGAAGACAGCTGGCATTCTGGTCCTTTTTCTCCTGAAGGACTCCCTGGTTTGCTACACTCTTCTCTCTCCTTGAAGGCAGCCTGCTCTGAGCATCACAATTCTGGCATCACACAGTTCTCTGTGGACCCATCACCTCCTTGTGGTCACTGTAGTCTAGGCAGGTTTGGGGAAATGTTTATGTGGAGACAAGTAACAAAAAACAAACAAGCAAACAAACAAAAAATTCTAAAGGATTGAAGATTTTGGAGGGAACAAAGGCACACAATGGGTAGAAAAACAGTATAGTGCCTATCATCTTGGCTCAGGTCTGTGGTGAGGGTAGAGACACTGAGGGGGTGGGCAGCCTGGTACTCTGTTCTCAAGAAGCTCCTGGTGCACTTGTGGCAGCTTCCTTTAGGTTCATGGGTCTAGAGCAGCTTTTCAATAGTTTGGAAGTCTGCAGTCTGCCAGAGATGTGAGAGAAGGAGAAATAAATACCCCTAACCACCTTTTCTGTGAGCCTCCAAATTCTTTAGGTATTCTTCTCTACTAAAAATCTTACTCCTTCTTGTTCTATTCTGCAACTTCTTCCTGTGGAATCTCAGATAGATTCTGGCACCTCTCCCTCTGAATTATGCCAGAGCTTTTTTTTTTTTTTCCCTAAAACTTTTCCTTTTTTTCTGGTATGATCTGATGACTTTTGTCTCTAGTCAGACATCTTGTCAATCTCAAAACATCTAAGTTATTAAATCTTAAATCTACATCAATAAGAAAAGCAAAGTTCATTACATACAAAAAATAAAAAAGAATTACATCCTGAACCTGTGGCAGGAGTTTGAGATTGTGCAGCGGATACACCAGGTTTGATTGCAGGTAGGTGGTGATAATGAAAATATAAAGAGTAACAGGCGATGGGGCAGACAAGATGGCTGACTGAAGCCAGATTTCCACAGAGGCTCCTGTCCAGAAGGAGAGTTAAAGAACAGAAATTTAGCAAGTAATCTGGTGGAGTAGAGCTGCACCAAGAGAGAAGGTTGAAGAATGCACGTCATCCCCACTGAGGTGAGCTGCAACCCCAAGGATACAAGCAAAAGGTACAAAATCCATCATCAAGCAGACGGGAATCCCCTCCACCCATGAGAATGGCTTGGAGTGCCCTACAAACAAATGAGCAGAGTTGAAAGGTCCTCCCAATACACTCCATGGGACAGACCCTCTAAAAACTGCACCTACCTCCCATGCTAGGGTGCCATGGCATTCTGCCAGCCATAAAACTGTATAAAACTGTATTTATTCTCAACCTGCAATTCTGAGCTCCCAGCACTCCCCTCCACTCTCACTCTGAGGTCTGGAGGCCTATCTCCCAGGAGTCCAGATTCTTGGGTGATTTCTCGAGGGGTGTGGACAGGGCCTGGACTACAGCTGGTCAGTACTGATTCTGTGGCACAGGAGTGAGGAGAGGATGGTTGGCTGAAAGGGAACCATGCTGGAATGGCTGTGCCCCGAGGCGCAGAGCAGCAGCTGTTTTTGGCAATAATAGGTCTTACCACCTGATATTCCGAAGCCACACCCCTGTTTCTCTGGGCAACTAGAGGAGGCCAGGCATCTTCTCAGGTGGCAACCACTGCTGAACAGATCAGGGACAAAAACGTAGGCCCCCTGAGACTTCAACCCAGAGTAACTGTTTCACTAGGGTCGGACATAGACAGGTTGAAAACAAGACAAAACCACTTAGCCCCACCACACCAAACAGATCCCCAGTTTCTCAGGCCATAGCACTGTACGGGACCTCAACAAAGCTCCAGGGGAAAAGTCAAATTATGTAATGTAATCATGGGGTGGAATCAGAGTAAAAACTCTGGTAACATGAATAACCAGAATAGATCAACCCCTCGCATGGAAAGATATGGCAGATGTAACTGAAGATCTCATTCATAAACAGCTGGCTGAGATGTCAGAAATCGAATTCAGAATTTGGATTGCAAACAAGATTAATAGAATGGAGGAAAAATTGGAATTAGAAATTCAAGGAGCAATTTAAAAGTAGGAATTAGAAATTCAAAAAGAAATACAAAAGTTGTCTCAAGAATTTAACGAATTTAAAGACAAAACCACCAAAGATTTTAATGCACTGAAGCAAGAATTTTCAGCCCTCAAAGATCTGAAAAATACAGTAGAAGCCTTCAGTAACAGAGTGGAACAAGCAGAAGAAAGGATTTCTGACATTGAAGAAAAAGCTTTTGAATGCTCCCAACCTCTCAAAGAGGAAGAGAAATGGAGAGCAAAAACAGATCATTCTCGGGCGGCGCCTGTGGCTCAGTGAGTAGGGCGCCGGCCCCATATGCCGAGGGTGGCGGGTTCAAACCCAGCCCCTGCCAAACTGCAACAAAAAAATAGCCGGGCATTGTGGCGGGTGCCTGTAGTCCCAGCTGCTCGGGAGGCTGAGGCAAGAGAATCATGTAAGCCCAAGAATTAAGAGGTTGTTGTGAGCCATGTGACGCCACGGCACTCTACCCGAGGGCGGTATAGTGAGACTCTGTCTCTACAAAAAAAAAAAAAAAAAAAAAAACAGATCATTCTCAGAGAGTCTGGGATAATTCAAAGAAGGGTAATATCCGTCTCATTGGAATCCCTGAAAGTGATGAAGTGGCCTCACAAGGCACAGAGGCCTTTCTCCATGAAATTATGAAAAAGAATTTTCCAGACATGCCAAGAGATTCTGAAATTCACATAGCAGACAGTTTCAGAATCCCAGCATGACTCAATATGAATAAGACATCCGCCACGCATATCATAATTAACTTCACTAAAGTTAATATGAAGAAGAAAATTCTGAAAGCAGCCAGATGTAAGAAATCCATTACCTACAAAAGGAAAGAATATTAGAATGACTGCAAATCTCTCTGCTGAAACTTTTCTAGCCAGATGAGGGTGGTAATCAACTTTCAATCTCTAAAACAAAATAATTTTCAACCCAGGATCCTGTATCTAGCTAAACTGAGTTTTATTTATGATGGAGAAATTAAATAGTTTAATGACATTCATATGTTGAGAAATTTGCCATAACCAAACCAGCTCTTCAGGATATTCTCAGACCTATTTTCCATAATGATCAGCCTAATCCTCTACCACAAAGATAAACTCACTCAGAAACTTTTGATCAAACTCCAACTTCCACAGTGCTAAAAGGATTAAAAATGTCCACTAGACTTTTGAAAAACTCGATACCCAAAATTTTACCAGACTTACAAATATTCTCCATTAATGTGAACAGCTTAAACTGTCCTCTAAAGAGGCATAGGTTAGCTGACTGGATACAAAAACTCAGGTCAGATCTTTGCTGCATACAAGAGTCACAGCTTACCGTAAAAGATAAATATAGACTCAGGGTGAAAGGATGGTCATCCATATTTCCGGCAAATGGTAATCAGAAAAAAGCAGGTGTTGCAATTCTATTTGCAGACACAATAGGCTTTAAACCAACAAAAGTAAAGAAGAATAAGAATGGTCACTTTATATTTGTTAAGGGTAATACTCAGTGTGATGAGATTTCAATTATTGATATTTATACACCCAACCAGAATGCACCTCAATTTATAGGAGAAACTCTAACTGACATGAGCAACTTGATTTCCTTCAGCTCCATAATAGTCAGAGATTTCAACACTCCTTTGGCAGTGTTGGATCGATCCTCCAAGAAGAAGCTGAGCAAAGAAATTTTAGATTTAAACCTAACCATCCAACATTTGGATTTAGCAGAAATCTACAGAACATTTCATCCCAAAAAAACTGAATATACATACTTCTCATCAGCCCACAGAACATACTCCAAAATCAATCACATCTTAGGTCACAAGTCTAACCTCAGTAAATTTAAAGGAATAGAAATTATTCCTTGTATCTTCTCAGAACACCATGGAATAAAGTTGAACTCGGTAACAACAGGAATCAGCATACTCATACAAAAACATGGAAGTTAAATAACCTTATGCTGAATGATAGCTGTGTCATAGATGAGATTAAGATAGAAATTGCCAAAATTTTGGAACAAAATGACAATGATGACACGAGTTTTCAGAACTTCTGGGATACCACAGAGGCAGTCCTAAGAGGGAAATCTATAGCCCTGTAAGCCTTCCTCAAGAGAATGAAAAGAGAGGAATCAACAAATTAATGGGACATCCAGTTTCCTAGCAACTGGAAAAGGAAGAACATTCTAACCCCAAACCCAGTAGAAGAAAAGAAATAACCAAAAGTAGATCAAAATTAAGTGACATTGAATATAAAAGAATTATACAACAGATCAATAAATCAAAAAGTCTGTTTTTAGAAAAGGTCAATAAAATAGATAAACTTTTGGCTAACATAACCAGGAAAAAAAGAGTAAAATCTCTAATTTCATCAATCAGAAATGACAAAGGTGAAATAACAACAGACTTCTCAGGAATTCAAAAAATCCTTAATGAATATTACAAGAAACCTTATTCTCAGAAATATGAAAATCTGAAAGAAATTGACCAATACTTGGAAGCACATCACCTTCCAAGACTTGGCCAGATACAAGTGGAAAGGTTGAACAGGCCAATATCAAATTCTGAAATAGCATCAACTATATGAAATCTCCCTAAAAAGAAAAGTCCGGGACCAGATGGCTTCACTTCAGAATTCTACCAAACCTTTATTTATTTATTTATTTTTTTGTAGAGACACAGTCTCACTGTACCGCCCTCGGGTAGAGTGCCATGGTGTCACTCGGCTCACAGCAACCTCCAACTCCTGGACTTAAGCGATTCTCTTGCCTCAGCCTCCGGAGTAGCTGGGACTACAGGCGCCCGCCACAACGCCCAGCTATTTTTTGGTTGCAGTTTGGCCAGGGCTGAGGTTTGAACCCGCCACCCTTGGCATATGGGGCCGGCACCCTACTCACTGAGCCATAGGCACCGCCCTACCAAACCTTTAAATAGGAACTAGTACCTATATTACTCAACATGCTCCAAAATATAGAAAAAGAAGGAAGACTACCCAACACCTTCTATGAAGCAAACATCACCCTGATCCCAAACCAGGAAAAGACCCAACAAGTTAAGAAAATTATAAAACAATATCACTAATGAATATAGATGCAAAAATATTCAACAAGATCCTAACAAACAGAATCCAGCAACACATCAAACAAATTATACATCATGACCAAGTTGGTTTTATCCCAGGGTCTCAAGGCTGGTTCAATATATGTAAATCTGTAAGTATAATTCAGCACATAAACAAATTAAAAAACAAAGACCATATGATTTTCTCAATTGATGCAGAAAAAGCTTTTGATAATGTCCTGCATCCCTTCATGATCAGAACAATTAAGAAAATTGGTACAGAAGGGATATTTCTCAAACTAATAGAGGCCATCTACAGCAAACCCACAGCCACTATCGTATTGAATGGAGTTAAATTGAAATCATTTCCGCTCAGATAAGGAACCAGACAAGGCTGTCCATTGTCTCCACTGCTCTTTTACATTGTAATGGAAGTTTTAGCCATTGCAATTAGGGAAGAAAAGGTGATCAAGGGTATCCATATAGGGTCAGAAGAGATCAAACTTTTGCTCTTCACAGATGATATGATTATATAGCTGGAAAAAACTAGGGACTTTACTACAAAACTCTTAGAAGTGATCAAGGAGGGCGGCGCCTGTGGCTCAGCAGGTAGGGTGCCGGTCCCATATGCCAGAGGTGGTGGGTTCAAACCCAGCCCCGGCCAAAAAAAAAAAAAAAAAAAAAACCACACACAAAAAAAAAGAAACAGAAGTGATCAAGGAATACAGCAGCATCTCTGGTTACAAAATCAACATTCATAAATCTGTAGCCTTTATATACACCAACAATAGTCATGTTGAAAAAACAGTTAAGGACTCTATCCCATTCACAGTAGTGCCAAAGGAGATGAAATATTTGGGAGTTTATCTAACAAAGGCTGTGAAAGATCTCTATGAAGAGAACTATGAAACTCTAAGAAAAGAAATAGCTGAAAATGTTTACAAATAGTAAACAATACCATGCTCATGGATGGGAAGAATCAACATTGTTAAAATGTCCACACTACCCAAAGTAATATATAAGTTGAATGCAATTACTATTAAAGCTGCACTGTCATACTTTAAAGATCTTGAAAAAATAATACTTCTTTTTATATGGAATCAGAAAATAACCCAGAATAGCCAAAACATTACTCAGAAATGAAAACAAAGCTGGAGGAATCACACTACCGGACCTCGGACTATACTATAAATTGATAGTGATCATAACAGCATGGTAATGGCACAAAAACAGAGAGGTAGATGTCTGGAACAGAATAGAGAACCAAGAGATTAACCCAGCTATTTACCATTATTTCATCTTTGACAAGCCAATTAAAAACATTCAGCAGGGAAGTGATTCCCTATTTAAGAAATGATGCTGGGTGAAGTGGCTGGCTACCTATAGAAGACTGAAACTGGACCCACACCTTTCGCCATTAACTAAGATAGACTCTCACTAGATTAAAGATTTAAACTTAAGACATGAAACTATAAAAATAGTAGAAGAGAGTGCAGGGAAAACCCTGAAGAAATTGGTCTGGGAGAGTATTTTATGAGGAGGACCCCCCGGGCAATTGAAGCAGCTTCAAAAATACACTACTGGGACCTGATCAAACTAAAAAGCTTCTGCACAGCCAAGAACACGGTAAGTAAAATAAGCAAACAGCCCTCAGAATGGGAGAAGATATTTTCAGATTATGTCTCTTACAAAGGTTTAATAACCAGAATACACAGAGAACTCAAACATACAAGCAAGAAAAGAACAAGTGATCCCATCACAGGCTGGACAAGGGACTTGAAGAGAAATTTCTCCGAAGAAGACAAGTGCAAGGCCTACAGACATATGAAAAAAATAAACATCATCCTTAATCACCAGAGAAATGCAAATCAAAACTACGTTGAGATATCTTCTAACTCCAGTAAGATTAGCCCATCACAAAATCCCAAGACCAGAGATGTTGGAGTGGATGTGGAGAAAAGGGAACATTTCTACACTGCTGGTGGAAATGCAAATTAATACATTCCTTTTGGAAAGATGTTTGGAGAACACTTAGAGATCTAAAAATAGATCTGTCATTCAATCCTATAATTTCTCTACTATGTATATACCCAGAAGACCAAAATTCACATTATAACAAAGATATTTGTACGAGAATGTTTATTTCAACCCAATTTATATTTGCTAAGTCATGGAAAAAGTCCAGGTGCCTATTGATCCATGAATGGATTGATAAATTTTGGTATATGTACACCATAGAATATTATGCAGTCTTAAAGAAAGATGGAGACTTTATCTCTTTCATTTTTACATGGATGGAGCTGGAACATATTCTTCTTAGTAAAGTACCTCAAGAATGGAAGAGAAAGTATCCAATGTACTCAGCCCTGCTATGAAACTTATTTATGGCTTTCATATGAAAGCTATAACCCAGTTATAACCTAAGAATATGGGGAAGGGGGAGAGGGAGGAGATGGGCATAGGGAGGGTGACTGGTGGGAGTTCACCTGTGGTGCATCTTACAAGGGTACATGTGAAACTTAGTAAATGTAGGAATATAAAATCTTAACACAATAACTAAGAAAATGCCAGGAAGGCTATGTTAACCAGTGTGATGAAAATTTGTCAAATGGTCTATAAAACCAGTGTATGGTGCCCCATGATTACATTAATGTGCACAGCTATGATTTAATAAAAATAAATAAAATAAACATATAAAAAATGAAAAAGAAAATTATGTTAAAATAATTAACAATGTCGGTTCTGATGCATGAATTGTAACAAGAAAGTGACATTATTCACTATAAACAGAATCATAAGATTATCTTCTCTCTCTCTCTTTTTTTTTTGCTATTTGCCACCTATTCTAAATGCACAAATTAAGATATCTTTAAGGAATTTCTTCCAATATTTCCTTGAAGAACAACTTCTTCTCTATTGGTGTATTATGGAGCAGTTAAAATATTTATTTAAATGTTTAATATAGTGTGCCTAGTGAAAGAACCAATGTTTAAACATGAACTCTTTAAATATATTAATGTATCAAGAAAAGAACCTTACAAAACACTAGCATGAATTATTTTTTAAATAAAGGTAAAAAATGGAGAAAAAGAGCTTATTTGGAGTAATTATGCAAAGACATGTCTAAAGCTAATAACATTAAAATCAACTAGCAACCCATTTAAATTTATAGCCACATTTAATGTGATGTATTTTTAATTCCCTAAAATTATCTGTCCTTTAGTTGATGAATATGTTAGAGAAAAACACAATCGAGATGAAACTTTCTATTGAAGACAAATGTATCCATTATGTTGTTATTCTTTTTATTAGGAGTAAAATGAAATTGGTGAACTTTGAAAGGATGCTGTAAGGATTGTTAGAAAAGGTTGATTATGAACAAGATTTAGACTGAGCTACTTCTTCAAAAAGAAAAAATTTCCACCAAATTCTTAAAAAAAAAAAAGGAAATTACTTTGTGCTGTGTGAACCTATAATTCTTCTGTGAGATATTACACTAAACATTTGTTGGTAAAATTCATAAAATCATCATTTTGTTTCCATTTCCTTTGGTTTTGCTCATAGTTTACATAGTGATGTGAGGGTTTCAATTGTTGGTTTTAAATTTAGCCTTGTTTTCATAGAGTAACTGGGAAATAATGAAATACAATGGATACAATATCTAATGATTAAATCACAAAAGACAATTTTACACGTAACTACAGTAGGCTAAAGTATATAAATATCTGTCTGTTTTAATATTCCTTTCTATAAAATAGAAATATTTTGACCTTCACGTGACCATAAAATCTAATGTTTTGAAAGTGAAAGTTATTGGGACAAGAGTCATGAGTCAGAATCATCTCAGGCCAACTGAAACCCATATTCACCTTACTCAGTGAACATCTTTGGACCATTTTGCTTCTCTTTTATTATGGAATTAACAACACTTTTATGGTTATACTCTGTTTTTATGGCTTATCTTCATATCCATCTGTCAATATCACACCATTATTTGCAATATACTTAACAGAATTCAAAACTAGATATGTCAATATATTTATTTTTATGAGTATCTTCAGATAAAGTTCACTTACAGTCAGCAATTTTACTGAATATAGAGCACTGCAATTTTCCTCAGAGTAATTATCTTGCTAAGATTACTGCTTACACAAAAAGGGTCATAAGAGGCTGTATGGTAATATCATATAAGATCTGAACCTTCTGATCATTTCATCTCACAGCACATAATACATTTTTTTACTTTAAGTACTAAAATTACAGTCCATTATAAATTAAGCATTTAGAATAATCATTCTCAAACATTTTTCAAGGATGAAATGTACCTAATATATTTCAAGATTACCTGATTTCTGAATCGTGTTATGCATACTCAATATGTGCAGAAAGTGGACATGTTTAGTAAAGGTATTACAACTGTAACAAAAACAAATGGAAAAGTATATTCTTTCAGTGGAAGAAGTGATCACATTGTCTAACAATTTTATACATACATATAGATTTTTGAATTGGATCCCTTAAGCTTTATATAGTTTTATACTTTTTATAATCCTCCTCAGTTCCCTGTAATTACAGCTAACATGTATAATGCTAGTAATAACGATATCTTATTTTATTTAAATTTTCTGGGTAACAAATTAACTTGGCTTCAAATCCATGTGTGTGCGCGCACATATATGCGTATGTTGTATAGCAGTTTCATGTTTGCAAGAAGTTGAGTAGAAAGTATAATTCTCATGTGCCCCTTCCCCATTTTCCCTAATTGTTCATATTTTGCTTTAGTAGGGTAACTTTCTCAGAATTTATGAGTCAATATTAATATAATTTAATATTAATTTATTTTGTCATACTGTACATTGTATAGATTTTACAAGTATATATATTCATGATTACATCATCATACAAAATAATTTCAGTGATTTCTACTCCGTTGCCCAAGCTACTGATAGTGACATCACTGACAGCATATTCACCCAAGTCAATTTAGTGATCCTGCGACTGGATCCTTCAGCAATATTTGGTAGTGGTTCCTTGACACATTTTTTACTCACCTCTGAGACCTCATACTCTGCTTCTTGGTTTTGCTTTTTTCTTACATTTTCATTCATTATTTTTCATCCTTTTCTGGTTTCTCCTCTTCTCAGTAATTTCTTAGTAGTGAATTTTTCCAAGGTCATTCTTTGTTTCTATTTACTTCCTTGTCTATTTTCACTTTCTTGGTGATTTTATCCACTCTTGTGATTTTTCACTACATATATGCACAGAGAGAGGGAGAGAGAAGGGTGAGTGTGTGTTAAACTAGTTCTCTGTCACACAATCTATATGTGTACATTCAACTTTTCCTTTTATGCCTTACCTTGGGTGTCTAAAAGACACTTTAAAACAACTAATAATTTCCATATTTCAAAATGACTTCCCATAGCTTTGCCAATTCACTTGGTGGCAAATCCGTTCTGCCAGTTGCCCTGTTCAAAAGGGTCTGAATAATCCTGGACTCCTCCATTTCCATTATATTCTACATTAAATTCATGGAGAAATCTTATCAGTTTTAACATTAAATATATCTAGGATTTGATCAAATACGACTTTCTTTACTCTTATAACCCTGGAAGTCACAATGATACATAGAATAAATTATTACAGTAACTCCTTAAACACCTCCCCCATCCTGCATCATGGTTGTTGCCCAACTCACTACTATTATTATTATTATTTTTTTTATTAAATCATTGTGTACATTGATATGATCATGGGGCATCATTCACTAGCTTTAAAGACCATTTACCAAGTTTCTATTATTATACTAAAAGTAATTATTTAAGAACATCAGTCAGGTAATGTCCTCCTTTGTTCAAAACCATACTTTGGCTCCCCATTTACTCTGAGTAAAAGGCACTGTCCCTTCAATGGCTGCCAGTCTCATGATTATGCACCCACCAGTATCACTTCTTCCCCTAAATCTCTCCCTGGTGCTCAGTGCAAGCCATATTTGTTCCTTGAGTTTCCACATCTGGCGCACATTGACCTGCTCTGCCTTCATACTTCTAAGTTTTTGCATGAGTTTTACATTTTCAGTCATGCTTTCCCTTCCCCTGATCTACTTTAAAATTATTTAATAGCAGTGATCACTCGCTAACATATTATCATATATTTATGTCTCATTTTTATTGCCTAGAAAATAAGGTGTTTTTTTGTTTGTTTGTTTTGTTTCTTACAGAGTTTCATTTTGTCATCCTCAGTAGAGTGCTGTGGCATCAGAGCTCACAGCAACCTCAAACTTTCAGGCTCAAGTGACTCTCCTGTCTCAGCTTCCCAGATAGCTGGGAAACCGCTGCCTGCCACAACATCTGGCTATTTTTTAGAGACAAGGTCTCCTACTTGCTCAGGCTGGTCTCCAACCTGTGAGCTCAGGCAATTCACCCACCTCAGCCTCCCAGAGTGCTAGGATTACAGGTGTGAGCCACTGCACCCAGCCTAGAAAATAAGCTTCTTAAAGATAAAATATTTTGTATTTATTTTTTTTTCTTTTGAGACTTGGTAGAATGCTGTGGCATCATAGCTCACAGCAACCTCCAACTCTTGGGCTCAAGCAACCCACCACTTCAGCCTTCCAGAGTGTTAGGATTACAAGCATGAGCCACCACACCAGGCCTTGTTTTGTTTTATTTTTTATTTCTGGTTAATGCAAGGATACATATGATTAAGTTACATTATTTGCATTTGTAAGGTGAAAGTCCGAAGTGTGAGTTGTAGTTGACTCCTTCACCCAGGAATTTTCCCATAAACCCATACGTTGTACCCATTTGGCGGGAATTTACTGAAACTTTCCCCCCACTTATTGAATTTAATTGTGTTTTTCTCTCATGTGGGCCTATTGTTAGTTTCAATTTAGTATTGAGTACAAGTAAAATATTTGTTTTATTTTGTTCACTAATAATCCAAGCACACTAAACTGTGCCCGGCATGTAGTAAATACTCATTGAATATTTATTAAATGCATCCTTTGCTGTTTTTTTTTATTTTTCCCCTGCCATTGACTCTGTTAAGGCTAAAAACGTAGCAGAATATGTCCTATGTAGAGTCCAAGCTTATCATTAGGAAAGGACAGATCTGATCATTATTGTATCACTGTGGTGTATCAGGCGTTCATCTCCATGAAATAAATTAAATTCAACAAACATAGGCCGAATTTTTACAATGTGAACTATTAAACATAATGTGGCTGTTCAGAGAAAGAGGTAAGGAAGTGGAAGGGAACTAGATTTTTATATTTTTCATGTATGTATGAGTGATAATTATTTAGTTTTTATTACAAACCAGATGTTCCTATAGTATCTACTATCTCTTTCTGTTTTTCTCTAACTCTTCCTTTTTTTTCCATTTCTTTTTATTTCACTGTTTGGTGTTTTGTCTTTGGCATTCACAACTGTAAAATCTCTACTACTGTATAGCATATTAGCAGTTGTAATTCAGAAGAATATTGGATAGTGAGTATTTATAATTTTTCTAGGATTGACTGTAAGGACCATGTTTCATTTTTAATTTTAATTGTAATACAGATTTCCTAGCTTATTATGTATTAGGAAAACATGTAATATTTTCTATTTTAAAGTACATTCTATATACTGAAAAATAAACTATTTTTCAAGTAAAAAAAATAATACTAATATATGTTAAAATGGCATTTTAGGAACCAGTATGCTTAATTTTTAGTCATCTAAAAGAATACAGGAAGATTGTTTAATTTCAGCTCAGATATCTGCAGAGCCAGTTTTTTATTTTTTTTCATTTAGAAATTAAGTTAGATGGGTATCTTTCCGTTATATTGTGTGTAGACCTTGGATATACATATCACTGTCCAGATTGCCGTGACGGTATACCACATGCAGAACATTTTGAAAACTACTAAATTGAGAATTTCTAACTAAAGTTATAAAAGTAAAAAAATAGAAAAAACTTTTATGTATTTGTTAGATAGGAAAAAAGAGATTATCAACTTTTTTATGATTACATATTTTAATTAAGTCCCAATTTAGCTAAAACTTTATTAGGCAATATGTGAATATGTGATTAATAGATATTTAAGAATTAAAATGATACAATAAAATTGAAGAAGGGCTAAAGTATATTCTTTACCATAAAAATATTTTTAGACAGAAATTTTAATCATTTTATTGCAGGCCACCAGAGTTATTAATTGGTTAAAATTTCCACTGACACCTCCATCTCTGTAATTTCACCTATATTGGAATTATTTCCCTTTTCTCTCTCTCTCTCTCTCTTTTTCTCGGTAAACATTTGTTCACCTGTGATACAGGAGCACACAAAATAATGAGTTTATCTAACAACCTCTTCAGAGTGTGCACACGACAGACAATCTGGCCACTTTGACTGTTAATGAAATAAACATCTTATCTAAACTAGGTGGTTTGGGAAAGTTCTCTAAAACCAGTAGCATTGAAGCTAAGTAATGAAGGCCAATTAGGCTGTAACTAGGCAAAGAGAAAGATAAGCTGTTGAGCAGAGGAGGAAGCTTTTGCAAAGTTCTGAGAATCATGCACATTTGAGCAATCCAACCTGGCAATTTTGTACTGTGGTAGGGAGTAAGGTGGAGCTCAATGGAATAGTATGGTCAAGAGATGAATTTAGATAGAGGAAAAGGACCAGATTTTGAAGGGGTCTTTTTTGTGTGTATTTTGGCTTTTTGTTTTTTAGTATGGAATGTCAGCATTAAAAGTAAATCATTCCAGGGAACTTGAAGTGTGGAGAGGATGCTGGATGTTTCACTGAAAAGGATCAGTGTTTTAAATGTAAGCCTAAAGTATTACTCCAAAATTTAGCTGCTTATGACAGTGAGTGAGTATTAACTCTTATCTAAGAGAAGCTTAATTAGGTATTTTAAGCTTAATGCCTCTCATGAATTTGCAGTAAAGTCTCTCAGGAAGGGCTGCAATCCCCTGACAGGGCAGGAAGAGCCACTGCCAAAGACGGTTTGCTCACATGGTTGCTTGGCTGTAGAGTTCAGTTTCTGCTCACTGTTAACAAAAGATCTCAGTTCTTTATCACATAGTCACAGAGCCTTGCTCCATAAGGTTTCTCATGGTATGGAAGCTGCTTGGAGTAAGTGACCCAAGAGAAGAACAGCCAAGATTGAATCACAATTCCTTTTCTCTTTTCTAATTTTATCTTGGAGGTGGCCATATCATCATTTCTGCCATTTATGTATGTTTAAAAAATTTGTTTTATTTAATTTTTATTTAATTATTATTGTTATTTTTTTGGTCGCACAGACCAACCTGGTATAATGCAGGAGGGAACTAGGTAAAGCTGCAAATATCAGAAGTAGGGGATTAAGGTTTGTGGGTAGCTTGATCAGCAACCATAGTTCAGAGGGAAAAATTAATAGGACACTGGGGAACAGAGTGAATATTTTGGGAAGTTCTGTGGAATGAATTGTGTCCCCTTAAAATTCATATATTGAAACTCTAATCTCCACTGTAACCAAGTATTTGGAAATAGGACCTGTGAGGAAGTGATAAAGGTTCAATGAGGTTGTAGGGTAGGTCCCTAATTCAATAGAGCTGGTGCCCTTTATAAACAGGGACACCCAGTGTCTTCTTCCACCCTGTGAGGACTCAGTGAGAAGACAGCCACGGGTAAACCAAGAAGACAACCCTCACAGACACTGACCCTGCTGGGATCTTCTCCTGGACTTCTAGACCCCCCCCAAATGGTGAGGTATACAGTTTACGTTGTTTAAGCCACCCAGTCTGCTGTATTTTGTTATGGCAGCTTGAGCAGACTAATACAAGAGGAAACCAGAGAGAAGAGTATCAGGGAAGCCAAATAAAGAATACGTTTTGAGAAGGACAAGGCAATCATAATGTCAACTGATCATTGTGTATTATTGTTTGGGAATTTACCAAGAGGGAGGGAATATCCTACTTTATTTGGAAAAAATAAAGGTTTTAGACCATAATTACAGTTTGTGCTTATTTAAGGTTACGTGTTTTGTCATATGGTGGACCATGCATTTGATTTCTTAACACAAATTCGAAATTCCTTTACATTTACTTTTTTAGCTATTTGGCTCCTTTACCTCTTCATTGTGGCTCTCTCACCTACTGCGTTTCCTTCTCACACACATAAGTGTATATTTCTTCTCACACACGTTTTTTTTTCCTCTGAAACTATAGTCATTAAATTTGCTAATTCCTTCTCATTTATTTTGTGAGAAAAGGTCTAAACCATATATCAGTTTAATGAAACATTCTCTTCAGGTGTTAAATTCAATGAATATATTAGTCAGATTTTAATTATGAACAACAAAATACTTTTCAGAAATGAGATATTGTTAAGCCTACATAGCATTTCGACAACATTGATTATTTGATTTAAAAAAGTTAGCCAATTTGAAATGCTATGGAGTTTTCAAACTTTCAGTCTGGTTGAATATTTTAAGTAGTTTGATTTTAATTAGATATTGAGCTTCTTTAGTTTACCAAAGATAAGTAAAAAGTTTCAGACCTTGCAATTCTACTAAACAGCAGGTCATAGCTCTAACTACTTCTGAAAATACTTAATGTATTCAGTTAATCGTATTTCCTAAAGAACATTACATCCTACTCACTAGTCTTATAGTCACTGTAATAGGTTTTTTTTTCTTATTTACTGTACTTCCTTACATGTTATGATAAAATCATATCTGAGAGTTTTGGTTTCTTAGAATTCCATTTTAGCTTTCCTCTGCCTTGCAACCACAACAAACTGATTATCGTTCTATCTCCATTCTTCAACTTTTAGAATCACAGATTTTCTTTCTAAGCCTCCTGAGACTAATTTGACAACGTCAGAAATTTTACTTATGTCAAATTAGCATGTAACATGTAAAATGACTCAAATCTCCACACATGGTATACATCAAAACATGAGTGTTACCTTTTTTCTAGTGAATTTGTGACATGATTTAAATCAAACTGAACAAAGGAAAACTACAAAGCTTGGTCTATGGCAGTATACAGCTGAACAGGACCTTGAGTGACCAACTTTTGTGTTTGCAAATCTAATTAAATTGATACATTGTGAGGCAATTTAGTTAAGAAGTCTATCGTACTTATCGGTACTTGATACCACATATGCTTGGATTTCATGGTTTTAAATTTCAGAATATTACAGTGGTACAAATATTTGGATACATGGGCTGCATTTGCACCACCTGAGTCAGGATCGTAAGTGTGCCTATCACACAGACACCTGTTAGGGATGATTTCACTGATCCTATCCTCTTTTCTCCCACCTGCATGATTTCTGTTGAGTTTTACTTTCATTTGTACAAATGAGTCAGATTGGTTAGTTCCAAATGATTAGTGGGTACTTTGCTTTCTGTTTGTCCATTCTTTAGATACTCCACTTCTGATAATGGTCTCCAGTTCCATCCAAATTGTTGCAAAAGGGATTAAGTCATCTTTCTTCATGGCTGAGTAGTAGTCTATGGTGTACATACGGCACATTTTGTTGATCTGCTCATAGATGGATGGGCAGTTAGCTTGATACCACATCTTCAGAGATGTGAGCTGTGCTGCAATAAACATTCTTTTCCTTTGGGTAAATACCCATTTCTAAGATTGCTGGATCAAAGGGTAGTTCTACTTTTAGTTTTTTGAGTAATTGCCATACTACTAATATTTTTTCCACAGATGTTTTACTAGTTTTCAGTCCCACCAACATCTTATAAGTGCTCCTTTCCCTTGGCATCCACACCAACAGCCAGCATCTATTGTTTTGGGACTTTTTGATAAAAATAATCCTCACTGGGGTTAGGTAATATCTCATTGTCATTTTGATTTTCACTTCCCTGATGATTAGTGACCTTGGGCATTTTTCATATGTTCATTGGCCATTAGTTTATTTTATTTTAAAAAGCTTTAATTCAGGTCCTTTGACCACTTTTTAATATGATTATCTGATTTTTTTTCCTTGTTGATTTTCATGAGTTCTTTATAGATTCTGGTTATTAGCCCTTTATCAGATATATAGCATTTGAATATTTTCTTTTATTCTGTAGGTTGTCTATTTGCTCTGTTGGTGGTGAAGAAGCATTTATTTATTTATTTTTATGGTTTCTATGTTTGCACTAGGGTCTTCTTCATAAATTCTTGGCCTAGGCCAATATCTAGAAGAGTTTTTACATTTTCCTCCTGTTTCAACCTTCTACATATGGCTATCCAGTTTCCCCAGAAACGTGTATTAAATCGGGATTCTCTTCCCCTATAAATATCATTGGTTCTTTAAAAAGATAATAAAAGAATTTCATAGAAATCTTGCTGAATTAACCAGAAATAGAAAAGACAAAAAAGGAGATATTACAACTGATATTAAAGAAATACAAACGTCATCTTTGAATACCATAAAAATCTCTATGCACATAAACTCAAAAACATTAAGGAAATGGAAAAAAATTTTAAAGCACATAACCTCTATTTCTCAATCTGGAAGAAATATAACTTCTGAACAGACTAATAATGAGCAAAAAATCTAAAGTATCAATGAAAACCTTCCAGCAAAAACAAGCACCTGGACCAAATAGTTTCACATCCAAATTTTATCAGACACACAAAAAGGAATTAGTACCCATACCACATAGATTATTTCTTAACAATGAGAAGGAAGGAATCCCCTTCTACTCATTCTGTAAGGCCAATATTATCTTGATACCAAAGCCAGGAAAGGATGCAACAGAAAAGTACATAACAATACCTCTTACAAATATAAATGCAAAAATCCTCACTACAATTCTAGCAAATGGAATTAGACAGTACATCCAAAAAAAATCCACCATGAGCAAGCCAGTTACTTTCATCCCAGGAATGCAAGGATGATTCAACATGCATAAATCCATGAACATGATTCACTATATAAACAGAAATACAAGCAAAGATCACATAATCATCTCAATAGATGTCAGAAAGGTATTGGGCAGAATTCAGGAACTTTTATGATAAAAACTCTTTTAAAAAAGATATAGCTAGAACATATCACAGAATTATAAAAGCCACATATGACAACCCATATCCAACATTATATTCAATAAAAAAAAAAATGAATGGATTTTCACTTAGAACTGGAACAAGCCACAAATGTCCAGCATTTCCACTTCTATTTTACACAGTCCTGGGAGTCCTAGACAGAACGATCAAGGATGTGAACATTACCCAAAATAGGAAAGAGGAGGTCAAACTATCACTTATGATATGATCTTACAACTAAAACTCCCCCAAAGATTCTACCAAGAGACTCCTGGAATTAACAAATAAATTCAGCAAAATTCAGATTACAAAATCAAGATACAGAAATCAGTAACATTCATATACAACAACAGTCAATCTGAAAATCAAATCAAAGTCTCAATATTTTTTGCAACAACTACAAAAAAAAAATTCTAGGAACATATTTAACCAAGGAGGTGAAAGACCACTGTGAATTACGAAGGAAGGAAATTTCAGATGACAAAAATAAATGGAAAAACGTCATGTGCATGGAGCAGCAGAACCAACACTGCTAAAATGTACTCAAGTGCTGTACAGGGTCAAGGCAGTCCTCATCAATATACCAGAATCATTTTTTGCAGATCTAGAAAATCTAGATTCTACATTTCATTTGGAACTGGAAAAGAGTCTTAATAGCCAAAACAATGTTAAGCGAAAGGAACAAATTGGAGGCATCACTTCACGAGACTTGTGGGACTATCCTATAAGGCTATAGTAAATGAAAACGTCAAGGCCTTATTGGCACAAAAATAGAGACATACACCAATCAAACAGAACAGAGAAGGCACATATAAAACCATCCACATATTGCCCTCTAATGTTTGACAAAGCACGCTCTTGGCTTTTCTGCTAGAAATCAAGTTCCACGGTCACATTAACCAGTTCTAGTTCTTCTATAGAAAGTGACTATGTCTTTGAATGCAAAGTTTAAATGATGGCTTAACTTCCCTGTGTGGTGCCTAGCTACAATGGTGCTAGGCTTTACTGGTGCTCAAATTACAGAAATGTTATCAGAGTTATGATTCTTTTTTGGCTTTGCATTTTTTAAATTTCAGATTAATATAAGGGTACATATGATCAGGTTACCTAGTTTGTATTTGTATATAATACTTACATTAATTAAGGAAAACTGACAAAATTAGCATGTTATCATGACTTTAGAAATTTCAGAAGAACCCCTAAATATGCCAAACACAGAGTCTTATTTTATTTTCAAAGTTGCCTCCAGGTCTCTTTCTGGCACACTGAGGTGTGTGCACACATGTGCACGTGCATACATCCATACTCACCCATCGGTAAATCGCCTTTCTTTTTGTAATAACAGAATATAATTAAAGATGATGACCTGAATTCATATCGAGAGGAAATATGAGTGTACTTAAAGGAGTTGAAATTGTGAAGAAATAATTAAGGTGCTTTTAAGTAGATAGGTAAACTCTTGAATAAGTGGAAAGAGTGAGCCTCACCTGGTGAAAAGTTATGAAATCCTGTCTGTCCCAACTCCTTCTCACAAAAGGGCCACATTATAATCTCCAAGGAAAAAGAGGTATAATCTTGAAACTCCAGTAATGATTTTGAGAAAAGCATGTTCTTCATACCCTGCTCCTATTAATGTGAGCATGATTATTCTAAAGAGTGAGGATGAGGCAGGACGGCAGCTAATCTTTTCTAAACATCTCCATTTTCTGCCTTCCTTGCTCAGAGTTTCACTGTAGGAATGCACATTCATTTCACTCTCAGAGACGTTTAGAATTTGTGTTCAGAGTAAAAGTTATTCCCTTGGTACCCTAAAAAAGCTAGTAGTAGATGCTATTTTCAGAGGTAGCCTTAGGTGAAATAAATTTTTATATACATAAATATGTACTATTTCTCTCTATAATGCTTCTAAAATACAAAGCTCTTAATATCAATATGATTCTTATCAAAGTAAAAATTGGTATTAATAGCATACCAATTTTAATAAGTTTTAGCAATAGATTTTTTCTGCCTCCCTGTACCCCTATGGTAATTTCTATGGTGACCAAATTCTAAACATGAATCTTCCCATTTGAGTTGATTGATATTTTATATGAATCTGTAGGGACTGAAAAAATAAATTTAGTCAAAATTCTGATCGATTTGTGCAGATGTGGGTGTGACATCTTTTCTGCGTACAAATATGCAGATTTTTTATCATTATAAAGAAGAGTTGGATGATAAATCTTAGTGTTGAAGTTGGAGCTATCAAAGAAATACTGTTTATAGTAAATATTTTACTTCTAAAATGCAAAAAAATTGGCATGTTTTTCCTAGGTAATTCATTTATTTTTATAATATTGCACATCTGACTTTTGAGTAGTACTAAATTTCTTAAATTATGCGAAAACATTTTTGATGTATTTATTGCATTTTACTGTTATGAAATGTCTTACATTATCTTTCAAAAATGTTAGTTTTTAGTAGAGCGCTCAGTGAATATTCATCTCATAAACATGTAGTGTAAGCATATGAAGTATCAGCTTAGCATTTTCATATGCAGTTTAGTATCTTTCCCATTGTTTTCATTCCTGTTTCCAACACAATAGTTTATCATCTCCTCAATGCACCATTTTATAGTTTAATCACCTCCTTTTTTTTTAGCTTTTGAATGTCTTGACAATTTTCCTATGCTACTCAGGAAACTTCATTGTTTGCCTAAAATAAATAGAATAAAATCAATGTTTTTTTTGTGTGTGTGTTGTTAAATTTTCTAAAAGTGTATCACAATTTATTTAATAGGTGAAGGTCTTATATCTTTTACGTCCTCTGTTTCCATTAAGTATTTACATGTGAGTTGGTTCTGAGTACGACTGGGGTGTGAATGTGTGTGTCTTCATCATCCTCCAATGATATTTTTGCATTATCCAAGCACATACGCTATTATATGGTTCCAATGCCTAAGATAAGTTCCCCTCTCTCTTTTACCTCATTCAATGTACTCATTCTTTGTGTTAATTAGAAAAGTTCCTGCTAGGTGCTGCAATACATAAACACAGAATCTTAGTAGCTCATCGCAACCAAGATCTCTCTCTCCTTTAAAGTCCAATGGGCCAGGTGGCTCCAATAGTCCTCCTCTCTGCTGTAGCTTCAGATCTGGAGGAACATGAGTCGTCCAAAGCCAGGGAGGCAGGAGAAGAGAATGATGTGGACAGCCTATGAACATTTAACTGCTCTGGCCTAGAAAAGGCATGGATCACTTCCTTGCAGAGTACTCTGGCAGGGTTCAATGGTTCCAAGCTAACTGAAAAGGAAGAGGGGACATGGGTTATCGGTGGCACACAATCTTAGTCAATTCTATTAACACAGACACAAGCCATTTCTAACATAAAAGCTTGATCCACCATACCAATCAAAAGAAATTATTTGCTTCTCTGAAATTTTGTACATTTTCTATAACATTGACCGGCCTGATTATAATGAATAGCCTTAAAACATCTTTTCTCTTTTTTATTTATTTTTATTTATTAAATATTCTTTATTTATCTTTATTTATTTTTATTTATTAAATATTCTTGCCTCGTTTATACTGAAGGACTAATACAGTATCTTCGGCCATCTTTTTTATTGTCTTTTTTCCCCAAATCTATTTTCTCTTCTGAATTAAATCGTAATCTCTATAAATGTGTGATCTATGGCTACAGTAAATATCTCCTGAGAGAGCTCAGTGAGATGCTTTACCGATATTGAGAGCTCAAGCAGTTGGTATTGCTGAATTTATCATTCCAATTAATGGAGAAATCTGTGATAAAGCAAGACTTCAGTTGCACTGCTGGGTTCTCATGTAGAATGTAAATTATTTGACTGATTAAACAGTTCCTTCAAAAGAAAAAAAAAATCCTCTGCTGAAGGACACATTTATCTGAAGGAGACAGGACATGGGAGGCAGGTTAATCCAATACAGCACCACTTTTCTGAATTCCCCTATTTTCTGAAGGCACCTTTGTGTCCTTCTGAGGTTAGTAATACCTTCTGTGACTCATGTTAATAACAATAATTTACAATGATAATTTATAGTTTTCAGAAAAAAAAATCACTAATTTAACTATTTTGATCCTTAAACCTAATGAAGGGAAAGAGTTATTGTAAAACACATTGCTGAAATGAGGAAACAGAAGTTTGGAGCAATTATGGAGACTTATAATATACGAGTTTAGCATTGAAAAAACCCTTAACAGTATTTTAATCCAACATTTTCATTTACAGTTGAGAGAACTGCAGCCTAAATAGGTTAAGTGACTTGTGCAAGGCCCCGTAGAGAATTACAACTCCCAAAGTCCAGTGATATTTAGACTGGACTACTCCATCTTTTATTTAATTGAGTGCAACACAAAATATGCATTGTTTAAAAAAGCTATTTGAAACATCTTCTACCTGAAATGAAGTAAATGCCAGAAGGACCCTACAGGTCATATATTTTTAATATCTTTTACTTCTTCCTCATTAAAAGGGAGAAATCTTTGTGGAAAAAAATAGAGATACCTCTCTTAGTTAAGAGTGTGCCATATACGTCTTGAACCTTATTTGTATTTGATTTTAAATGGGGCATATAGCATGTATTTGAAATTCTCTATTGACTTAAATTTCACTCAGTGTGTTGACAAAACTAGAAAATACAACAAATTGAAAGAAAATATTAGGTATTTAGAACTCCTTTCGTTATAGAATTGAGGCAACTACATTTTGTTTCTAAAATACTTGGTAGCATTTGTTTTAAAACTAGAAAGTATAAATCGACTATGAATTATTTCTACAATTATTTTAAAGCTAGAATACTGTGAATAGTATTTAATATTAGCACTCTATGTCCTAGATTCTGTAAGAAACAAATAAAATGTGCAGTCTATTTTCAGGACAGTTTCATTTGCATTTCATTACACTTTTAACCCTCAATTTTTATTCTTTTAGAGGCTATTATAGGGGCTGGTAATCGTACCTTATATATTATAAACAACTCTTAGGTCATCAAAAAGATCAGCTGGTCCATTCCTCTGAGTCTAAGCATGACAACCTTAGATCATTCAAAACTACACTTAACCTCTCTAATTTTTCAAGACACCAGGTGTGAAGATAAAATCAATCAGTTTTTTTTTTTTTTTATAGTACATTTTCTTGGGGATTGGCTTGTAAAACCAATTGAGCTATCTCTAGTGAAGAATAAAATAATTAGTGTTTAATCTCAAGCTCACAATCAAAGGAAAAACTAAAAATACATAAGAGATGCAAAATAAAATGTTTAAGTTAATAGGGAAGGCATAAAGTGATATTCAATTTATGCTCAAATGATTGATTCAGGCAATACATGCTGTTAGAGTTCAGAGAAGGGAGAAATATATCCTGACATTCAATGGACATTCTTTCTGTAACTAAAGGTAATTTTATTTAGCTTACTTTTTTTTTTGCAGTTTTTGGCAGGGCTGGGTTTGAACCCGCCAACTCCGGCATATGGGGCCGGCACCCTACTCCTTTGAGCCACAGGCCCCACCCTACTTGGCTTACTCTTTTGTATCACTAGAACTGGCAAATTTCAGGTATCTTTTTCTCCCTCTTTGATTCTTCTGATGTTGGACATTACCCATGACTTTCACATCTTCTTTGAAAGTTTTCCTTTATGTTTTTTTTTTTTTCAGTTAAATATCTTTTGAATAATCTACATTTCTTGATCATTACACTTTATGTAATATTTTTGATATATCAGACTTTAAAATAATGGAAAGATTATCTCCCATGTTTAGACAGCATAGATGAGTCCATGGTGTCACCTTCTTTATTATTTCCAAATCAGTTTTAGCCTTATTTTAACGTACATAGGCCTTCTTCCTCTCAAATATATTCAGCACCTTTGTGAAATAATATGTGCTCTGACCCCATAACTGTATCTTTTTTTGAAAACAACTTGATTCAATTCTGCTCAAATATATTGATATTGCCATTGCAAATAACTCACATGGCAGGGACAAAAAAAAAGCTCACATGTCACTGTGATTAGAAAAGAGTGTGAGGCACCAGAATAAGTGAAAAAGGTATTTTGGAATTAATCAAGGTAAGAGGACTGGCACCTCATATTTTACAGAAACAAAAGCACAGGGTATTTGCAGTGTGTACTTTTCCTTAGCTTTATGATTGTTTCACTCTGCCTTATAATTGATTGATCACTCACTTAATTAATTGGTTCTATGTATAGACTACAAAATGTTAAGTAGAATGTCCTTTTTGATTTTTTCCTCTTGAATACTATATTGCTGAAGCAGGAATAGAAATAAGTATATTCCGGTAGAAGAACAATATTAAAGACTATAGTGTGTGTGTGGGGGGGAGACCATTTTACTCCTAAACTCTTTTCAGTACAAAGCACACAAATCTGAAAGAAATACCACTGAAATGGCTTGAGGGAATTTTCTTGTCTGGTGATGAAATGCCTTTGTGTAATGAATGCCACATTCATGAATGCCATTTTTGGGTTGGCATGAAATGTGAAATGCCTATTCTTTTTCTATTCCACCACATCACTGTCTAATAATAACATTATCATTAAGTAGTAACATGACCAATCTTTCCCTGGCCATCTTTCCTAACTAACTATATTGTTGGTGGTTTTTTGGTCTGGGGATGAATACATAAGGGTGAAAGAGTGAAAAATGCTCTTCTCTATTGGGTCTTTGTTTCATGTTTATCGCTCCTCTCAAAGGGAAAGAAGATTATGTGTGGGACAGAGAACAGGTGGAATAAATCCATATGGAGCTGTGAGTCTCATGTGCTTCACACTCACAGGTACTGAGGTGCTTCCTCCTCAGAAGCTATGGGACCTATCCTGAGGGCCGCAACCATTTACACAAGAATAACATAAACAAGCAAATAGGAGAGCAAGATTTCTGTTTCGACTAAATCATCCTGAATGATTTTAATAACACAGAATGAGCAAGAGTGCAGAGAAAAATGGAAGAAATTGACACCTAAGAGGCAGTCGATGATATTTACTATTAAACACTCTGATGCCAGTACCCTGTCAGAGGAATACACACCAATAATCATGTCCTTTACCCTAGCCTTGCAGATCATTTCATTGAGTAAGTTTCCTAGCAATCAAACCTGCCATCACAAATCCTCTCCCAGGAGTTCAATCTGTAGTTGTTGCTGGGAAACAACAGAAGAGCAGTGGAAGGAAAATCAGAATCTGACCTACCCCCCCCCACCACCAATTTCATGTTGAACTATATTCATATGGTCTGTGTATTTACCACCTGTTATAGAGCCACCTATAATAATAGGCCATGTATCCATGCAGCCAATAATTAAATAGTATTCTTATTATGCCAGTCACTGTGGCAAATGATAAGCTTTCAAAAAAAAGGCAATTCATTGCAAATGTCCACTTCTTTCTTGCATAATGGCAGACTGAAGTTTAGATCCATATCTAAACTCAGATCTATATCTAAGTTATGGCTTGGTGACTACCAAATGATTTCAAAAAAGATTCCTGGGGGTCAAGAGAATGCATGGAAAAACCCACAACTTCCCTGAGCTTTACACATCATATAGGTAACTGGACCAGAGTTCTTTGTTATATTTCTTGTATTCAACGGTTGCAATGCAACTATTTGAGCACTGAGTACAAAGCTTGTATGTGTGTGTGTTATATTCACGCAAAGCCATAGAAATATGCTTTACATATATACACACATGTTTAAACATACATGTTTAGAAAATTTATTACACATGTAATTATTAAGAAGAAAATAAAAGCAAATTGTTTTCAGACTGTAAAACTTTTATAATGAACTAACTTCACCTATCACAAAATTCTACACGTAAAACATATATTTCAAAAGCTTATTGTCAGAACCATATGCTTTCCTGCCCTTTCTCTTCTGGTAGTGAGCTTATTTCCTGTGTTTCATTTTAAGAAGGTTTCAACTCTTAGTCACAGTGAGGATGTGAAAGTTTTTCTCACTGTGACCACATTCTTACACGAGCTGAAGAAAGTTGATCAAGTATTCTTATTGTCAAGAAATAAACTTCCATGCGCCTTTGACCTTCTTAGACTCAGTTACCTCCATAATTCTCATTTCTTTCAAGAAAATATTTAACTGAGTTGGAAAAATAAGACGGAAAAATAAGACAATTCGTTATTTGTATTATTTGATACTAATTTTGGTTTGGGGGAGGGTTATCTATTCGACTCCTTCAATAGAATGACTGTGTTGTAGTGAACAGCATCATTTGATACAAATTGATTATTTTTCTAACGGGATTATCTCATTAAAAAAAATTGAAATTGGAGACCTAGGTTTAGTTAGGAATAATCAGAATACACACATTCGCACTCACACTCACACATGCAAAATACTAATCTACTTGTCCATATGCTTCTCTGAGTGATTGTTCCCGACCACAGACTCTGAATGGCTGTGCTGATTAAATGCTGTGATCTTTTCTCCACATTTAATTCATCTTGTCAGGGATGAAAGACCAATGGCTTCATTTCAAAAGGATAAAACAAAAACGGGGCTTTGTTTTTTAATCTTTAGTTCTAAGAAAAATAATAAAGCACACACACCCAAGTGGGAAAGATTTACAGCTAATTTCTGTGTTGTGAAGGAGAATAAGGGATTTTTAAGCTTTAGAATGAGGCTGAATTTTGGAGTGGAAGGCGGTTTTTCTCCTCTGCCATGGTCAACTGCTGAAGCAAAGGCCTTCGATGTCTCTGTCAGATTCCCACACACAGCCTGTGAAGTTTCTCTGGGTCCAGGCAGGTTATCTCACAAATCTGTGCAAAGCTCCAGTGAATAATTTATACCAGGCATGAGGTGACACGTTAAACACGCCCATTTTGTCTAAAATGCTGGGAAGGCATCAAGTTGGAGCAAAGCGGCAGGGCGAGGGGAGCCTGGCTGATGGGAACCCAGGTATGTCTGGGATAGAAGATGCCCCTGTAAAGAAAATGAAATGTAATGAGATAGTCTTTCATGCATAATTCATAGGCAAAAACATGACTGCATAAAAAGCCATGGATTTTAACAAGGCAAGCCTGCAATCATGCACATTATCTTCCCAGAGGAACTTTATATAATACTGGTCAAAAGGAGAAGATTCTGAGTATCAGTACAAAATAAAGCTGACAGGTTTTCAAGTGAAGCAGAATTCACGTTAATGTCCGATGCCTGTAATGAATTTCTATTTATACCGTAAAATACTGCTTAGCCAAAAATTTACTGTAAAACATCTGCTATCGTCTCTTTAAATAGAAAAACAAAACAAAACAAAACCACCAGCAAGATAGAAGGTTCATATTGAGAAACATAAATAACAGACATAAGCTGAACTTACTAAGTGTCGCGGGTTAAGTTAAAACAGACTGGCAGGGCATTTTTACTTTTTTGACAAAATTTTAGATAGAAATGTAGGCATGAAGAGGCTTTAAAAATGATAAAATGTTAGCTATTGTCAACATCAAATTTAATTTGGCTGTATTGTAAGAGCAAATATTGTAATTCTGCTTTCGAAACCAGTTTAAGGGTTAATCCATGCCTGATTTCAAATGGCGTTTAACACGTGTGGCTCTTATTTGAGGGATTAAAGAAGAAGGTTTATTAAAGCTTGTGATGTGTTATTAAACTTATCAACATTAAACCCTGAAGATGCCTTATCTTGAAGAATTGGCTATGTGGGGGTGGGGGTGATGGTGCTCCTTTGTCCACACTTTGGAAATGCATACATAATACAGAAATACAAGAAAAAGGGTCAGAGGTGTCTGCAAAACCTACACGCTGGAAAGCTGTGCTTGGCTTGTTTGCTGTCTTACACTATGTGCTATCAATATTTGAAAAGGAAGCAAAGTAGCTACATTGTATCCAGTTGCAGTTATGTGACTCTGACTGAAGAAAGCAGTTAAGTGTTGAAAATGGTTGACACATCTGCATCAAAGCGATTGCCTACCTCAGGATATTGTAATGCTCCATAGTTTCAGAAACAAAGGGAACTGCTATAAAGAGAAGGTTGAAGTAGCCTAGATGTCAACTAATCTGGTTTAAACAAAATCGTGTTATCAATCTCTATTTGCTCTAACTAAGATATAGTTAAGCTTTTGCAAGTGTTTTCAAAAGGAGGACTTGGGGAATTCAAGACTTCATTTCTGAATATGAAATCTTATTTTTTGTGCCTACCCAGTCAAACAAAGCAAAACCATGCCTGGAGCTGGTCACGAAGAGAATTCTTTTAATATCATAGGACTTCCTTCCAGGTTCCAGTGATAAATTCATAGCCTGGGTTCGACCATTTGCATTATGTTTAACTGTTCATGTTAATTCATTCCACTATTCATTCTATTATATTCCTGGCACTGTTTTGCTTTTAAAAGATATTTACAACCCACTGCCCCCAAACAGCCTCTGTGACATGAGGTTATCTCTCCAGGGCCTCCAGAGCTAACCAGAGGATTAACCCTAATATATTTCAATACTCTATTTCTTGTTTGCTTGTTTGTTTTGCAATAAGGCTGAGACAGACAGTTCAGGGTGACTGTGTCTATCCCTGACTGTGCTGGAAGGTGAGAAGAGGTGACCGCCATCTGTTCCTCTACCTGACAGATGTGCTTCCCACCTTTTCTTGCCAGTTCAGCACACTGCTGAGAAGTTTGCTATATTGAAGGATCAATTTTCAAGCCCAGAAAGGATTTGTTTGCTTGTACACCTGTGCTCTAAAGGAAGTTTTCCTATTGCTTCTGCCAGTTGGACGACTTGCAGAATTCTTTAGCATATATAAAAATGCAAAGTGCCTGAAATGGGAATCAAATGATAACATTATTAGAATTCCCTCTTGGGGTCAGATGAGACAGTTGGCTGCATTAGGAGGATATGCCTGGGTACAGCTTCTGTGGTCTGAATTTGTTTCCTATTTATTTCCCTTTCTGTGAAAGCAATGCATGTATTAAATATCATATAGAACACAAAGCACATTTTACATAAAGAGGGAAGCAGAATGAGACGTGAATTTTAAAACCGCCATTGACTGAACTTAATGCACAAGCATTGGAAACATCACTCTAGGCCTTCTGGGCTTATACTCTGCAGCTAACTTCTGCCAGAACCCCCCTAAAATAAATCATATGAATAGGAGAATTCAATTTCTGAATCAAATCGATTTGTTGTTTCCATTGAGTCAAATAAAATC
Source organism: Nycticebus coucang (assembly GCF_027406575.1). Classification (NCBI taxonomy): domain Eukaryota; kingdom Metazoa; phylum Chordata; class Mammalia; order Primates; family Lorisidae; genus Nycticebus; species Nycticebus coucang. The sequence continues at coordinate 28,490,137 of NC_069792.1, read as the reverse complement.
AGATGATATCATCACTTGCCCAAATTCTTTAAAAATATTTTTATAATATTTAGAACATAGGACCTTTTGAGGGTTTGGCTGCTGGTTGTCCCTCCAACTTCGCTTTCTCACTACCCCTCTCTTATTCAGTTTCAGCCATTCTAGTTTCCAGGACAGCAGAATGATGATAGGGCATGGAAGCCAGAGGGAAGACGCTGCTTTTCAATGTACGAATCAGACTCCCTCCAGGGAATGAGTAGAAGATGTGAAGATGGAGGTAGGAGGAAAAATAGTAATTATTCTTTAATGATGCCTTTGCAATAAGTAACACATGAGACTTTGCACTTATAACTTTGATAGACTGGAGGCAGTGACCATGATGTCCAAACCTGCTATCCATAAGAAACCTTGAATGAAGTGTCCAATTTTGAGTCCAAAGAATTTATCCTCCACTGTTATGTTCACAATGATTCATGATGTATGAATAGTCTGGATAAAATGCAGAGAAGGCATCTTTTATCAAATTTATTTATCAAATTTTAAGTAGGAGTGAGAATGATTAGTAGCACGCAGAATGAATACTAAGAGAGAAATGACCAAAAGAAGCCTGTGCTTAATTGTAAAAGTCCTTAATACTTCTGTGCTTCTTTTTCTTTGAAGAGCTTCAAACATTGAAATGGCTTATCCATGAATTTAATAAATCCAGGTTTAGAATGGGGCTGGATAAGAGTTTGAAATGAGTGTAAGAGAAAACAGGTGACAGAAACTGTCCATTCGTACAAGTATTGGAAAATGTATAGAGTCATTCACCAGCAGTTCCTCTCTACCTGAGGAACAGGCTTACTTTCCCCAACCCTCATTCTACCATGATTTGTTTCATGCTCCAGACTATTTCCTGATTCTCTCCTCTGCTCTAATTCCACCTCTGAAGCAAGAGCATTCAACATATGAACCGCACTGTCTCCACTTTCAGGATTACTTTTTCTCTTTAGTAGGATTTAACTACTTGCCAGAAAGGAATTAGACATGTTTGGTTTAAGCGTGAAAAAGCTGAGCTCCATTTGCTACAAATAGGCTTCTGAAATAAAATAACACAGAAAAAAATGCATTTTTAATACTATTCAATTTAAAAGGAGAGTTTTCATCAATAGACTGTGTTGTAAAGTTTACAAGTCAGGTTCACTGCGCAAATTTGAAGCTTCTGATTTTGGATGTTTGTGTGTGTGTGTGTGTGTGTGTGTGTGTGTAACTATGCCTTTAAGTATTGCCAACTTATCAAACACTTGAATTCAGATGAGCCAGAGGCTGGGCATTTGGTTTATTTTAATATTTCTGATGACTGGTTCTTGGAAACAAACTGATATTTATTTAGCTGCTTCCTCAGACCAAGGCCTTTATGCTTTCTTACTCATGTAACAAGATGCTTAAACATGCTGAATTGTAATCTGTGAAGAGAAAAGTCAAGGCCATTGTTGATTGTTCAAGAAGAGTAAGAATTTGGATTTTAAATGCACTGAATGATGGAAATGGGAGTCCTACACTAACCAGAAAGTCTCATTTTTAAAAATTGCACAATTATTTGTTGGACATAAAGTAAAATTTTGAGAAGAAATTTAGAGAATTTGATGACATAAATCTCAATCCTCTTTTTCTTTTCCTTATTAAATTATGTTAATATGATACAATACAAATTTTTAGATTATTTTTCAAAATCTATTTGTTAGAATGATTGTGGAGTTAAAAATGCTTTGCCCGGGGCGGCGCCTGTGGCCCAAGGAGTAGGGCACTGGTCCCATATGCCGGAGGTGGCGGGTTCAAACCCAGCCCTGGCCAAAAAAAAAAAAGCATTGCCCATAATATATGGGTTTGAAGTACTTTACAGATAGTACACTAAGTTTTAGAAGAGCTACAAAATTTGGATCTCCCCAAACAGAAAGGTCATCAACAGTGAACAGACAAAAAAGTATGTTTTTTGTGTGCAATGAAATAATACTGTCAATGAGAAAAAGCTGATTACAGCTTATCATCAAAAAAGTAATACATCGCGATCAAGTAGGTTTTATCCCAGGGATGCCAAGCTGGTTTAATATATGCAAGTCTATAAAGATTATTCTCCATATGAATACTAGCAAAACCAAAAACTATGTGATCCTCCCAATAGATGCAGAAAAAGCATTTGATAAAATCCAGCATCCTTTTCTAATTAGAACACTGAGGAGTACAGGCATAGGTGGCACATTTCTGAAACTGATCGAAGCTATCTATGACAAACCCACAGCTAATATTTTACTGAATGGAGTAAAATTGAAAGCTTTTCCTCTTAGAACTGGAACCAGACAAGGTTGTCTTCTGTCACCGTTACTATTCAACATAGTCCTGGAAGTTCTAGCCAATACAGTTAGGCAAGAGAAGAAAATAAAGGGCATCCAAATGGCAGCAGAGGCAGTCAAACTCTCCCTCTTTACTGATGACATGATCTTATTCTTAGACAACCGCAAAGACTCAACCACAATATTCTTGGAAATCATCAAAAAATACAGTAATGTCTCAGAACATAAAATCAATGTCCACAAGTCAGTTGCCTTTGTATATGCCAACAACAGCCAAGATGAGAGGTTAATTAAGGACTCAACTCCCTTCACCATAGCCCCAAAGAAAATGAAATACTTAGGAATATACATAACAAAAGAGGTGAAGGACCTCTATAAAGAAATTTATGAAACCCTAAGAAAGGAAATAGCAGAGGACATTAACAAATGGAAGAACATACCATGCTCATGGCTGGAAGAATCAACATTGTTAAAATGTCTGTACTTCCCAGAGCAATTTACCAATTCAATGCCATCCCTATTAAAATACAACATCCTACTTTCAAGTTTTGGAAAAAAATGGTTCTGCATTTTGTTTGGAACCAGAAAAAACCCCACATACCTAAGGCCGTTCTTAGTAATAAAAACAAAGCCGGGGGTATCACCATACCAGATTACAGGCTGTATTACAAGGCCATAGTGGTCAAGACAGCATGGTACTGGCTCAAAAATAGAGACATAGACATTTAGAATCAAATAGAAAACTAGGAAATGAAACCTACAACTTACAGCCACCTAATCTTCGATAAACAAGAGTGTCCAATCGGGGAAAAACTCCCTATTCAAGAAATGGTGCTGGGAGAACTGGATATCCACATGTAAAAGGCTGAAACTAAACACACACCTTTCTCCACTCACAAAAATTGATTCAAGATGGATAAAGGGCTTAAATTTAAGGCATGAAACAATAAAAATCCTCAAAGAAAGAATAAGAAAAACACTGGAACATATTGGCTTGGGGAAAGACTTTATGAGGAAGACTGCCATGGCAATAGCAACAACAGCAATAATAAACAAATGGGATTTAATTAAACTGAAAAACTCTTTATAGCCAAGGAGACAACAACCAAAGCAAATAGACAATGGGAAAGGATATTTGCATATTTTGAATCAAACAGATACTGAACAACCAGGATCTGTACGGAACTTCCATTAATCCAAAAGAAAAAAAAAAACAACAATCCCATACATCAATGGGGAAGAGAGATGAATAGAATCTTCTCTAAAGATGACAGACGAATGGCCAGCAAACATATGATAAAATGCTCATCATCCCTAATTATTAGATAAATGCAAACCAAAACCACCCTGAGATATCATCTAACCCCAGTGAGAATGGCCTATATCACAAAATCTCAAAACTGCAGATGCTAATGTGGTTGTGGAAAGAAAGGAACACTTTTACACGCCTGGTGGGACTGCAAACTGATACAACCTTTTTGGAAGGAAATATGGAAAAACCTCAAATAACTCAACCTAGACCTCACGTTTGATCCTACAATCCCATTACTGGGCATTTATCTTTTATTATAAAGATACCTGTACTAGGCTGTTTATCACAGCCCAATTTACAATTGCCAAAATGTGGAAACAACCTAAATGTACAACATAGAATATTATTCAGCCATAAAAAATGGAGATTTTGCAGCATTTGTACTAACCTGGATGGAGGTGGAACATATTATTCTTAGTAAAGCATCACAGGAATGGAGAAGTATGAATCTTATGTACTCGATCTTGATATGAGGACAATTAATGACACAGTGGGGCATGGGAAAAGGGGAGATCAGACAGAGAAGGAGGGAGTGGGTGAGGGAAAGGAAAAGAAGAAGAAGAAGAAAAAGAAAATAGTGACTAATTCTCACATAAATTGGATTTAATTTTGACCAAAGTACATTACTTAAACATTAATTTTTAATTCAACTTAATATTTTAATATGTTGTTTGGGATGTTGCATCCTCATTCCTAAGTGAAATATGTTTGTAATTTGTAATTTCCCACTCATAATAATATAGTCCCTCTAATTTTAATATTAGGTGTATCCAGATCAAGTAGAATGATTTTGAAGTATTTCTTCTTTTTCTATTGCCTATAAGATTTGGCATGATCAGTTTTTTGAAATTATCTTTTACTTTTATTTATAAATATTAGTTGTCTATTTTTTGAGACTTAAAAAATAATAAGAAGTTAACCAATGACTCCATATCGAATCTCAGAGTCAAAGCATTCTGTAATAGACATACTCTTATTTGACAATGTGAATGTTACTTTCTTTGCATTATTATTATTATTATCATTGTTGTTGCTTAATATTTTGATGTAGTAATTCTCTGATTTATTTTCTGAATGTATTTATGTTCATTCATTCTTTACAAGGTTTTTGTTTCTAGTTCTTATCTTGGACATTGTTATTGTCATTAAATTTTAAGCCTCTTTAATTTTGTGAAGGCAAAAAATGGAAACCTAATAAACACATCTATATGTAAAAAAAAAATAAAATAAAATAAAAAATACTTGTCAATGAAATACTTGTAAATGTTACAATATGAATAAATCTCCACAGGAATATGCTGAGTGAAGAGGCCTGAAACAAAACCATATGTATTGTATGATTTCATTTGCATCAATTTCCAGGAAATGGCAATACCATCCAGTTTCAGAGACAGACTTGTGTTTTCCTCAGACCACGGAAGAGATATGAGCAGTGGCATGAGAAATCTCTTTAAATGTGTCAATACACATGCATCTGTACATTCAAAATTGCTGAATTTTATTTTATGTAAATATTAACTTTGATAAAGTTGATTTAAAAAACAAAATGGAAGAGTCTGTACACAGGATTTCTTATCATGTAGTCCACCATGAAAATATTAGGATATCATTTATTTAAAACACGAAAATGAACTTTGTAGACTTAGTGTTAAGTCATTTCTTCCTGAATCCTAAAATGCCCAGAGCCTATTATTTATTTATTTATTTAACTTTATTCAAATTAATATGAGAGTACATTTAGGTTACATTGTTCTCACTTCCTGGGTAAAGTTCCACTTGTAAAAGAGTCCCTTACCCAGGGGGCGTGTTATATCCCCTCACCATGTTGCACATTAGGTGAGATCCTGCCTCATGCCCTCTCTCCCTCTGCCATACATCCTCCTCCCTCCCCCCCACTTACCTCTACCCCCAAACTTGACTATAATAGTATTTTATTGTTCTTAGAAACATGTAATTGTTTATATATTGATTTCATATTAGTATGGACTACATTGGACATTTATTTTTCCATTCTTGTGATACTTTACTAAGAAGAATGTATTTAAACTCCATCCAGGTAAATGTAAAAGATGTAAAGTCTCCATCTTTTTAATGGCTGAATAATATTCCACAGTATACATTTGTTGATCCATTCATGGGTTTATGGGCACTTAGGTTGTTTCCATGACATGGCAATGATGAATTGAGCCACAATAAACATTCCAGTGCAAGTGTCTGTGTGGTAAAATGATTTTTGTTCTTATGGGTAGATACCTAGTAATGAGATTGCAGGGTCAAATGGAAGGGCAAGATAAATAAATCAAAGGAATCCAGATGGGGACAGAGGAGGTCAAACTTCCTCTTCACAGATGGTATAATAGCCTTTGAATGCACCAACAATTGTCAAGCAGAGAAAAAAGTGCCGAGAACCTATTAAGAAAATTCAACAAGAGCTGAAAACTGTGGGTTTATGTGTTGGGGGAAGTTAAGCAACATCCTTTCCAGCTCTGAAGAAGGTGCTTTATATATATATAGTGTGTGTATATATATGTGCGTATATATATGTGTGTGTGGTGTGTGTGTGTGTGTGTGTGTATAGTATTGTGTTTAAGAATTTCTCTTAAAGGAGAGATATTCTGTTGTTAAGAAACTTCAAGAAAAAGCCATGTCACGGGAGCATCTCATGCAAGACGCCTGAGTGTGGCAGAACAGTTCTACATGGGACAGCAGAAGAAGAAGCTGATTCTCTTGGGAAGTTAATCCTGAAGACTGGGAATAGTGGCTCACACCTGTAATCCCAGCACTCTGGGAGGCCGAGGCAGGTAGATTGCTTGAGCTCACAAGTTGTAGACCAGCCTGAATAAGAGCAAAACGCTTTCTCTACACACACATACACACACACATACACCACATATATACCAGTGGCTGGGCATAGTGGCCCACACTTGTAGTCTCAACTACTTGGTAGTTTGAAATAAGAGTGTACTGCTCAAACCTCAGAATATAAGAGTCTGAGGTTTCTGTGAGCCATGACACCATGGCATTCTACCCAGGGTGACAGAGTGAAACTCTGTCTCAAAATAAATAAATAAATAAATATAAAAAAGAGAGAATTAAAGAGAGTGACATGGAGTCAGTAATGTGGGAAGTGTGTGTGTGATATGCCTACGTCTACGGCAGAACACTTAAATATTTGTGGTGGACATGGTACATTGGCCCGGTGTGACCCAGAGTAGAAGGGAAGGAAGACGGAAAAGTTGCATAAGTAGAAGACCAAGGCCCAACCTGTGTAGACAGAATGAACAAGGTCTAATGTTCAATACCACAACAACAAGGTGACCCTATTGATAATAAATAAAATAGTAGAATTAGAATATTCCTAACACAATGAAATGATAAATGCTCAAACTGATTAATATTTCAGTTACCAAATTTGATTATTACACACTGTATGCCTATATCAAAACATCACAGGTACCCTATAATGATATACAACTATTATATACCCATAATAATTAAAAAATATTTAAAAATGAGGTAACAGAAAACATATGACAATTTATTGCAGCTTAATTTACAATCGCCAAACAGCCTAAATGCCCACCAACCCAGGAATGAATTAACAAGCTGTGGTATATGTACACCATGGGATACTAATCAGCCACTAACAAGATGGAGACTTTACATCTTTTGTATTAATCTGGATGGCAGTGGAACACATTCTCCTTGGTAAAGCATTGTAAGAATGGAGAAGCAAGAATCCAATGTACTCAATAATAATATGAAGGCAGGGATGATATAATACAAGAAGGGGTACGGGAATGAGGGATCAGGGAGAGGGGAGGAGTGGGGGAGATGGGGTTACAGTGCACAGCAGCACAACTCTTGGGGGCAGGACACAATTATAAGAGGGACTTTACCTAACAACCACAATCAGTGTAACCCAATTCTTTGTACCCTCAATGAATCCCAAGCAATTAAAAAAAAAAATCCTTACATAGAAACTGTTAAGTGTTGTTTTCTGGAACATATTTGTCAGGTATATGCCTTTATGCCTCTGTGTACCCATGTGTACATGTGTTGTATATGTGTGTCACACTGTTAGTACAGAGTTTCTAAAGAAAAAAGTCTTCCTCACTGTGGGCTGAGAATATAAAAGTGTTTTAGAGGATCACCGAAGTTTATGATGACTGAGAAAATGGAGTAGCCTCTGCGAAGAACTAAGTAGTAAATGACTGTTGAGCTGAATGCTCAGAATTACAGATTTCTCTGCAATTGGGCTAACTAAGAGTCCTAGGCTCACAGATGGCTCTCCTACATTTTTTCCTGAAATCGTGACACACAACTTTTATTCCTTGCTGAAACAACATAACATAAAACACCATGTCATTATATTTTCAAGATATTGAAAATGATTATTGCATTATTATAACTAAAATTATTATAACTAAAATTATTATACATTATTGATCTTGTGTGATTCACATTTGGGGGAAATATAAATATTCTCACCAATTTTTTCTCATATTTTATTCCCTTTGCCCGGAATCCTCTGCTCTCTGTGGGTCACAGGAATAAATACTTTGTATAATTCAGCTATTATCTCTCATGTCTGAGAAAGGCTTTCCTGAGCCATAAAATCAAAAATAAATCCCTTCACCCTGCAACAACATAATTTTTTAATAACACTTATCATAAAATTATTTCAATTTTTTCTTTATTTTCCTACTCACCAATCTAACATCTACCTGTTTATCTTTTCAGAATGCAATGCCCACAAAGGTTCTGCCTAGCTTTCTTAGTGCATGCCTTAAAAAAGCATCTAAAAAAGTAATTTGTCAATAAATATTTGTTGAAAAGTTGTATAATTTAATTTCAGAAACAATGACAAAACTTTGCTTATTACTTCAGGAAAACTTCTAAAAGTGGAACTCAGGATGGCTACAGCAATATTACATTAATAATACATTACATTGTTTTTTTCAGCACAGCTTTTTCCTCATTAGGCCTTATTTATTTATTTTTTTATTTACTGTGATTAGGAGTTTTCAGATTCTAAGCTTTGACTGGCTTAGAAAATCACCAGGAAAAAAAAAAAAAAGCTTATTATCAACACTGACCAGCAGTGACATTTAAAAATGGAATCAACAAGAACTATATCATGAATGCAATTAAAACACTGGGAGTTTGTGACAAGGGAGGATGCTTTAGTATATAACCACGTGTCATCTGCTGTTTTAGGGGTCAATATGACAATATGAGCCCACAGTTCACTATTAAATTTATTACCATGATTTTTTTGTAAGAAAATTAATAGGAGTGGATTATTACCATCTTTATTATAGGCCTGGAAGCTAATGTATCTGTTTAAGTGCACTTACATGAAAGAAAAACAGGCATATAAAATAAGTTGAAAATATATGACAAAAAGTTTGAATTAAGGAGAAATTGACCTTATGTTAAAGGTTAAATACTTCAAAAATAATAGCACTGCTGGGCATGGTGGCTTTCACCTGTAATTCTAGCACTCTGGGAGGATGAGGCAGGTGGATTGCTTGAGCTCAGGATTTTGAGACTAGTCTAGGTAAGAGCAAAACCCCATTCCTAAAAATAGCCAGGCATTGTGGTGGGTATCTATAGTTCTAGCTACTTGGGAAGCTGAGGCAAGAGAATCACTTGAATCCAAGAGTTTGAAGTTGTTATGAGCTATGACTCTAAGGCCCTCTACCCAGGATGACAAAATGAGACTGTGTTACAAAAAACAAACAAACAAACAAACAAACAAAAAAACCCTTAAGATGGTTGGGATTTTAATTATTTGGAAGAAAATTTGGCTCCATGAGTAATTAAATTTTGGTCTTAAAAATTCAGAGTGTTGTCACTTAATATGCTAGATAAATTTTTTAGTAAAACAGTGATGAAAATTGTATCAGCTGTGTGCCATTCCTAAGATACTATTGTGATATAGTAATGGAGCTATTATGTGTGGTATGCTACAATACTTGTCAAAACCATACTATAATAATTGTATTTCATCCATTTTAAAACCAAGGCACAATTAATAGCTTTCAAGTTGAAATTCAGTTTATTTATATGCCTCCTTCTCCAGCTTCTCATCAAGTACGATTCATGTTTGTTATAGCAGACGTACAAAACATATAGAAGAAAAATGTCAAATCATACTGTTATTATTTGATCTTGAGGATGATCCAGAGAAGCAAAATGTCTAAGGTCAAAATCTCAAGCCTAAAATAAATATTTCAGAAAATCTCTTTTTTGCTGACAAAAATATATAACATAGACTCTGCATTTTTCATCATTTATTTCACCTTTAAGAAATAATTTCTTGGAAAGAATGAATTTTCTGACAAAAAAGACATACTGAAATAAGCACTCTAAAAAGTAGTTTGATCTTGATATAAAAGCATCATGTGAAAAGGTAATAATTATTATAATCATAATAAAAATATAATAAAATACTGTTAGTTTATTTTATTAAATACTAAATTAGAGCCAAGTTCTCATGACAACTCTGGAAATTACTTGTATCAGTTACACCTCTCCTAATTTACAGACTTAGAAAATATGACACTTTTGTAATTAAACCATATATACAAGAAGTACACTAATATCAATGAAATATCAGCTTTGTTTCCAAAATGTGATTGGTGAATAAAATATGTTTTCAGGAAATAACATGCTAATTCTATTACCAGCACAAAAAAAATATTAGTCTGGAAGAAAAAAGATTGATTGATTGATTTGTTGGTTGATTGATCTACTAGTTTTGACAGCACTATTCAAATCTACTCAAATCTATTATCAAAAATGTTCTGGCTTCTAAAGTTTTCCAAATATTGGAAGGTGATAAAGAATGCTTGTCATAAGTGTTGTGTCTTACTCTATTAAAAACGATAAATCTTATTTTAAAAGTAACTAATGTCAAAGCACAACTTGCTTAAAAATCTTTAAGGGCATAGTCTTTAGTTTTTTAACTCCACCGTGTCCATTTTAATTTGCTTCAAACAGCAGAGAAGGAGGACATTAAAGGAATTCTTGTGAGTATGCCTATGGTAAAATGCTATTTCCAAAAGAGATACTCAACAATTAATGTTTGCAGCCTATTCTCACAGGGATTACACCCTACAAATTTGAAGCTGGATGGCCACTGTCATATTAACATTGACTTTTACTCCATTCTCATAATGGACTTAGTAGTGAGTTTGGAACCAGTAGAAGATTTCCCTTTCACAACTGAGTAATGGGACTCACAGATAAATTTGGTAATAAAGGATTTGAGGTAAGATTAGTGGAACCAAGAACCCATGAGTGTTTACAATTAACATTCAATATGTATGTCTTCAAGTAAAAGCAAAAGTAAAAGAGTATGTCATTAATTTTTGACACTCATAATGTTTGATGTTGCTTTATGAAGCTGATATATTGACTAGCATATGGTACTCCCATGGTGGCAATGTTTGGTTAAATAAAAGTGAAGGTCCAAACAGCAAAGCATAGACATTTATTTATGGATTGTTGGGAGGGGCCCCTTCTTGTAGTGAAAAAAGGATCTATCCAAATCTGGTGGTGGCAAGCTTTCAGTACTATGGTGAGGGCACCTAGCTTGCGGATGAATTTGTAACACACAAGATGATAGAAAAAAAATGCTAAAAAATTGGTTCCATGCCTGAGACAAATTTTTTGTAGACATTTCAGCTGTGTTCAACTAATTTACCTAATCTGCATTGGATTTTCTATTATTTGCAATGGGAAATAGGCTAATAGGTACCTTATCTGTAAGAAGGATATTTTTAGAATCTCTCTCACTGTTGGCATGATGATTATTACTCCATCTAAGTTACTGTTGGTACTCAATGTATTATTTCTGAAAATGTTCCCTGACAAGCCCTGAATGGGCTTTAGAATGAGAACGGTGCTTCTGTAAGTGTCTGTTCCCATTTTTGTTCTGTCATTAGGGAGATTTTGGCTATTATATCTGAGACAAGGAGGGCAAGTATAGCATATTGACATAATATGACAAACTCCCTTAAAAATGTCATAGAATAAAACAAAATTTACCAGCTAGTCCAGAAAAATATCATCAGCACCCAAATTCTTGGACTTTCTATGCTTTCAGAGATATTTGTTTTGGAATCATATTACATAGTAGGTTAAAAGTCTTTGAGATTATAAACTGATATACAGTCTGCTACACACTGATTATACAATTGATAATATAAAATTATGCTCTATATTTAAAAAATACCCAAAATTTATCTAAAAAATATTTTCAGCTAAAACCAAAAAGTATTGGCAATGAAACTAATGTGCATATATTTTTGCTTGACTCTACTTTCATAGGTCAATATTTAAGCTGTCTGAAGACATTCCAAAATGTAACACCAACATTGTACCTTTGTCCAATTGTGTGTTCAATGGGGGAGTCAAACACATTTGCCAGATTTTGTAAAGAGTCTAGGATTTTGGAAATATAAAAGACAAAATGTGTAGAATTCAATTTTTATGAATTTGTGTTTCTACTATAAGTATCATAATCTCTTACGTTTATCTGTAAATAGTAGTGAATGCCCGGTCATTAACGAATCAAACTTTGCATGCAGTAAAGTACTTAACAGAGAAGATCTTGAAGCCTGCTGAGATTTGAATCTTCCGAGGTGACCACAGACAAACACTAATCTCTCAATGTCTCCCTTTGCTTGTTCATAAAATGCGAAATTTATACCTCTTATTTCCCGAGGGTTGTTGTGAAGGATAATGCGAAAACTCATGTAATACATTTAGGATTTGCTTGGTAAAGAGTGAATGTTCATATATAAGTTGTTATTATAATAATTGGCTTTCAGAGGGAGGGAAAAGGCTTGACCAATTATGCATATGTATTAAGTATTTATTTTGCTATCTACCTGAATTATATGTTTTTAGATACCAAAATATATATGGAATTTAATACCATTTAAGTCAATTCTTAACTTAAAAAAGGCATAATTTTTACAAATATATGATGTTTGTGCAAAAATAGATATATACATAGCTGAATTCTTTCTGGATAGCATTCATATCACACACATATGTAGTCAAAGCATACACTCCAATTTCTAAAGTTTGGTTACCTTGAGAAAGAAAAGGTTGGAGACTAGCTATTTCTTTTTTATTTTATTTATTATTATTTTCTCTTGCCTCAGCCTCCAGAGTATCTGGGACTACAGGCACCCGCCACAACACCCAGTTATTTTTTGTTGCAGTTTGGCCAAGGCTGGGTTTGAACTGGCCACCCTTGGTATATGGGGCCAGCACCCTACTCACTGAGCCACAGGCACTGCCTGGAGACTAGCTATTTCTTAAGAAAAGAAAGAGTGAGCAAATATAGCAAGATGGGTGGATAATCATCATGGGTGAATAATCAGACCCTAGTATATTTTTATATGCTTCAACAACTTTAAATAAAATATATAAGATATATAGAATGTATATTTTCTAAAAATTGTAATAAACTTGGACAAAATTGATAGCTTCTTATTGGAAGAATTACTGGCTCAGTACTACAAGTTATGAAGTTATTTAAGAAGAGCTGTGCATTAAGTGTCATTTCTATACTTTATAAATATATACTAAATATATTGTTCATTGATATTTCAATCCCTGTAATTCTCATTGTATAATGATGATTTTGGATAATAAAATAAAATAAAATCTATTTCTTTTTGTTATTGTTTGAGATTCATTGAGAGTGCAAAGATTAGGTTACACTGATTGAATTTGTTAGAAAAATACCTCTTATAACTGTGTCCCACCAAGAGGTGCGTCATACACCATGACCTCCCATCCCCCTCCCACCTCCCCTTTCCCTGCTCTTCATCCCCCCAAATCCCCTTATATTAGCTCATCTACTGCCTTCACATCAGAATTGAGTACATTGGATACTTGCTTCTCCATTCTTGTGATGCTTTACTAACAATGCATTCCAACTCAATCCAGGTTAATCCAAAAGATATAAAGTCTCCATCTTTTTTAATGGCTGAATAATATTCCATGGTGTACATATACTGCAGCTTGTTAATCCATTCCTGGGTTGGTGGGAATTCAGGTTGTTTCCACATTTTGTTGAAGGTAAACTGAGGCTGCAATAAATAGTCTAGTGCAAATGTCCTATGATAAAAGGATTTTATTTGTCTTCTGATAGATGCCTAGTAATGGGATCACAGGATCAAATGGGAAGTCTAATTTGAGTTCTTTGATGATTCTCCATATAATTTCTGTCTCTATATCATCCCTAATCATCAGAGAAATGCAAATCAAAACAACCCATCTAACCCCAATGAGAACAGCCCATGTCCTAAAGTCTTAAAGCTGCAGATGCTGTCATGGTTGTGGACAGAAGGAACACCTTCATACTGCTGGTGGGACTGCAAACTAATACAACCTTTTTAGAAGGAAGTATGGATGAAGTCTATTTCAATAAGTTAGATATTTAAACACTGACAAATGTGTAAGTGTGTGTTATCAGTGGTTACCTTTCACCTTTTAAATAATTTCCTTAGTAATACATCTGAAGATGCATTATCTTGTGCTAATTGCAATTTATTTAGTTTAGATAAGTCTTTGATGATTTTCTGGCTATGTGTTAGTTATAATTAGAATGAATATGGATATATACATATATATCTACTGTATACATGTTTATACACCTTACGTACACACAAATAATGCTGTTAGTTAATGCCTGGGATAGATAAGGGATTTAGACAGTCATTTAATATCTACTATGTGCCAAGAGGTGACATACACTTTGGGAAAATGACACTATAAATAAATTCTCATGAGAAATATGTATAAACAAATAATTACAATATTATGAATTATGAATTATGTGTTAATACTCATCCATCTTTCTCAAGGGGGCAATAGAAGGCAAAAAAGGGTGGGGAAATTCATACGCTGTGATTTATGTAAACCCTTTCTCAAAAGCAAGGTGACTACATTCCCTCTTTGATACAATTTAACCTATCATTCATACAGGGATGGGGGTGGGGGAGCACTGCTATTTACACACGCACACATACACACAAAATAAATGAGAGGGGTTCTTTTAGAACTGTGGGATGTGGTAGGACTTTGCAGAGATAGTTATCTGTCTAGAAGGAGATTGTTGCCAGAGCTAATGACATGAAATAAAAGAAGTTTGTGAGATTCCCTGTTAAAAAGGCAAAATTTGATAGAATAAATAAGCTCTTGAGGTAAAAACACCTTTTATTTTGCAGCCAACATCTCTGAGTTTTATTTGCTGCCAAAAAAACAGAACAAAATTGGTTAGACATGTCTCCTTTCTTTCTTCCCTTAAATTTTCTAGCCGTAGCCCACCTCCCAAATACACAAGAGGATATGTAACTAAAAATGAAAGACTAAGAACATACTGCAAGGGGAGGATAATGTCAATACAGACGAACTGGTGAGTAAAAGTCTAAGCCAGTGACATATTCTATGGGGAGAAATGTCTTCATTTAATAAGATAGTAAATCTGTAAATGTCTGGTTTCTTTGAGACCCAGACTATATGCTCCAGTATTTAATAATTTAAGTATAAAAGTATTCTATAGATATGAAGAAATTAATAATATAAAGCAATAAATGATTAGTACAAAAATGTCAGTGAGGTAAATGGGTATAGTATGTTTTGCCCAGTACTTTTAATACTATATTTACATGGCAAAGTGTTTTGAATTGATTAATTAGTTTGAGATTGAAGTGGATTTGAAGGATTGTTACCATCTTGTTAAGTGGTGAAAACCTGGGACCAATTTATCCATTTATTCAGTAATTCATTCACTTAGTCAATTAATATTTCAGCAAAATATTTTAGCATCCAAAATGAGCTCTAACTAAACAGACAAGCTTGTCACTGGTTGGTCAGGTATGAGCCAGTTAGAAATGGCCCCTGACCATATGGAAACACAAATAACATGTAAGTGCTATGAAATAAATATGGTATCATAATGAAGTCAGTGACTTTTAGATTTCAGAGAGATCAGAGAGAAAACTCATTTGATAAACAAGAACTTAAGCTAAGGCTAGAAAAATGAACGGGGTGCGGAGAGATCAATATATTCTATGCAAATCGAACTTAGTGAGCTCTTTCCAGGTTACCTTGCAGTAGCAAATTTCACATCCCCCTGAAAAGTTTTGTTTGTGGATGTTGGCTTGCCTTCCTTCTCCTTTCCTCACTGAGTATCATGCATGCAGCTTGGTCACCCTGAAAACACGAAGTGAGAAGCAGTGAGGACTTTGCCTGTCCAGTGAAGTCTTCAGAAAGTCACTAACATAACTGAGCAGCGTCTTGCACATTAGTTCGCGCATGCCAGCTACTCTTTTATTTTGAGGCAAATAGTCCTTTATGGCAGAATGTGAAGCAAATACCACACTGCTTGTTTCCTCACCTTTTTTCTTTCACATTTTCAGGTACATTCTTGCCAAATATATACGTCTTTGTGTGTGTGTTTGTGTGTGTAATACTCAAGTCATGTTTGATTTCTGCAATTTCAAGAGGTGCTCAAACATGACTTGTATTCATCTTTTGTTATCTGTATATGTTGAGTACTATAATTTTAATAAAGTGTTTTCCTTAAAATGTGTACAGATTTTTTGCACTCCCTGTATGTGTGTATATGTGTTTATACATACATACAGTATGTGTAAATTAATCAATTCATTTGTGATTAAAAAATTTCTGTTTCCTCCTATTTTAGGCCTCATATATCTCTCCTATATAAAGTTGTTTTCAAATAGAAATGTGCTTAAAATGTCTTATAAATCTCATCAGAAATTTACAATAACAATTTGATAAAAATCTATAGAAGAAAATGTACACATTCCTGTGGTACCTATGATAATAAAAAGGATGCAAAACTTGCTATATAATTCAGTGGGGAACTCTCAGACATTGGGTATGAAATGCATTCCCACATATTCTCAGCTATCTGTAGTCAAATGTGACACATTTTCTAAGTAATAAAGTAGGAAATTATCTAACCTAAGAATTTTCTTAATTATAAGTTTCAACAATCGTAAAATTAGATTGTGGTCTACATGTTACAAAAATTTTTAAATAAATGTCTACAGAAAAGGGAGACAATGTGCATAAACTAACATTTTCTTCCATATATACAAAAAATGCCCAACTAAAAGCAGTGCTATGTATTGAAAGGTGACATCAACATTATGCAAATCCAGAGATGAGAGTTTTTATTAACATTATTTGAGTTACCTCGAAGAACTCTGATTTAATTAAAGACCTCTTAGAATATATACACATAAGAATTCGTAGAATACAATCGTATGCCTCAGAATCCTTTTAATTACACATGCTGTACAGAGATATTTCCATTAATTAAATGTTGCTTCTGTGGTTTTCTCTATAGCAGTCTCAATTTCTTGAAGTGAAAAGTTTTCCATACCTAAAATATAACATTATCCCTAATACAACCAACTGTCATAAAATATTACATGGCATTTCCTCCTGAGATTTTAAAGTCCTCAAGGAAAAAAACAAATGTCATACAAATCTCGTCAGTCTCATAAGAATGGCAATCCAATGTGGCTAACTAACTCTTAGCTTTCCATGATTTTCTCTGTTCTATTAACATAAAGATTTTTTCCAATGTCCTTATTTAATAATGTATCTACTATTCATTAATTTAAAAAAATATTAAAGTAAATATTAAAAATCAGGAGAATAACTAAAAAATGCATCATAATGCTTCTGTGGTATTAGCAGTTGGCATGTAATTAAGCTAACTCAAGCCTATGCATTATTACTACATTTTAGAATCTCTGCATTTTACTTGACATAGTGTGTGCCTATTTGCTATTAAAATAAATTCTATTTTCAGTTCTGTTGTTTTATGTTACACTTACAATTGTCATCTTTTCTGTTAGTATTTTAATTTAATGGTAACCATGGATAGCTTCTAACCTTATGCCACTGAATAAAGATGTTGATGAAAGTAGATTCAGCATTTTTGATTCTTTTTTGTTGTTGTTGTTGTTTGGAACTGACTGAAACCTATGACTATTTAGTACAACTGACCCTTTCAAAAGGGTTCTAGCAGAGACTGAATTAGAGACAATCTTCTTCTTCTTATTGTGAAGGTGGTCATTATCACAGCTTTGATTTAGCAGTTGGTTTTGATGAGCTGGTATTTTTACAATAATAGAGGTCTCACTTTCAAGTATTTACATTAATTTCTTATGAAACAAAGAATAATTGTCTAAATGACTTGGCTTCTTTGATAATTACAACAGAGAAAGGTGAGAAAACAAACTAAGCCTGCTGTCTAATTAAAAAAAAATGTGTTCTTTTTTACTTTTGACTCAAGAACCTTTAGAATTAAAATTTATTTTCCAAATCAGAGCTATTTGTGTGGGAGGGAGAAGGAGGGTAGTTTAATCATGGAGAAAATCAGGATAAAATATGTGAATCTTTAAAGCATGAATGAAAGCAGAAATGCTGAAACATACTGTTCCATGAATTGCTTTGTATTTCCCTTGAATTTACTGTGGGTTCTATTTTCTATGCATATAGATTTTTGCACCATATGTAACATATCTGGCCTTTGCCCTGGAAGGCATTCTGACATCCAAACCACTAATTGTAGAAGTCAAATCAAGGGTAATTTTCTAGGGGAAGGAGGAGAAGGGAGAGTTTTCTATGATATCCTGTTATAGCTGCTATAATTCTTTATATTAATACTACAAAGATCAGTAGACATGCAACTAGTAAATATCATTTAGTTTTAGCAGTCATAGTGGAAAGGATTAATTTCAACCAATGAATAAGGTATAGTACACTTCTGACCTTAGAACCTATACTTTGTGGACAATTAGAGTTATTAACTTCAGAGAAATAGGGTCTCTAAAATCCACCTGAATTATTGGTCTCTAATGTGTGACCAAAATAGTAACATAATCACAACAAGCAAAATATTCTGTATTTTCTTTATTCTATAAGGAAGCATAGTATAATGGTAGCTAAACCAATTTAGGCACCAGTCTAAATTCCAATAATATTATTTAGCACATAATAAATGCCTGACTTAGGTGAGGTACTTAATTTCTCTGACACTCAGTCTATGAAATCAAAGATCAAAGCAGCTCTGCTCTGTAAAGAGTCATATTCCAAAAGGTCCAGGGCATAGTCAAGTGTCTATTATGTAATATTCTTCAGAGATCCACATCTTAACAATGTACCTTTTAGGTATACCTATTATAAACTATCTAAACCAAGAAAATACTGTTAGGAATGCATAAAAACCAGGATTCTCTTCCTAACAAATACTATTTGTTTACCTTAAGACCTAGTTATCACTGGACATCAAAGTTTATAAAACTGGCTGCTTCTTCTTTCTTACGTAAGCATACCACCTCTATGATTATCCCAGTGATCTATCTGGAGAGAAATGGACCTTTGGCCTTTGCCCTGGAAGGCATGACATTCTGACATCAAAACTATTAATTGTATAAGTCAAATCAAGGGTTAATTTTCTAGGAAGAGGAGGATAAGGAAGATTTTTCTATGATATCCTGTTATAGCTGCTATAAATCTTTATATTAATACTACAAAGATCATGGTGCATGAACTCTTTTTTCCCTACAGATTAAATTGCATAGGGTGGTTATGCAAAAGCACGTGATAGATCAAGTTTGAGCAGCAATCAAGGTATCCAAACCGAGGCCCATGGGCCACATATGGATTATGTGAGGACTTTTTTGTTTATCTGTGGTATTGGATACAAGAAAATTATGCATGGACCTCTTTCTTTCTTCCTTCCTTCCTTTCTTCCTTTCCTTCTTTCTTCTTTTCTTCTCTATTATTTATTATTTTTTGCTCATGAGCTTTCCTTAGTGTTTGTGTATTTAATGTGTGGCCCAAGACAACTCCTCTTCTTCTAAGGTGTGGCAGAAGAAAAACGTGGAATAACCCATGAGTCATTTCTTTCTTGAATCAAGAATCCATCTCCCTCTCTCATTCAGATCCAAAAAATAAGCTACAAACCAAAAATGAGCTCTGTTCATTATCAAAGACGGTTGAAAACCATTAAAGTACATACAAAAAAAGCTGTGATGTAATTTTCATTCAAGCCCTTGATTTTATTTAGAAATTTAGAGTTTCATATAGAAATGGAAAGATTCATTTTTGCCATTACTTTATTCTAAGGCACAACTTAAGCTAATTCAATTGTTACATTCCGTTATGCTGCCCCGAGAATGATTGTGAGATTTAAGTCTTTTGGGTGAGTAAGTTATCTTGTTATGGGAACTGAATAAAGAGGAATGTTTCCCTCTTTGCTGGCTTTGATTATAAAGAGAATCAAATGACAGAATATGACAATTAAAAAAAGACAGAATCAAATGACAGGATATGAGAATCAAATGATAGAATATGGCAATTAAAAAAACTGGACTTTTGATAATGCCTAAGTACAGTATAATATATAGTATTTTATATTGACTGTATACTTTGAATACTGTTATGTCTCTCTCTTTAAGATTGAGTTGGGTTCTTGTTAATTGTGGATCAAAATATCCTAATCCCTTCACATGACAAAAATAAGAGGCTGCTGTACTTGGCAACAAAGTATAAGAATGGCCAGGTGTGTAATGGATTTCTCAGTAGGAATTAATTATTTCAATTTAGGAAATTTTTTCAAACTAATGCAGGTGTGTCAACTTGAAATGCTTTCTACCTGAAAACATGTGAACTGAAGAGACAAAGACTCCTCCCCATTACCCAACATACCATAATAGAATAGACATAAGATAACCACTATAGATTATCCTGTTCAAAACTAGAATAAATAGAGTCACACAGAGGTGACTGGTCCACATGTGTTCTAAAATCCAACAGGGAATATACTGGTTCTTTTGGTAGAAATAGAAGGTCTAGGAATATTTCTCCATTGCTTGTGACTCTGCCCACAAAATATATTATGATGATATCTTTGAAGCCTTATTTCGCTCTGTAATTCAATGCTATTTAAAATAATTTGTTGCAAAATTATCAGAATTTTAGACATTTTGTTCTAATGTACATAAGTAAAATTCTACAACTAAATGATAAAACATGTGAGAGGAGATGGAAGGAATACTTGATATGAAAAGAGGAGAAAATGTTGAATAAAATTGTTTTATTAAAAAAACACAAAGAAATGAGAGAAATGTCAAATACATAAACTAAAGATTATAAATCCAAATACCTCAGGACAGGTAGGAAACAGAGAGAAATGAAAAAAAAATACATACATTGACAATCATCTAAAGATGGTCTTTTGAGAAAGACCCCTCATCCCTTCTTTCTGCAGCAGTGCCAGGCTATTTGTCCTTAACATCTAGCTCAGCTGTAAGGCTTGCAGTTCATAAGGCTCATGTGGAATTGAGAAGTAACAGGGCAGAACAGGGCTAACAGAACTCTAAATTGATTCCTTGAATAAACACTTCTGTCAGCCTTTGGTTAATTTTTGGATTTTTGAAAAAAGTTAATGTCAACCATTTGCCACTGTTCTTGTCACTTCTTTGGAGGGGTAAACTAAAATGAAATCCAAAGACTCCCCCCAGGAGACTGAATAGGGCCACTTTTGGGTAAGGGGACCCCTGAAAACCTTAAAGCTGAGTTGCTAACCATATGGAGAAGGGAGGCCAGACATGCCTAGTCCTGTCCCCTGTGGAGTTTTTCTTTGTAACATTACCATAAAAAAAAATCAATAACAAACCTAAGGCCAGTTAGGACAAAGGCTTAACCACACCTGCAAGTCATCAATTTACTTAATAGATCACTTGGGTCTCAGTATAAGTCTGGTGGCTGGTCTATGATTAGCAGACTTCCTTATCTTAACTTAAAACATTCCAAGTCTTTAGGTAAAGCTTCCTTCAACCAATTACAAATCAAAAAATCTTTAAACTCACTTATAACCTATAATACCCTACTTCAAGGTGTCCTGACTTTTCCAACCAAACCAATGCATGCTTCCACCTTCTGTGGGTTGATTTATGACTTTATGTGTAGTTCCCATCACTCCAAAATGGATAAAACCAAACTGTGGTTGAAGCGTGGTGAGACCATGTGCTCCAGGCTTCTTTAGGTCTGGTTCTCTGGGCCATGGTCCTACAGATTTGGTCCAGAAAATCCCTTTCAGTTATTTTACAGAGTTTGAATTCTTTTCCATTGACATAGGAGTGGATTCTTTGGAAGTCTTTACCCGTGTATCGTGGAAGTGTTTCCCAAGTCTAACTTTTTTTTTTTTTTTTTAACAGAGTCTCACTTTGTCATCCCCCAGTAGAGAGCCAAGTCATCATAGCTCACAGCAACCTCAGACTCTTGGGCTCACACAAATCTCTTGCCTCAGCCTTCCAGGTATCTGGAATTACAGGTGTCCACCACAACACTAGTCTATTTTTAGAGACGGAGGTCTTGCTCTAGCTCAGGCTGGTCTTGAACTTCTGAGCTCAGGTGATCCTCCCACCTCGGCCTCCCAGAGTGCTGGGATTACAGGTGTGAGACACTGCTCCCAGCCCAAATCTAACATTGTTAAGTGATAAATATTTTCATTGTTTTCTTAATTTTCCAGTATTTCAAGCAACACATACACAGCTGTAGAAAGAACAACTTGTGACTTCTTATCTAGGCAATTGTAGGTCATGTCAACTTGATAAAACCTATTGATATACAGAGTATCTTCTTGATTGTATGACTTTATTATAGCATAGAATGAAATAATGTATTTTGGAATAAGCCAGAAACTAAATTATGTTTATTGTATTCTACGTAAGTGGTCAGAAGAGAGAATAGTTTATTTTTTAAGTATTAATAAGCAAAGAGAAAATATAAAGGTTTACACTCATAGCTTCTGGTTTCATATCACAGTCTGCAAATATTTTGATGCTGAATGATGGGCCTCACATATTCAGAAAATTTTTTAGGTTGCACTATTTTATACGAAAATGTGTTCATATTCTATTTTTTGAAAATTTTAAAAAATTTCAGAATATTACATGGGTACACAACCTTGGTTGCATAATTTGTTTTTGCACATTTTAAATGAAAGAAGTGTACCCTTTTCCAAGAATGTGTGCATTGTACCAGGTAGGCGTGAATTAGCCGAACCTCTCCTTCCCTGTCCCATCTACTTGATCTCCCTTGAGTATACTTCCATACATATATTTATATTTTTAAATCACAAGGTACTTACGACTCTGTTAATTAGTATAGGTTATACCAACTCCTCCTCCTTTCAAAACGTGCCAGAATTTATTTGTGTACATTCATGTATGCCTGCAAGTTTTGTTTGGAAAGTAGATTAGGAGATATGATGTTCCTCCCTATGAACAGTGAGGTGAGAGAGAATAAACCAGAACAGAAGAGGCTTCTGTTGAATGCTTCTGTGTGTTGAGATAGTGTTATGGACACTATAGCTATGGAAAGTTAGAAACAAAAGCTGATGGAATTATTCAAGCAGGTTCAGAACTCAAAAACACTACTTGTCCAGACATCCACACTGTGCTCTCTGCCCAAGGATTGGAAATCTGGAAAAATTATAATTTTTACACATAAATGACCCTTAGATGAATGATGGCAGTGCCTAAGGCCTCCCAAGTGACTGCACACAAATTATGAGGACAGTCAGGACCCATGGCAGGAATGGAAGAGCAGAACAAGCAGCACACAGTGACTGCAAGATTTTGAGAACTATCAGACACTAATAAGTACATATTTGGGAGTAGAGGCTGTGGCCCCTTTTTAAATGGGTTGACATTTTAAGACCATGAACTGGTTGCGTACAGTTAAATTGTATTTTCTTATTTTTCTGTTGACTTTCTTAGATGACCCATGGCTCAGCCCCACCATATAGTTTCTTCAAATCCTAGCTGGTGATCTGTCCTCATGGGATGATAAACTAACTCCTTGGTATCAAGATTACACTGAATTGACTTCCAGGACATGGTGGGGCAAATTATACGAATAGACCAATGTTATAAATCTCAATACTCAATACTTGTGAAACTCAATTTAGCTGTTAGAAGTGATTTGTTATTCATATTTCCAAATACGGATGTGTTTCTAAAAGACCTGTTTACAATTCTCTCAGGGAAACATATTTTTGAATGAGTGAATTGCTGATCTAAGCCACTGCCCCACAGGGTTCCCTCAGATACTCCAGCCATTATTAGGCTGGCATGTTTTACTCAAACATGTTATTCCTTCACAAAATGTTAGTCTACTATATTCACCTTCTTGCCTTAAAATGTTCTGCATAGAATAGGATGATTTAAAGCTTTCCCCATGATGAAAGTTGTGTATTATGTTCAGATTACCTAGGACATCAAGCATAGGTGGTCTATTTTAGCCTATGTATGTCAGATCAAAACTTTTATTTAGGGTTCGTTTCTATCCTGCTTTGATTAACTAATTGATTTCTACTGTAAAAGCCCTTATAATAGATCTGATAAACAGCTCCGTCAGCACTAAGGTTTTTTTTTTTTCATTAACTTCCATGAACAGACTATCTATAAATTATTTTGTCAGATCTATGACACTTTTGAAAAAGAGGAAGGCCATTAACTCATAGGACCCTAGAAAACTCCTCACAAATGAGAGCTGTGGCCTTCTTACCAGTGAAGCCTGAAACATCATTCCAACAATCCTAACCTCAAGAACTACATGGACTTATAATTACATCTGTGCTTGTATTTAAAAGTATATAAATTTGCATGCTAATATACTAACAGTAATAAACTAATATACACAAATATGTATGTGTCTGTATACATACATACATACATATATATAATATCACTTTTCGTATACTTTGTTGATACCTAAAACAATGACTTATTTGTCTCTATCTCCACCCACCAAGATGCTTTGCCAATGTGATAGTCAGCAATAAGTAATAAAATTTGGGGTGAACTATCTCCCTTGGGGTTATATATTGAAATTTCTTCTTACTGGAAGAAAATCAGAATCTCTTCTGATTCTGCCACATATTTTACTCGTAATGATGTAGACAAAAGTCAATGTAGAAAAGGATTGAAGCGGGTTAATACACAGATACTGTCTGGGTCCTTCCCTAGTCATATGTTTTCCTAGTTACTAAAGGAAAAAAATGTGGAATTTAGGATTGTATTTAGTGTTCCTTATTCTTGCCTTATGTTAAGTTAATCAAGGAAGTTTTATATGATGCTGTTCACAAGAAACACTTTCAGTAAATATTTATTGAATTGAAAAAATCTAGAGTCAAACAACTTTTTCAGGTATTTCTAAAGAAAAATATTTTAATCCACTGAGTCTCAAACATTGTTGTCATATAGATTCTGCTTCTCACTTATTGTGGAGAAGGACAGGATTTTAAATTTAATAGAAGCACTTCAAATTACTCACTCTTTCCAACAATTATTTAAAATATATTTCTTTATGATGGAGAGTTTGGAATATTATGTCTGAATAACTACTATTTTGTTCAAGACCATTTTCCGTAGATACTATGCTCTGTTTATGGGAACAATAGTGCATGAATGTTCCAAGAAGTCATTACACATGATGACAGATGATCAGAAGTCAGTCAAATATAGATAATGAGGTGAAAAAAATTTGGGATTTGGACTTGGAGTCCCTTAAACTCTGTGACACTCAATAATCACATGTTCAAAATAATGATAGCATTGTTAACTATTTTTCAGAGGAAGAAAGGAGATAGTGTTCAAGAAAAAAATTTCAAACACTGTGGAGTCCTCTACAAATATGGTTTTTATTACTGATAATGATTGCAGATTACTTTTGCCAATTTATGTAAAATGCTCTTGCTCTTCAAGATTTGATACCAGATTGTAGAGAAAAAAGGCTCCAATATTCTCTTGACTATACCTGTGTCCAATCCAGGCCGTACCTCTGCTCTCATCAGCCATTACCCTCCCAAGGTACATACTGATGCTTACGTTGCAGCGTGTGATAATGTCTCCAACTTACTTTCCCTTAACGTGTGAACAAAAAGCAAGGAATAAATGCCAAATCTAGAAAACTCTGAAATGCAGCCACGTGCAATGACACATACTCACTAGTGTCTATGGCCACATTTAGATCTTGCATTTTATTCTCAAAAGTGAAGTTCATTTATTTAAACTAGGTGTTTATTTCTTGTATGCAGAGAGCATTGGGAGGCTTTATAGGATGTGCCATTTCTCCTTTTCTATCTGTGGGTGTCTCAGAAAAGAACAATGATAAATTTATTTTTGGAAAAAAAGTAAATTACAAATGTCCGTTTACTTAGCTTTCCTTATTGCTTTATCTGCCTCAAGGAAGAGAACATGCCAGAAGCATGCATTCTGCAATACTTCTGGATTTAAAAACTATGTGAAAGTTTCTACTTTCACATGCAGAATTATACCATACAAACTCAACTAACAGTGTTCAAATTAACAACTGAGACTTCCATGGGCTAACTTTTAAAGTCACAAAAGCCCTGAAGATACAGCTGAGAAACCAGAATGGAACATTTAGGGGGGGCTGTCACAATGGTGGGGTTTTGTCCTGCTTTTCAATATTTTAGTACCTTCTGCTGAAGACTTCAGGAAAAAAGACACAGTAAAATGCTTCAGTCAGGTCACCTCGTTTTACTGATTCCGTCTCACGCATGTAATACATGTTTTGCCTTTGACCTCTCTTCCATCTTCCTTTCATTTGCTTTTTTTCCTCTTGTGCTCTCCTTAATTCCTTCCTTTCATTCCCAGTAAAATTCACTTGCCTGGTGGAGCAAATGTTGCAGACATTCAATGGGTACATTTTAAAAATATTTAAACAAATTTTGCCATAGATGATTCAACATAATCACTTATTAAACAAAGAGTAATTTTTTCCAATCTTCCAAGTTTTACAAATTTGGAATCTAGACTGTATTGTGGGAGGAAATATGATGTGCTATGATTGAAAATCCATACTTAATTTGACTTGAAAATAAAGTTTTTATCAATGCTTGCCTCTTTTATTATGGTGAGCAAGCCATTTAACTTCATAAAGTCTTAATGTTCTCATCTGAAAAAAGGGTATAATATCAGTCATGTCTTAGATGATTAATAGGATGATAACATGAAATTATAAATTCAAGGGTCTTAAATCAGTTCTTTACTCATAGATAGCAATATATGTACATGGTTGTTTTAGTTATTGTTCTTCAAAAGCATAATATCTGAAATCAGATGTTGATTGATGGTGGCTAGATACTCTTGTTGAAAACTTGTATTTTTTTTCTAGAGCTTTAATGGCCCTAATTTTAAAATCCAAATGAAATTTATTCTGAGAATATTAGAAATGTACCAGTCATCATATCATTATTCTATAGTAATGAAACACCCCAAGATCTCAGTGGCATAAAATAACAAGATTATTTCCCTCTCATGTTACATGTCCATTGCAAGTCAGCAGCATGGCTGGCTCCAGGTCATTGCTGACCTTATTGTGGGAGGCAAGATCATAGCGCACCACGAGCAGAAGGACCACACGCGCAGGCGCACACACACCCACTCACACGGGAAGGCACCCACTGATTCATAAAACAGCTGCCTGAAAGTTACTCAGATCACTTTTGATCACATTCCATAAAAGAAAGTAAGGCATATGACTGTACCTAACTTTATTTTTATGTATTTTTTTTTTTTTTTTTGAGACAGTTCAAGCTGTCACCCCGGGTAGAGTGCTGTAACGTCACAGCTCACAGCAATCTCAAACTCTTGGGCTTAAGCGAGTCTCTTGCCTCAGCCTCCCAAGTAGCTGGGACTACAAGCGCCCGCCACAATACCCAGCTATTTTTGTTGTTGCTGTTGTTGTTGCAGTTGTCATTGTTGTTTTAGCAGGCCCGGGCTGGGTTGGAACCCACCAGTCCCCGTGTGTGTGGCCAGGGCCTTACCCACTGACCTGCCGGCGCCACCCAACTGTACCTAACTTTAAATGAGCAGGAATGGGCAGGAGTTTATCTTATATCTGGAAAGGAGGAGCCAGAATACTCATAAATGGCTCTACAGCCTACCACAGCAGCAGGGCTTCAGAAATTATGTCTAGAAAAGCATTTTGTAAATTGAAAAATATATACATGGTAAAAGTCATTAGTTATCATTTTGAAAAAACAAATTTGCTATTTTATATTCAGCTTTTATGTGCCCATAATATTTTTAGAGTTACCTGAAATAATGATAATTTACTTTGCAACAAAGTCAACGTGTTAGCGTTCGTTATGCAGCTGGTTGACAAACAAAACTGATGGTGCGTTTCAAAGCAGGGTCTCAGCCACTTTAAGATCCTTCCATCTCTGCCCAGGAGCCTGAAGCTCTCCGGAGCGCTGGGAGTTTCCTTCTTGATTAGAAATCTGTGAAGCGCTGATAACTACTCTCGAAAAATGAGTACCAAATAAAATTTAAGTATACTAACATGATATGCTGACAAATATTATGAAGCTGAAAGCAGAAAACATGAGTGTGAGTGAATACGAAGCTCCAGCCTGAGAGATGGCTTCACGGTCAGCGTGGTCTGGTCGGCGGACGCCCCATTCCCTGCCGCCTCCTCACGCCCTTTCTCCCACTTTGCGCGGGCCAATCGCTTTCCCCTTTGTCCTACAAGGGGACCGTTCTGTATCCTCCTTGTTGGCTAGTGCTCCAGGCCTCGTGCACTTTTGCAGCAGTAATGGTTATGACACTTTTCATGAGAAATGATTAACATTTACAGATATGCTCAGGTAACAAGCACTTAATAAACCCACCATTTAGTGACTGCTTTTTTCAATAAACTAGTCATTTTACTAAATATGAATTTAAAGTTTCTTATGTTTATGCAGTTTTACATGCGCCTCATATTTTAAACACACGGATGATGCTGTCTTCTTAACAAACCACAGAATCAAATAGCATTGGAGTATGTAGGCCTCAGCATATATACAGCAAATATGCTTTAATATGAAAACCTCTAGTATCACGGTTAACAATAATTAGTAAAGGAAACAAAAGTAAACCCGTATGCAATCTTGAATTTCCTGTTGAGCGGACTGGATCTACAACTTGTCACTCTGGTACTGTGGAACAAATGTTCAGTTTTTAAACTTTGATTTGAAATGGACAGCAACTACTCTCCCTAGGGAAATATTCTCAGCAGAAAATCCAGGAGTACTGTAGTCAATAATAAAAGGGAAAAAAATGTGAGAAATGTGCAAAAGATCTTCTGAATAAATACATAGGTCCAGAAAAAAATGATATACTTAGAAGCATTTTTATGGTATCTGTACATCCTCTTTTCAGGACAAAATTTATCAGAGAAATGTCCAGTCATGTGCAACTTGGTGTGATGCGATGGCATTCAAAAGGATACAAATTTTTGAGCAAGGTTGTAAATGATATAAAATATCTCCTTTTAAATCTGAGCTTATACAGTTATATCAACTGTATAGTCGTAGCACACGTTAAAGTAACTATAAACAATAATGTTTCAACTAATAATATCTGGAATAGTTTTTGTTTTTTTTTTTATCTTGTAATAGGTAAGTTCAGATCACCCCATAACCAGACTGTAATGAAATTGTCAACATTTTCTTCATTTCTTCTTTTCCTGACAAATGGTGTGAACATATCACCTTTTTCTCTTAATGGAAAACCTAACTGGAATACATCAAAATGCTATTAGGTTTTTCATTTTCTTCTACAATGCAATGCTGGGGAATGCATGCAGCCTTCATCTGGGCACCACTGTGGAATATTCCTTGTCCCTGATAAAATGACTGCACAGGAAAATCAAGCAGGATTGTTCTCTGGCTTGTATTGCTGCTGCTTTGTTACAGTCTCTTCAACAATGTGTGCAGGGGGATTATCTGTGCTGTAGGAATACACGTGGGTTATGTTAACCAAAATGTGTTTAAAATTTTACCCGAGTAATTTTAATGTGCAAACATGTTTAATGAAAAAATCTTCATGTCCAACACTACGTCTGCCTATGCTGTATTTTAAAATAAAAGAAAGAGCAGAAACATAGACTCTTTGCCATAAGTTTCAAAAGATGCTATTATATGTAGGAAGAGGGAAAAATAAAATCATCAAGTGCTCTTATCCCATGGGAAATATCTGTAGCCTATTCATTGTTTAATTTATTTTGTCTTGAACTAAACCAATAATGGGATATAAAATAAATCCAAGTGAGTATACATGAGGCATAGAAGTCAGTACAGGAAAAGCACATTCCTCCCATCTATAAAATTTTACCTATGGGTTACAATTATTAAAATAGAAAGTAACATTTTGCATAATGGCAAGTTAATAAGAAAACATTCAGTGGACTTTATGCTGACCTCATAAGCAATTTGATTACCTTGTTGTAAAATAAAAACAAAATTATTTAAAATGAAGTGTGTATATATATATATATATTTCCTTTATGACATTGACTTCTAAAGAAGTAGTGAGGTAACAGAAACACATATTTTTCAGTAAACCACACATGTTACAATGTCATCTTTAGAGAGCAGGTCCAGTCTGGCATAAGTAATCTGATAATTTAAAAAACCGTATCATTTATAAGAAAAAAATAGTTTAAGGCTATTTTGAACCACTTTAGGAATAGCACAATAAAAAATACTTCTTAGTTACTTATATTCCACCCTAAATACTTTAAATTGCTAATAATTTAAGACACAATTGGATCTTTTCTTACAGGTACATTATTTTTGACAATACCTAAGTGATTTTTCAGCAACATCTGAACGGTGGTATCTTGATTCGCTCTGAATGACAGGTCCAGAGAAGCATTTCTCCTAATGCTTGGGAAGAGCAATAAATATTTTCTTGGAGCTCTTGTTATCATTTATTTTTTAAATCCTAACTAGACTTATAGGAAGACTTCATAGTGAAGCATTTTCATTTTATTTCACCTCCGCAAAAATGCACTGCTGCGCAATGGAACTCATTTCAAGCACAAAAATGATGCTACAACATTCAATCACTGAACTTCTGAGAACAAGTGGCTGTTAAGATTACATAATACACAATTAAAAAAGAAAGATTACAGAATACATTCTTTTACATCCCCAAATAATTTACTACTAAATGTGGGATGGAAACTTTAAAGCCAGCATGAACTTATTTATGCTTACCCCCTTTCTCTTCTATGTGTCTAAATAATTTAAAGGCAAAAAAACCAAATCTTATGCATTGTATTTTCCTTAGGGAAAAAGACTTTACAGGGAAATTTATTTCTAAATTGAAAATCAGACTTTAATAATGTCCTAATATACAATGTGTCCAGAAAGTTTGTGTGCAATTTCAAATAGTGTGCAATTTTAAATTGCACACGAACTTTCTGGCCACCCTGTATATATTGCCCCCATTAGAGTGATCTGGGGGCTACTCAGCTATTGTCTTCAAATTTGGTTGGTTTAAGATACAATAATGACTACAGAGAAATTTTCACTTTTTATTCAGGCTCGTCAGTGAGCTGTGCTGTTGTCTCTCAGATAGAACTATTGGCAAACAAAGAGAAAATACAATGAAATGTACCTAGAAATCAAATGTCAAGGTCATTAGCTACCACTGTTTGGTCATGCTGTAATAACATCCCAATTGCATGCATGGCAATTTACATAGCATTGACCATTAAGCTCTGTGCTGCAATTTGGCTTGTGGAGGTTACTGTACCTTGATTTACTCTGCTAAAAGAGAGCATTTTCAAAGCATCAAAGTCATCTGTTTCAGGGTCCAATGTATTCTCTACTAGCAGCTTTTGTGAAAACAAGGGGAAATGATATATTGAACCAGAAATCCTGAATTTTTTACCATTTTAAAAAATGTTTAGGAAAAACCTCACAATCTTCTATTTTAAAAAATCAAAGAATGGTAAATTAGAGACTGGCAACTGTACTTTTCATCCTCTGGTGCATTTGTCAGCTATGAGATAGATTTCTCAGGCTTCCATTATTTTTGTGGCATTTATTTGTTTTATTTTTAATTATAGATGTGAAGTAGCTGCCTCACTGATTCATTTACTTCAGCATTAGCTGCTCACGGTAGATGCTCAATCCACTGGCTATCTGTCACAATTTTGGATTGGATACCCATTATCGAGATTGATAGCAGTTATCAAACCTCAAAATACGTGTGTGTTCTCTTTTAAATATTAGCTGTCAGAGTGTGATAAGTTGTGTTGGGTTGTATGGAGCAGGGTTGAACACAGCAAGAGAAGGCTTAGTTTTAAATACTAATCCACGTTATAGTTGAAATCCTTGACAAAAGAGAAAGGCAGGCAGAGTGCCAACGTGTACAGAAGACAAACGCCAGAGTTCAGTAACCGTTCCAGATAAAGGAAAACAATTTGACCTTCCTACTTTTGTCTTACAAAATGATTTGTTTAACTTTCAGCTTTAAAAAGTATAAAGGGAAAAAAAGAGCATGAAATGGCTCTTCCCATGCAATGGAGATGTGAGCTTTATTGTAAGCTCTCAGGGCAGTGGTGCTGCCAGGGATCATGAAAGCCTTGACATATGTATTTTATGTAATGCCGAAATTTATGAAAATACATAAAAATCTTTTCACTTTAGAGAGTTAATTAGAACTGGTATGGAGCACCTGAGGAATTCAGTTTTAAGAGGGCCTTAGTTTAAATATCTTTTTTCTGTCAAGTATGGGGTATGTTAAACACTGCCTATCAGCTTAGGTGCGGCACACCTTGATATATCAAGGCTACGGAATATTTATTTTGCTGTATCAATTTTATTCTTTAAATTCAAAAAGGAGCTCTAAATATTTTGCTTACATGTTTTTCTGCAGAAATTTGCACATTAATTCTATCTAATTGGCTACTATATAGCCTTTATGGTATCCTTGCTGAAGAGATTAACTCTAATAAGGAAACTTGGGCACAGTATTGCCTCTTTAATGGGTACTTTAAAAGTATGTAATTGTCCCTTTGTCCACAGATCTAATGGACACTCTCTTCTTCTGACAAAAGACTACTGATAATTTTATTACCATTGTGTTTTATGTCTTTAAAATATACTAGCGAAGAGTTCACTTTTAACCAGTGTATGCAGTCTTTTAATTAAGCGGAAAACTTGAAAAGGTAGGCTTTTGCAGAGAGGCTCAATTGCTTCCTGCAACCTTTATGAAAAGGGCAGGGTGTTAAAACAAACCTCCCACTTTTATTTTCAAAGGAGAAGAAAATCAGAGTTAAAGATAATCTCTCCATTAGTATGGTTAATAGTGTTCAGCTTTCTTGACATGCTTTAGAAGCACAAAGACTTGTCATGAGCGTCACATTTTGCAAGCACTGTCACAGTTTCTGAAGGCTCTGGAGAAAGCACGGAAGTGTGTTAACAGTAACTGCGAGTGGCCTTTGGGGAACAATAGGCTTACCTTAGACTGTGGCCAGCTTTTCAAAAAACAAGTTGCTATATTATACTCCATACTGACGTTAGTGCTCACATAATACTTGACCCAGTCTCATTTTTTGAAGTGCTATTTCCAATTCTAAACTCTTTTCTTAGCCCCTTTGGATCATCTAATTTGAGTGTAATAGCATCTACCCACAGAACAGTGATTCCAGCATGCGTGTCCAATGGTTTATTGTACAAGGGCAAAAGCTACTCAGGTTGGTGGATATATGCTTTCCATTTTCTCCAAAATGTTTGACTTTTTACTTCTTCTAAGTCTCCTAGTACTTAGGGGTCGTGAATAATTATCTAATAAGACCCATGGTATTAAGCTATCATAGCTATAGATGACCTCAAGATTTTTGGAACAATCATGCCATGAAACTCTACAAGCATGTTGGAAGCACTTGACAAGAACAACGTGAAACTCTTACAGAATCATGTTTAACTAGGGTATAATTTAAATTTCATTGTTATGATTTATAATTATTCTGTGCTGCTGGTGTCATTTAAGAAAATACCTTGTCATGGCAGATTCTTTATGGAGGCTGACCAAGGGAATGGGTTACATTTACTTGACTGTATTTTGTTCCAATAGAACAGTGGCTGCAGCATTATCATTTTGAATAAGTAATCAGCTAGGATATTGTTTCAGGTTTGTTTTTTCCTTAGGTTAAGTAAGTCCCTAGCTGACATGTTTTTACAGAATTAGGAAAGGACTAACTGAGTTTGGCATCTAATCTGTGTAAGCCAATAGTTCATTTTATCCATTGTCTATCTCCATTGGGAATCCAAGATGCCTATCTTATAAACAATATGTATTTTATTTCTTTGTAGAAATGTTGTAAAATCTTGTTTCAAAGATGAAATATGAGATAAAATATTTCATATATTCATGTGATAGAAATACAGCATAGAAAAATCTCTAAGAGAAAAAGTATATCTCAAAGAAATTTACATGTATACACCCAAATGTCAGAGGTATTGACATAACCAGAAAAATCCTTTGTAATTTTAGGTGTAGTAATTAATACCTTTTAAGAACGGTATTTTTATTTGCAGAAGTATAGTTAATATAGATTATAATGATCAGGTGGGACATGTTTTGCTCTGTAAGGGTTTTATACTCAGGCTAGACAGAGGCTAGACAATCATTTTATAATGGAGCTTTCACTGGGTATGTATCTATTTAGACCCTACATAGGACTTTCATAGGTCCTATGCAAGTTAGCCAATATGTGGATTCTCATTTCAAATATGGCACTAGGGCATTGCATTCAAGAAATAAACGCTATTATAGGATGCAGACCAATGAAAAGTATCAATCCAATGTTACAGTTGTTAAAATGTGCCATACATTAAAACCATAATAGAAACTTTCAGAGGAAATGTACGCAGATTACTATTCATTGTTACATTTGAGTGAGACAAGTAAATACTCAAAAGTTCTTACAATTATTTTAAAACAGAAGAACAATATCCCCAAGGTATTAGAATTTGAATTTATGAAATTATATACCTATCTATGCACACATGTATGCACATGTGATGAGCGTGTATATGTACACGTATATGTACCCTAACATACATCTAACTTTTTCTTCTTTTATTAATTTAATTTGAAGATATTTAAATGAAGATAATAAGAAATAATAAAAAAGTTTCTATCCATGGTAAAAAGGAACATAAAATAAATATGATATTATTGGGGTACATAAGAAACTACTGTGGACTTGACCTCCAAGAAATCTAGAGAAGTAATAAAGTTTCATCTGATGTTATTTTTCTCCCACTGAGCAGACCTCTCCAACTCTCGGCTTTGTTGTTCCGGGAAAGTAAAGCACAGCAGTTGAATTTCACCCACTCACACTCTCCCTGACTTGCGGATAAATATAACGGTTCTGGTCTCTGTTGCTTCAGTTCTTTCCTTGAGGTGACTTCATTCATCTTAAACAGGGGGAGCAATAAAAAATAAGGTTGAAGCTCGTGCTTTAGTGTGAACATAAACTGTGCGTCATGTGTATTCAAATTCATGTCTACTTGGAGGAAATATTCATGACTAATATTAAACTAAGCCCAGAATTAAGCAAAATGCAACAGACATATATTGAAGTGAGCATTTTATTACGTGTCGTGTCAGTCAGATTAAAGAAAAGAGTGCGGGACACTGACAGGATATTGCATGTATATCAAGCAATCTATTTATATGTGACAGGGAGGGTTTGATTTCTGGAAAGCGAGACAACCCAATGAAATAACTACTCACTTTCAAAATTACTATAGTATAAATGCATATCTTTTAAGATGGAATTTTAAATTGCAATTAACAAAATGCAGATAAATATGCTTAGGAATGAATAGTGACATACAGAAACCGGGGCTGGAGAAATCTCTGTAAATGCAAAGGCTTCTCGAGACCTCATTGCCAGGGTCCAGCACGGGATGCTCACAGAGGCTTGCCATGTCCTTTAACAATCTAACAGCAAAAATTTCGAACAAGTTAATATTATTTTTCATCTAAACAGAAGGCTGTGAGTGTGGGAAGGAGTTTAACGGGCACTTGGGAAAAGCTAGAATATAAAATATAAATACTACTCCGTTATGAGCAATAACTAATCAGGAAATGATTCTGTTTACAAAAATCAATGCTATGTTTTTATATTGGCACTTTTTCAAATAAAATTATAGGGTTTCCTTTATAAATCTGCTTCCATTCTTCTGATTTCTTCCCTCTGTTCTTTCAATTATTAAAGGATAAGGAATAAAAGAAGGCAGACCACAGTGCTAAAACCTTACCATTAACTATTTGTCTTTCGGGGAAGTGGCCTGTGCTGAGGGAAGGAAGCTGAAGGTGGGAGAAGGGCGTGAGAGAGAGACTAAAGTTGAAACCACTCACTTCATTACTAGCAAAGATAAAATGTTGGGAAACAGAAATGCTTTGAGTTCACAATAATTACACTTGGACGCTCTTACCAGGTACCAGGATAAGAAAAAAAAAAAAAAGGCAATCAGTGGTCAATAGACTTTATTTCCTTTTCTTAAATTATCATTTGTATGACTTTTACATGTTTCTAGGGTTAGCTGAGCAAACCGCACAGAGACCACCTGACAAGTAGTCTATAAAGTATGTTAAATGAGAAAAGCAGAGATGGGTGCGCCGCTAGTCAAGCTGGCTTCTCTTAACGGCAGCAGCAGGAAGAGCTTTGGCTGAAGCTCCTCTTCCTTGCTTTTGCAGAGACCTAGGCAATATCCTAGCGGTGCATGTGGGGGAGCTGCAGGACAGAAGCATCAGAGCTGGCTTGTACATCAGTAAGGGCAAACTGTATTTTTTCCTAACCTTTCCTTCTTTGTTCAGAAAGGGAGTTCCATTTTAAACTGGAATCTGTGACTTTTGAAACGGACATTAAGGAATCTTGCCAACAAATATTTCTTGGCTGATTTTCTTTTTTTCTCTTTGTTGCTTTTTTTAGAGAAAATTATCATGGCAGCATTATGTGTAGGTGAAAGATACCAGACCTTCAGAAGACAATTAGCTCTCTGTAGTCTACCTTAAGATTCTGGATGGGATTAAGTTTTTAGGAAAGGTTAAGCAGAGTCGCACACTAATCTCAGAGGTACGTGAACAATGGCCACACATACTCACAGATAAATGTCTTTACAACCGTACGCAGACTAGACCTTGGTTTGAATATTTCCTATTTCAATTTTCATTCACATTTTACTTTATCGTCTGTAATTTCTGAATGTATTGTTAATGTCACCGTAAGCCTGAGACAACAACAATAAAATTATGGCCTGGAAATTATAAAAATCTAGTGTACAAAGTATGGTAAAAGATATTTTAATATCTGACTGGTCATTGTAACACATCCCCAACAATTCTAAAGTAGACGGACTTAACAATGTTTAATTGGAATTATGAAATTTAGTCTCTTTCTCTCTCTCTCTTTCTCTCCCTCACTCTTTCCTCCAAGGCCACTACTTGGGAGTGCTTAATGGGTGATATTCAGCATATTGGCTAAATTTTATAGAAAAATATTCTTTCCCAGAAGAAGTAGCACATTTTGCCCTTTAAACGGTAATCAACCACAGTAAAAAATACAGCTTGTGTGGGCATCTCTTTTTAGATAGGCTCACATAATCCTAAGAACTTTGGGAAAATACTGAAAATTTTGATATTTAGAACATTTGTGGAAAACATAGAGGAATGAGAGAGGAAATAAACAGCAGCAGTATTCCTTAGGGATTCGTTATTAATTGAGCCTCAATAAATCATTTGGACTATGTATAAAATTTTCAATGCCATGTGCCATAGACAAAGTTTACATCTGAAATGAGTACCTTCCAAAGGAAAGGCAGGAAGTGGTTACTTACCTGGTGAAGTAATTTTGCACCTACTATTAATCACAGGATAAAGATTCTCTGAGTACGAAACAGAGAAGTGGTTTCTCTTTTTTTTTTGTTTCTTTTTTTCCATTGCATTAGAAGCCAGAAGATGTTTAGAGATGAAAGAGTATTTTGATTGCCTTTTCTATATCATGTGTGTGTGTATTCTCAAAATCATATTGTACCCCATAAATATATGCAATTTGTGTCAAGTTTTTTAAAAAAGCTAAAAATGTAACTAAAAATATTGACATAAAAAAGCATCAAGGTAATTTATGTTCCAATAACTTGGGAAATCAAGCAGATGTTTATGAGAAGTATAAGGTCAAATTCCAAATAAGTATTTTGTTTTGTTTATGATCACTTTGTTATTAGTTTCATTAATGTGCAATTCTGGCAGAAGGATAAAATCTTTTTATGAGATGGAGTCCTTTGTCTTCTCAATATATTGAAGTTTGCCTTCTGAAGAAGCTGTTACTCTTCACAAGTCTGCCTCTGTGTTTCTCCAAATGTAAAGAGGCTTTGCTCAAATGCTTCCCTATATTGATAAGAAATAAATGCACTGACAGGAATTGGAAGTGGAAATTCTCAAATGTATTACCCGGAAGCAACATGAAAACTTCTTATTCAATCTACTCATTTTCTGTTGCTTAAATAATTTTGAGTAAACAAGTCATTAGTCAAGAAGTAATGGTAGCTAATAACTAATATGAAAGGAGAGGTATTTATTGATATGGTGATTTAGACTTAGATTATTAATTTGTAATGAGTAGGAAATAAAAAGTTCAGCTAGATTTTTTTCTCACATGCTCTAATAATATTATACTGCTACTAATTCAGCAGCATTTGCAATTATTTTGGAAGCCTGGAGACAATGAAAGACCAGACTAAAACTTATGGGGAATAACAGGAAAATGCCACTACTCACCATTGAATAGTCAAAGTCTGGCTAAATTCTTACTTTATGAGAATACTTCATAAATCGTTTGGTAAATAAATGATTGAATGAGTGACTAAACAAACAGGTGAACATAGAAATTTAAATGTATAATTGGAAAAAGGTAAAACAAATGTCAAATAAATTTGACCTAAAATATTGAATATTAAATATTAAAAATTATTAGAGACATACCTCACTTACTACATTTCTCCTTCCTGTGCTTTGCAGATATTGCATTTTTTAAAAGTCGAAGATTTGTGGAAATCTTGCAATATGAAGTCTATCAGCACCAACTTTTCCATTGTTGTGTGCTTACTTTGTGTCTGAGTATCCCCTTTTTGGAATTCTCACAATATGTCAAGCTTTTTATTATTATTATGTTTGGTACAGTGACTTGTGATCAGTGATATTTGAGATTACTATTGTAATTGTTGTGGGATGCTATGAATTATGTCCATTTAAGATGGCAAACTTAATCAATAAACGTGTGCCTATGATTGTTCCACAGACTAGCCACTTCTCCATCTCTTTCTCTTCAAGCCTATCTATTCCCTGAAACATAATCATATTGAAATTAGGTCAGTTAATAACCCTACATGACCTTTAAGTGTTCAAGTGAAAAGAGGAGTTACATGTATCTCACATTAAAAGTAAGAACATATTAGACTTAGTAAAGAAGGCGTATTGAAAGCCAAAATAGGCTGAAGGCAGGGCCTCATACACCAATTTGTGAATGCAAAGTGAACATTCTTGAAGGAAATCGAAAGGCTACTCCAGTAAAAACATGCATGATAAGGAAGAGGGTATGGAGAAAGATTCAGCGATCCAGACAGACGATAAAACCAGCTACAACATTCACATTAGCTAAAGCCTAATCCAGAGCAAGGCTCTAACTTTCCTCAATTCTATGAAAACTAAGAAAAGTGAGGAAGCCATAGATGAAAAGTTTGGAGCTAACAGAACTTGATTCATGAGGATTATAAACAGAAGCTATCTCAGTAACAAAAGTGGAAGGGGAAGCAGCAAGTGCTGAAGTAGAAGATGTATCTATAAAGATCTAGCTAAGATAAGTGATGAAGGTGCATTAAACAAGAGACTTTCAATGTAGATGAAACAGTTGTACATTGGGAGAAGATACCATCTAGGTCTTACATAGCTAGAGAGAAGAAGTCAATGCCTGGATTCAAAGCTTCAAAGGACAAATTGACAATTGTTAGGCTAATGCAGCTAGTGACTTTAAGTTGATACTAGTGCTCATTTACTATTCAGAATTTCTTAAAGTCCTTAAGAATTGTGCTCAATTCACTCTGCCTGTGTTGTAATAATGAAACAACAAAGCCCAGATGGCAGCAAATTTGAATCCCACTACTGCTTAGAATGGTTTCTTTCAAAATAATACTGCTCATTGACAATATACCTGGTCACCTAACAGCTCTGACAAAA
This sequence comes from Nycticebus coucang, assembly GCF_027406575.1. NCBI lineage: Eukaryota > Metazoa > Chordata > Mammalia > Primates > Lorisidae > Nycticebus > Nycticebus coucang. Next base: position 28,450,316 of record NC_069792.1, on the reverse strand, counting down.
TGTACAAAGATATCAGTGTTGTTTTCATGCCTACCAATACAACATCCATTCTGCAGCCCATGGATCAGGAGTATTTTTTTATTTGTAAATGGTGTAATTTAAGAAACACATTTCATGCCTGTAATCTCAGCTACTTGGGAGGCTGAGGCAAGAGAATTGCCTAAGCCCAAGAGCTGGAGGTTGATATGAGCTGCGATGCCACAGCACTCTACCCAGGGCAACACAGTGAGATTCTGTCTAAAAAACAAAACAAAACAAAACAAAACAAAACAAAACACATTTCATGAGGTTATAGCTGTCATCATGTCATCAGGTTATAGCTGTCATCATGTCATGATGTCATAAATCATCATCATGATTTATCTGATAGATCTAGGTAAAGTCAGATAAAAACCTTCTGGAAAACATTCACCCTTCTAGATGACATTAGAATATTTGTGACTCCTGGACTTCAAAAATGTCAACATTAACAGGAATTAGAATAAAACTGATTTCAACCCTCATGGGCTAAAAACTTCACTGGTAAACCTACAGATGTGGAGAAAATAGCAAGAAAACTAGGATTAGATGTGGAGTCTGAAGATGTAACTGACTTGCTGCAATTTCATGATAAACTTGAATGGGTGAGTAGTTGCTTCTTATGGAAGAGCAAAGATGGAATCTATGCCAGGTAAAAATGCCGTAAATATTGCTCAATGACAACAAAGGATTTGGAATATTTTATAAACTTGGTTGGTAGGGCAGTAGCAGGGTTTAAGAAGATTGATACCAATTTTGAAAGAAGTTCCACTGTGGGGACAATGCTATCAAACATCACCACATACTACAGAGAAGTCTTTCGTGAAAGGAAGAGTCAATTGATGTTGTCTTCTTTTAAGCAATTGCATTTATAACTCTCAAACTAATTAAAATTATCTCTATGATCCAGTGTGTAATAGGCTTGTAAAAATTTTCTGAATACTTAGAAACATGACTTGGTAAATACAAAGTTTGATGTACATGTATTACCAATTAAAAATTTCCATCATTTGTATCTATGTCTTTATCTATATATTTCCAATTAGCTGGGCATTATGGTAGGCACCTACAGTTCCAGGTACTTGGGAAGACTGAGGCAAGAGGATCTGCTATGCTCAAGAGTTTGAAATTGCTGTTAGCTTTGATGCCATAGCATTCTAACCAGGGAAATAGAGTGAGATTCTGTGTCAAAACACACACACACACACACACACACGTATATAGTTCCAGCAGATCTACTTGCATATATGTGTATGATGTTAACATTTCCCCACAACATTCTAATTTATGCTAGTTTCTCCTGGTATTTTCATATTTTATGATAGCGATATAGTAGTATTTAGCACATGTAAGTTCAATAATTTCACATTCTAAATAAATATATGGTTTAAATGCTCATAACTAGAAAATAATTTTGTGTACCAGGTAAAGATCTAAGCCAGTGGTTCTTAACCTTCCTAATGCCATGATCCTTTAATACAGTTCCTCATGTTGTGGTGACCCCAATCATAAAATTATTTTCATTGCTACTTCATAACTGTGATTTTGCTACTGTTATGAATTGTAATGTAAATATCTGATATTAGGCGACCCCCATAAAAGGATCATTCGACCCCCAAAGGGTCATGACCCAAAGGTTGAGAACCACTGATCTAAGCCTTTTGACTGAAATTCTGTTATCCTGTGGCTATTTCAACCTTGCTTTCATTTTTTGTGTGTGTGTGTTTAAGTTTGATATATCTGTTGCCAGTATAGTTTGTAACCCTTGTTAAATCTTTTACTTTATTTTAGGTGCTTTTTAAACCAGTATGTTTTCAGATTTCAACTGATTACCTTTATTTCATAAATTATGGAATCATGTTTCATCTTCTATTTTTTTGTTCTTTTTTTGTTGGTGGTGCTTTCTTGATATTTTTCTTTAAAAAAAAAAACAAAAGAAACAAACTCTGCCTTCTGCACTCCATTGGATGGTAAAGACCTCATTAGTAGCTTCACCTGCTAACAATTATTTTTAAATACTGAAAAATATACTTAAATTCTCAAGTATCTAAAAATCAATGACAAAACACAAGCACATGGTCTGATTCCATCCCAGTGCAATATTATGGGCTTTTATGGACCATTCCACTATAATTATGTTTCAGATTCTATCCCTTTGGGCTCTCAACATTAAACTTATATCTGTTGAAGTGCCCACTTGCCATATGGGCAGTTTTATTCTCTTTCTTTCACATTATTTGCCTTGTTTTGTCCATACAACCAGAGGCAGAATTCCAGCCAGAAGGATTGTCTTACTGTGGCTGTAAAGGTAGGGCTCTGGTTCACATCATACTCCAGCTGCTATTCTGCCACTGCTCTTTGCTGTCATGAAGTGTTGCTGATGAACACTGGCACGGTACCCTGCACGGTGTTTCTCTAGTGGAGACCATTGCTGCTCGTCTGGGGCAACATAGTCCTGCTTGTCTGCAGTGCCTGGGCACTTTTTGAATGATGCCACGCCTACTCCATGCTCTCAGGGCACGTGCCTTGTGCATGGAGTAGCGTGAAGTTTTTTATACTGAAAATATCCTACTGCTAAATAATTTTATTTTATGCTTTATTATTTTTATAACACTTTTGTTCTGATTTATCTTTGGTATGCTTAGTATTTGTAGTTGAACATCAGTTCTCTCTATATTTTTATAAAATTATAAAATGTAAAATGATTTTTATAAAATTATAAAATTTCAAAATTTTGAGAGGTACAAATGTTTTGGTTTCATTGATGCCTTCTATAATGCTGAAGCCAGGGCCTTTAGTGTGTCTATCACCAGAATGATGTTTATTGTACACAACAGGTAAATTTCATCCCATACACCCCATCCACTCCTCCCAGTTTCCTAGTTTTCTTTCTTGTTTATTTCTCTTGGTGCCCATGTGGACCAATTGCTTACTTCCCACTTATTAGGGAGAACATCTGGTATTTGATTATTCTTTCCTGAGATACTTCACTTATAATAATAGTCCCTAGTTCTATTCAAGTTACTGAAAACAACATTATTTCATTCCTTTTAATGACTATTAAAAGGGTGTGTGCATGCATGTGTGTGTGTCACATTTTCTTTATCTACTTGTGAATTGATGGTACTTAGGTTGGTACCACATCTTTGCATTTTTAAATTGTGCTATAATAAACAGTTGCATGCAGATGTCTTTTTAATAAAATGACTTATAATTATTATTTTTTTTTTGGAGGGCATAAGATACCCAGCAGGGGAATTTCTGGATCTATTGGTAGATACACATTTATTTCTTTGAGAAATATCCACATTGTTTTCCACTGAAGTTGTACAAACTTACAGAATGTGAGAAAAGATTAACAAACTATATATCTGACAAAGGACTAATGTCCAGAATATTATTCAAAGAATTGAAGCAAATTAGTAAGAAAAAACAACCAACCATATCAAAGAATGGAAAAAATATATGAACAGAAGTTTTCAAAAGAAGATGGAGTATTGAGCGCCACCTATGGCTCAAAGGAGTAGGGTGCCAGCCCCATATACTGGAAGTGGCGGATTCAAACCCAGACCCGGACAAAAACTGCACAAAAAAGAATAAAAAAAAAGATAGAGAAATGGCCTACAAACATATGAGAAAATGCTCAACATCACTAAACACCAAGAAAATGCATGTTAAAACTAAAATAAGATACTGCATTACCCTTATCTGAATGGACATTAATAAAATGTCAAAAAACTATGAATGCCCAGAGACTCGAATACTCTCCATGTCTAATACAACCATTTTAAAAATGTTATGTGTCTTTATGCGTCTTTTTTTAAATTATTAAATCATAGCTGTGTATATTAATGCGATCATGGGGCACCATACACTGGTTTTATAGACCGTTTGACACATTTTCATCACACTGGTTAACATAGCCTTCCTGGCATTTTTCTTAGTTATTGTGTTAAGACATTTATATTCTACATTTACTAAGTTTCACGTGTACCCTTGTAAGATGCACCACAGGTGTAATCCCACCAATCACCCTCCTTCCGCCCCCCTCCCCCTCCCTCCCTTCCATCTCCCCTTTCCCCCTATTCTTAGGTTATAACTGGGTTATAGCTTTTGTGTGAAAGGCATAAATTAGTTTCATAGTAGGGCTGAGTACATTGGATACTTTCTCTTCCATTCTTGGGATACTTTACTAAGAAGAATATGTTCCAGCTCCATCCATGTAAACATGAAAGAGGTAAAGTCTCCATCTTTCTTTAAGGCTGCATAGTATTACATGCTGTACATATACCACAATTTATTAATCCATTCGTGGATCAATGGGAACTTGGGCTTTTTCCATGAATTAGCAATTATTAATAGGGCTGCAATAAACATTCTGGTACAAATATCTTTGTTATAATGTGAACTTTGGTCTTCTGGGTATATACCTAGTAGAGGAATTATAGGATTGAATGGCAGATCTATTTTTAGATCTCTAAGTGTTCTCCAAACATCTTTCCAAAAGGAATGTATTAATTTGCATTTCCACCAGCAGTATATAAGTGTTCCCTTTTCTCCAGATCACGCCAACATAGCTGGTCTTGGGATTTTGTGATTTGGGCTAATCTTACTGGAGTTAGATCATATCTCAAAGTAGTTTTGATTTGCATTTCTCTGATGATTAAAGATGATGAGCATTTTTCTTTTTTTTTATTTTTTTTAATTATTATTATTTTTTTTTTGTAGAGACAGAGTCTCACTTTATCACCCTCGATAGAGTGCCGTGGCCTCACACAGCTCACAGCAACCTCCAACTCCTGGGCTTAAGCGATTCTCTTGCCTCAGCCTCCCGAGTAGCTGGGACTACAGGCGCCCGCCACAACGCCCGGCTATTTTTTGGTTTGCAGTTCAGCCGGGGCCGGGTTTGAACCCGCCACCCTCGGTATATGGGGCCGGCGCCCTACCGACTGAGCCACAGGCGCCGCCCCATGATGAGCATTTTTCATATGTCTGTAGGTCGTGCACCTGTCTCCTTCAGAGAAGTTTCTCTTCAAGTCCCTTGCCCAGCCTGTGATTGGATCACTCATTCTTTTCTTGCTTATACATTTGAGTTCTCTGTAGATTCTGGTTATTAAAGCTTTATAAGAGACATAACCTGCAAATATCTTCTCCCATTCTGAGGGCTGTTTGCTTGCTTTACTTACTGTGTTCTTGGCTGTGCAGAAGGTTTTTAGTTTGATCAAGTCCCAGTAGTGTATTTTTGAAGCTGCTTCAATTGCCTGGGGAGTCCTCCTCATAAAATACTCGACCAGACCGATTTCTTCAGGGTTTTCCCTACACTCTTTTCTAGTATTTTTATAGTTTCATGTCTTAAGCTTAAATCTTTAATCCAGTGACAGTCTATCTTAGTTAATGGTGAAAGGTGTGGGTCCAGTTTCAGTCTTCTACAGGTTGCCAGCCAGTTCACCCAGCACCATTTGTTAAATAGGGAATATTTCCCCACTGAATGTTTTTAACTGGATTGTCAAAGATCAAATAACAGTAAATAACTGGATTCATCTCTTGGTTCTCTATTCTGTTCCAGACATCTGTTTTTGTGCCAGTACCATGCTGTTTTGATCACTATCGATTTATAGTATAGTCTGAGTTCTGGTAGCGTGATTCCTCCTGCTTTGTTTTTATTTCTGAGTAATGTCTTGGCTATTCGAGTTTTTTTCTGATTCCATATAAAATGAAGTATTATTTTTTCAATATCTTTAAAGTATGACAGTGGAGCTTTAATAGGGATTTCATTAAAATTGTGTATTGCTTTGTGTAGTATGGACATTTTAACAATGTTGATTCTTCCCAGCCATGAGCATGGTATGTTTTCCATTTGTTAACATTTTCAGCTATTTCTTTTCTTAGAGTTTCATAGAGATCTTTCACAGCCTTTGTTAGATAAACTCCCCAAAATTTCATCTTCTTTGGCACTACTGTGAATGGAATAGAGTCCTTCACTGTTATTTCAGCTTAACTATTGTTGGTATATATAGAGACTATAGATTTATGAGTGTTGATTTTGTAACCTAAGATGCTGTTGTGTTCCTTGATCACTTCTAAGGATTTTTTAGTAGAATCCCTGGTGTTTTCCAGATATACATATCATCTGCAAAGAGTGACCTCTTCTGACCTTATATGGATACACTTGATTGCCTTTTAACTATTGTTGTTATATATAAAGGCTATAGATTTATGAGTGTTGATTTTGTAACCTAAGATGCTGTTGTGTTCCTTGATCACTTCTAAAGATTTTTTAGTAGAATCCCTGGTGTTTTCCAGATATACAATCATATCATCTGCAAAGAGTGATCTCTTCTGACCTTATATGGATACACTTGATTGCTTTTCTTATCAAATTGAGATGGCTAAAACTTCCATTACAATGTTGAAGAGCAGTGGAGACAATTGACAACCAGACGTTGTCTGGTTCCTGATCTGAGTGGAATTGATTTCAGTTTAACTCTATTCAATACAATATTGGCTGTGGGTTTGCTGTAGATGGCCTCTATCAGTTTAAGAAATGTCCCTTCTATACCAATATTCTTAAGTGTTCTGATCATGAAGGGATGCTGGATATTAGCAAAAGCATTTTCTGCATCAATTGAGAGAATCATATGGTCTTTGGCTTTTAATTTGTTTATGTGCTGAATTATTCTTATAGATTTACGTATTGAACCAGCCTTAAGAACCTGGGATAAAACCGACTTGGTCATGATGTATAATTTGTTTGATGTGTTTATGGATACTGTTTGTTAGGGTCTCGTTGAATATTTTTGCATCTATATTCATTAGTGATATTGGTCTCTAATTTTCTTTTCTTGTTTGGTCTTTTCCTGGTTTGGGGATCAGGGTGATGTTTGCTTCATAGAACGTGTTGCATAGTCTTCCTTCTTTTTCTACATTTTGTAACAGGTTGAGTAATATAGGCACTAGTTCCTGTTGAAGTTTGGTAGAATTCTGACGTGAAGCCATCTGGTCCCGGACTTTTCTTTTTTGGAAGACTTTTTATAGTTGATGCTATTTCAGAACTTGATATGGTCCTGTTCAAAATTTCCACTTGATTCTGGCTAAGTCTTGGAAGGTGACATGCTTCCAAGTATTGGTCAATTGCCTTCAGATTTTCATATTTCTGAGAATTAAGTTTCTTAGAATATTCATTAAGGATTTTTTGAATTTCTGAGGAGTCTGTTGTTATTTCGTCTTTGTCTTTCCTGATTGATGAGATTAGAGATTTTACTCTTTTTTTCCTGGTTAGGTTAGCCAAAGGTTTATCTATTTTATTGACCTTTTCAAAAAACGAACTTTTTGATTTATTGATCTGTTGTATAATTCTTTTGTATTCAATTTCATTTAATTCTGGTCTAATTTTGGTTATTTCTTTTCTTCTACTGGGTTTAGGGTTGGAATGTTCTTCCTTTTCCAGTTGCTTGAGAAGTCCCATTAAGTTGTTAACTTCCTCTCTTTCCGTTCTCTTGAAGAAGGCTTGCAGTGCTATAAATTTCCCTCTTAGAACTACCTTTGCGGTATCCCAGAGTTTCTCATAATTAGTGTCTTCATTGTCATTTTGTTTCAGAAATTTGGCAATTTCCATCTTAATCTCATCTCTGACCCAGCTATCATTCAGCATAAAGTTATTTAACTTCCATGTTTTTGTATGAGTATGCAGATTCCTGTTCTTACTGAGTTCAACTTTTATTCCATGGTGTTCTGAGAAGATGCAAGGAGTAATTTCTATCCCTTTAAATTTACTGAGGTTAGACTTGTGACCTAAGATGTGATCAATTTTGGAGTATGTTCCATTGGCTGATGAGAAGTATGTGTATTCAGTTTTGTTGGGATGAAATGTTCCGTAGATGTCTGCTAAATCCAAATGTTGCATGCTTAGGTTTAAATCTAAAATTTCTTTGTTCAGGTTCTTACTGGAGGATCAATTCAACACTGCCAAAGGAGTGTTGAAATCTCCAACTATTATAGAGCTGGGGAAATCAAGTTGCTCCTGTCTGTTAGAGTTTCTCTTATAAATTGAGGCACATTCTGGTTCAGTGCATAAATATTAATAATTGAAATCTCATCATATTGAGTATTACCCTTAACAAATATGAGTGACCATTTTTATTCTTCCTAATTTTGTTGGTTTAAAACCTATTTTGTCTGCAGATAGAATTGCAACATCTGCTTTTTTCTGATTACCATTTGCCTGAAATATGGACAACCACCCTTTCACCCTGAGTCTATATTTATCTTTTAAGGTAAGATGTCACTCTTGTATGCAGCAAATATTTGGCCCAAGTTTTTGTATGCAGTCAGCTAACTTTTGCCTCTTTAGAGGACAGTTTAAGATGTTCACATTAATGAAGAATATTGATAAGTCTAGTAAAATTTTGGGTATCGAGTTTTTCAAAAGTCCAGTGGAAATTTTTAATCCTTTTGCCACTGTGGAAGTTGGAGTTTGATCAAAAATTTCTGAGTGAGTCTACTTTTGTGGTAGAAGATTGCGCTGGTCATTATGTAGGATAAGTCTGAGCATATCCTGAAGAACTGGTTTGGTTATGGCAAATTTCTTCAATATATGAATTTCATTAAATTATTTAATTTCTCCATCATAAATGAAACTCAGTTTAGCTGGATACAGGTCCGGGGTTGAAAGTTATTTTGAGATTAAAAGTTGATGACCACCCTCATCTGGCTTGAAAAGTTTCAGCAAAGAGATCTGTAGTCATTCTAATATTCTTCCCTTTATAGGTAATGGATTTCTTACTTCTGGCTGCTTTCCGAATTTTCTTCTTCATTTTAACTTTAGAGAAGTTAATTATGATAAGCCTGGGGGATGTCTTATTTGGATTGAGTTGTTCTTGGGTTCTGAAACTGTCTGCTATGTGAATTTCAGAATCTCTTGGCATGTCTGGAAAATTCTCTTTCATAATTTCATCGAGAAGGGCCTCTGTGCCTAGCGAGGCCACTTCATCAGTTTCAGGGATTCCAATGAGGTGGATTTTCGCCTTCTTCGAATTATCCCAGAGCTCTCTGAGAGAATGATCTGTTTTTGCTCTCCATTTCTCTTCTTCTTTGAGAGTTTGGGAGCATTCAAAGGCTTTGTCTTCAGTGTCAGAAACCCTTTCTTCTGCTTGTTCCACTTTGTTACTGAGGGCTTCTACTGTATTTTTCAGATCTTTGAGGGCTGCAAATTCTTGCCTCAGTGTGTCTAAATCTTTGGTGGTTTTGTCTTTAAATTTGTTAAATTCACGTGACAACTTTTGAACTTCTCCTCAAATTTCTAATTCCAAATTTTTCTCCATTCTATTAATCTTGTTTGCAATCCAAATTCTGAATTCAATTTCTGACATCTTGGCCAGCTGTTTATGAATGGGATTTTCAGGAACAGCTGCCATATCTTTCCTTGCGGGGGTTGATCTATTCTGGTTATTTATGTTACCAGAGTTTTTCTGCTGATTCTACCCCGTGATTATTTTACACCATTTGATTTTTCCCCTGGAGCCTTTTTCGAGGACCCGTACAGTTCTATTTCCTGAGAAACTGGGGACCTGTTTGGTGCGGTGGGGCTAAGTGGTTCTGTCTTGTTTTCAGCTGGTCTCTGTTCGACCCTAGTGAAACAGTTACTCTGGGTTGAAGTCTCAGCTGTGGAGAAATACCAGCAATTAAGTCACCCCACCCCCCACAGGCAACCATTGGAAAAGGAAAATCAAACCTTCCCACAACCACACCCCTAGGGCATCACCTGAATAGTCCTTGGGTGATTGGCTCAGTTCAAAAAGTCCAAATCAATTGTCTCAGTCAGCACCTGTCTCAGGTAGGAGAGTTTAAAAGATCTCTGGCAACTGCATTGCAGGGGTCTGGTGACTACTCAGATATGGCTTGCTCCAGTGCTCCGTGGAGTCATGAGGAACCACCCAGCAAATAAATCAGTCTGGGATGGTTTATGCCTCCTTCCCCACCTTGCTCCTCTGTCACACCCAGTCACTGAGAGCCCCGCCGGGCTCTGACCCAGTTGCCAGTAATGAACAGATACTCCAGGGGTTTGCACCTGCCTGAATCACAAGGAAATCTATTTCTGCTCAGCCAGGCCACTGTGCTCTGCCTCGGTCTATCAGGAGGAGGTGAGGCCTGACAACCTCAGGTGCTTGATGGAGGCTTGGGGGTGTTCACTCAGTTCCAGCCCTGCCCCTGATTGATGTTACTGACAGAACAGAACAGTGCAACTTTGCAAGAATTTGTTTCTGTCCCTGCTAAATTCCCCTGCAGAAGAGAAGCTGTTTTGAGTTCCCAGAGCCTGTGCCTCATGCCCTGTCTTTGCTCTTGCAGATTTGTATTTAGTTAGCTGTCAGTTCTAGTCACCTGTCTTCCTTTGCCTATAGGCTGATGATCTCCTGAGGGACGGGTGCGTCTTAGGCTCAGTAAAGCGATCCTCTTGGTCAGCCCCAGTCTGGGAACTTCCCAGCTCTGTATGTGCATTTCTAGTCCTGGTTCTCCTCCCAGGCCGGTTCCATCTCAGGCAAACCCTTTACTCATGAGCCTGCATTTCCATCCCAGATCTGTTCCATGGTGGTTACCACCTGAGTAGATGCCTGGCCTCCTCTGGTTGCCCAGGGAGACATTGGGTGTGGCTTTGGAATATCTGGGAGTGAGCCCTATTGTTGCCAAAAAACAGCTGCTGCTTTGCGCCTTGGGGCACTGCCGCTCTGGCATGGTTCCCTCTCAGTGGACTGTCCTCTCCTCACTCCTGTGCTGCAGAGTCAGCACCGACCAGCTGCAGTTTAGGCCCTGTCTACACCCCTCAAGAAATCACCCAAGAATCTGGACTCCTGGGGGACAGGCCTGCAGACCTCAGAGTGAGAGTGGAGGGAAATGCTGGGAGCTCAGATTTGCAGGTAGAGGAGAGAACGCCATTATACAGGAGAACGCCATGGCACCCTAGTAGGGGTGGTAGGTACAGTTTTTAGAGGGTCTCCCCCATGGAGTGTAGTGGGAGGACCTTTGAACTCTGCTCATTTGTTTGTGTGGCATTCCGAGCTGTTCTCATGCAGGAGGGGACTTCTGTCTGCTTGGTGATGGATTTTGTACCTTTTATTTATATCCTTGGGGTGGCAGCTGACCTCAGCGGGAGTTCTTCAACCTTCTCTCTTGGTGCAGCTCAAATCCACTAGGTTACTTGCAAAATTTCTGTCCTTTAATTCTCCTTCTGGACGGGAGCCTCTGTGGAAAGCTGGCTTCAATCAGCCATTTTGTCTCTGCCTCCTATACATCTTTCATGTCTTTTTTTGGTAACAGGCAGATACTGTCCAAGCTTTCCTTCTGCTATCTGCAGTAAGTGAATTTCAAAGACAGGCACCACCTTACAGTTTTCTAGAAGTGGCTACACTTTGTTCATGTCACAGAATCTTTGCCTAAATGTACTTTTCTCCTATTATTCATGAAAAATGAAAGGGTCACTCAATCTTTATGTAAAGATGATCCCTTTAAATAACCATTTAGCTTTTGATTGATAATCTCTCATAATTACACCATGTGGGCAGGGAAATGTGTGTGGTCCTTAACCAGCATCTTCTGCAACCACTTCTAATCTGAGACAGCATATTCTTCTTCTTAAGCAGTCTTATATAGCTTTGAAAATTTGGTGCAATGCGGGCTACTTCTTTGTTAAAATAATGTGGTTTCAGATTGTTTTTTGTTCAAATACAATACTTGGGGTATATTCTTGCATTTTTCTTTACAGTTATACATTTTTTTAACCTGATTACACATACCTTAACAATGCTGAATTTAATGTACAAGGAAAATATCTGATGGACCAGAAGAAATATATAACAAGAAATAAAATACTCAAGGTTGTTGTGTACTTAATTCTATTCCACCTTCGTGTGGATAGGTAATTTTTTGCATACTAAAGTACCCTATACAGGATTAAGTAGTATAAGGGAAAGAAATCTGAAGTTACTTTGTGTATTAACTGTCCTCTTTCATGCTTTCAGATTCATTAGGTTGTGTTTTTCCAACTGGTCCTCTAGTTTCTACTTTAGAGGAAGTTACCCCTAGGTTTGCCTTACCCTCAGTGTGTACCGTGATGGTCTCAACTTTTTCCATATATTTGTAAGACTTTTAATGATAAATTAGGAATGAATTTATATAAAGTTAAATATCAAATTCAATATGAACTTGGAGGTTATCTGAAATCACTTTAAAAATTATTGTGAAAATGTTCAAACATTCAAAAAATAGAATAATTTAATAAGCTCTATACCACTATCAACCAGATTCAAGCATCACTAAGATTTTCCACTCATGTCTCCTCGTTCTTTCTTATTTTCTGAGATTTTAAAAACAAATTCCAGAATTCATGCTGTTTCACTTTTACAGACTATGGATGTATAAAAAATGCAATAAACTATTTTTTACATAAGATCAATGCTGTAAATTCAACTTAACATAATCAAGAAGTAATTATACTCTAGTCTAGATTAAAATTTCTGATGTCTATATTCATGGTTGATTAATTCAAATTATGACCTAAAGTTAATCCATCACATTGATGTTATCATTCTCTTTCAGTAGAACAGTTCCTGTTCTCTAAATATTCTCTCTAAATAATTCTTCCATGATTAATTTATTGATGTATCTGAGTTCTGTGCCTTGTACAATTATGCATGTGTTGTATTAACAGTTGACTTCTTCAGGGTTTCATTTATCTAGTTTCACTATCCCCTGCGTTTCTTACAGACTGAAAGTTAGGAAAAGACTCTTAATTCTTAACTATGTTCAGTTTCAAGTTTTATTACTTATTTATTTTAGGGTAGGGCCAAGAATGCTTCATAGGAGGAACTAAATATTTTATATTTTCATCCCTTAGAAGACATATCTGGTGTGCCAGTCTGAGGGATGCTAAGGACAATCAATAGGTAAAAGTACAGTGTGTCCCAAAGACTGCCAATCGTAGGAAAAGTGACAAATCTGTACTTTATGGTATTTTTATATTTTTAATATTTTTATATTTACATATAAACACATAGAAAAACATTGAGCAAAATTTTATAATGAACATTTTGTAAATAAAGATAGATTTAGTTACAATTTCCCATTTCTGCCATTATATCATAAGAGTGAGTAGGGAGGAGTGGGTTTGGAGCTGAGCAAACCCTAAAGTTGCCACATATACATACATAGGGAAAATGGAAAATTGTAACTAAATGTATCTTTATTTACAAAATGTTCATTATAAAATTTTACAGAATGTTTCTCTATGTATTGATACATAAATATAAAAAATATTAAAACCACACTTGTTTTTTGCCATTTGGCTTTTTTCTTCTTTTGGTTCTGTTAATAGGGGCGTCTAGAAAACGAAAAGGAATTTTGTGATATAGGCTAGTCTTACTGGAGTTAGATGATATCTCAAAGTAATTTTGATTTGCATTTCTCTGATGATTAAAGATGATGAGCATTTTTTCATATGTCTGAAGGCCACGCGCCTGTCTTCTTCAGAGAAGTTTTTCTTCAAATCCCTTGCCCAGCCTGCGATGGTATCACTTGTTTTTTTTCTTGCTAATGTGTTTGAGTTCTCTGTGGATTCTGGTTATTAAACCTTTGTCAGAAACATAACCTGCAAATATCTTCCCCCATTCTGTGGGCTGTTTTCTTGCTTTACTTACTGTGTTCTTGGCTGTGCAGAAGCTTTTTAGTTTGATTAAGTCCCAATAGTGTATTTTTGAAGTTGCTTCAGTTGCAACTTCAGTTCAGGGGGTTCTTCTCATAAAAAACTCACCCAACCCAACTTCTTCAAGGGTTTTCCCTGCACTCTCTTTTAGTATTTTTAGAGTTTCATGTCTTAAGTTTAAATCTTTATATCACAAAATCCCAAGACCAGAGATGCTGGCGTGGATGTGGAGAGAAGGGAACACTTTTGCACTGCTGGTGGGAATGCAAATTAATACATTCCTTTTGGAAAGATATATGGAGAACACTTAGAGATCTAAAAATAGATCTGCCATTCAATCCCGTAATTCCTCTGCTGGGCATATACCCAGAAGACCAAAAATCACATCATAACAAAGATATTTGTACAAGAATGTTTATTGCAGCCCTATTCATAATTGCTAAGTCATGGAAAAAACCCAAATGCCCATCATTCCACGAATGGATTAATAAATTGTGGTATATGTACACCATGGAATACTATGCAGCCTTGAAGAAAGATGGAGACTTTACCTCTTTCATGTTTACATGGATGGAGCCGGAACATATTCTTCTCAGTAAAGTATCTCGACAATGGAAGAAAAAGTATCCAATGTACTCACCCCTACTATGAAACTAATGTAGGACCTTCACATGAAAGCTATAACCCAGTTAAAACCTAAGAATAGGGGGAAGGGGGAAAGGGTGGGGAGGGAGGGGGGAGGTGGGCAGAGGGAGGGGCATTGAAAGGATCACACCTGTGGTGCATCTTACAAGGGTATATGTGAGGCTTGGTAAATGTGGAATGTAAATGTCTTAGCAAAGTAACTAAGAAGATGCCACGATGGCTATGTCAACTAATGTGATAAGAAAGTGTCAAATGGTCTATGAACCAAGTGTATGGTGCCCCACAATCATATTGATGTACACAGCTATGATTTAATAGAAAAGAAAGAAAGAAAGAAAGAAAGAAAGAAAGAAAGAAAGAAAGAAAGAAAGAAAAGAAAAGAAAAGAAAAGAAAAAGAAAAGGAAGGGGGTAAAGTCTTGGCTATATTATTTTTGCTTGCTGTTTTCTTTCAGCAATCTCCCAGCGATGGTCCTTCCCCAGGGAAGCAGAAGCTGATTCCAGAAGAAGTCAGCCCCTCTTTTCTGCTTTCTATTCTCTTTATTTTTTATTTGTTTTATATTTTTTTGCATTTTTCGTGTCCAACTTTATTGTATCCACCCATATTGGCATGGCAGTCTCCTCTTCTTAGAAGTTTGAGCTCCAGTGTCCTGAAAATTCTCTAAGCTTCTGAGGTATCAGCACCTGCAGGACAGTGCCTCTTCAGTCTGGGGGCTCCCTCCAAGCTACTAATTCTGGAACTTCATTGCCCTTTACCAGACCTTTGCAATTACCCAGTCACCGTCTCTGTGTTCTGTGTTCTGTTTTTTGTTTGCTTTGTCCTTGCAGTCCTCCAATACATGCTTAAACAATTTATGAGGATTTTTTTGATTCACTAAAAGGAAAGTTTTATTTTAATGACTAGATTCTGACTAAAATGGTTAATTAATAACTGAAACAGTCCCAGAAAACATCCTTAAAGATAGAATTCTGAGTTGTTGTTTTCATGTCACTAGTTTTGAACGTAGTTCTAAGCCACTTGCCAATGAGAAATGTCATAATACTAATTGTCTACATTGCGGTAAGCCAGATTATAGGTAGGTTGATTGTTATGAAGTGCCTAATGAAGCAGAGCTTTGCAGAACCCAGCAGTCTTTATAGCATTAATAATAGCTACTAAAACTGTTAATTGGATCACTGATTCTACCTGTATTGGAGAGTACACAGAAGTAAAAGAACAAACTCTATTCTTTAAATCCTTAGCACCAGCCATGGTCAGATAATTACAGAGTTCCTTTTGCATCTGTAAAAGAATTTACTGCTTCTTATAGCTACAGGGCCAACTTTACCAAAAATCATAAATAAAATTTACTTTTATACTTTTATAATTGTAGCATAAATTAAAACCATGCCTTTACTAGGTCTCTCATGTAAGAATTGGGGCATTAATTGGGAATAAGTCAAAACAAGAGCTGGACTTGAGTAATCTGAACATGAGGCTGATATCTTAACCCCTTGAGCCCTTCTAAACATTCTTTGCTAATGGAATGAGTACATTTTGTCTATTCAGAGATTTAACATATTTTACCTGAAAATTTTTTAAGTGACACACCTGTGTCAATGTTCTTGAAAGAGGATGCTTATTTATAGTGACATCAAACACCTCCAGTGGCCTCTAGACCTATAACTAGAGTCTACATCAGCATGCGCCAGGTAGACAATACCAAGGCTAAAAATGGTGAAATAGGTCCAGGAAAAAATACACTTTGACAAAATTGTGTTATCCTGCTAAATGATACCAACAAAAGCCTGGTAATATTATATAAGCAAGAGTGAAATGCATGACTTTTAAACTAAGAAGAAATATACATTAGGACCATTACTATGGATTCCTCATCAGAGATACAAATTAATGCATTAGTTTATGCAACTTAAGTGGCTATAGCTCCTTAAATATTTGACTGATTCAAACTTGAACACAAAAGTGGCCTATATACAGTGATGTGAGATGTCAGAACAACCCAGCATAATGCAAAGGAGGAAATTAAAAGACTTAGAAGGATATTAATGTAATGTGTATTTATAGTTTACGAATGTCACATTTTTACATATTCTTCATTATGTTTTCCAAGAAGATATTCCTTTTACCAATGCTGGAGAACTATATCAATAATGGTATCATTAGTATTTGTGAAAGCTTTTTAAATTTTATTCTTTAGGTTGGGGGTGTCACATAAAATATCACCATTGAGACTATCTCTCTGATTCTACTGGGATGATAGAATCTCAAAGAAACAGAGGACAAGTGACAATACAACCTCAAGAGAGACTTCCCATACTGGGTACAAAAAAGAAACTCCTCAAAACACTTGTTTTGAATTGATTTCAGTGCTATTTTGGTTTGTTTATTAAAGTGAGAACTTAAGTTGGCCAGCTGGTAAGTGGAACTTTAGATTACCATGGGCTCAGTAAATACATAAACACAGTTATTTCTCTAATTCATGAATATACAATCAAAATAGACACACTCAGCAACTGAAGGGATGCACATGTTGACTATCTGATCCATGTTTGGAACCCAGGGGATATTTTGAGGTACAATTTAGTATTTTAATAACTAAGGGTAGAAAATAGATGGTAAAAAGTAATAGAAACCTACAATGATGTATATTGTGTCACTATCTATCTCTGTACATATGTCTTCATGACTAACGGGGAATCAGGCCCTTTCTGAATGACTACTCAGTTTATTCTAAAAGTTAAGAACTCTGATCAGCAGGGGTCCTTCTTAAGTAATAAAAGCACATAAAATGGAAAGTAAGAGAAGGAAAATAAAAATACCCATCACCAGTTACATAAATACAGACTATCGCAGGTGGATGTATATATTTTTAAAAAACAGATTCTGGCAGAAGCATGTGGCCAGGGAAGGAAAATCCACATCTATACCAAAACATTTTTAGTCCTATAATATGTATTAACCAATTCCTTATACTAACTTCTCTGTGTTAATTTAACTGATATGATACCTATTCTATGGATAGAACTCTGATTGATAATGCCTATTAACCATACCTATTAACCTTTCATTCAGTTTCAAATATTGTTGATATTTACCCATCTCAATTATTTTATCAGTGATTATATAATAGTGATTTATAAATTTAGTCATTTCTTCCAAATTTATTGGCTGGACTTTTATAAAAACAAAACAAAAGAAAACAACTTTCCCAGTAAAATTGTTCTGTTAATTTATTCTGAAGTATAGTAGAGAAAGGCCAAAAACATGCTATTTTTTTAATAGATTATTTTCAGAAAAAAGTGTTACACTTACTTGCAATACGAGGCAATTATTTTCCCTTTTATAGGGCATCATTGTATAGATTTATATATGGACTTTAATTAATCATTGTGGATTTTTTATTACCTTCATATTTCCCTGTAATTTGCTAATAGAAGCATCTTCATGTTAATTCCTTTGAATTTAGGGTATGACCCGTTATATTTAATATCTTTCTTACTTTTTGAAACTAAAAGTTATCAAAGTTTATTTCATAGATTTCCATCCCCAGATCTAGAATCAGTAATTTAATCTAACACTTTTGGTACCTAACATCTACTAAAAGTGAGAAATAGTGATTAGAAGCAACAATTTAGGCTGGGTGCTGTGGCTTTTGTGCAACAAGTGACAGGACCTAAGCTGGATCCTTTCATGGGTCAGTTACACCACTATCACTAGTATACACTGCCTAAGAGCCAGAGAATTGTCCTACCACTGTTTTTGCCATCATCCATGCCATTATCAGCTTCCCAGAGGCCTAAGAACATGCTTGATTCATGACTATGATGATTAGCCTCTAAAGAAACCACCAGGTGGCTACTGGTAAGTGCCAACACCACTGTCAGTATACACTCCCCTAGGGCACACTGTTTAGCCCACTGCTCCAACTTCACCACATCTCTATTAATAACTGAAACCTAACCTACTAAGAAAATAGCTGGTTGCAGCCAAAGAAATCATACAAAATCTACCTACATATCCACCCGTAAGCAAAGCCAAATGCTCTATCCAACCAATGCTGTAGCTACATTGTCAGGAAAATATTCCATCCTATAAAAGTAAATTTAAAAATAAGAAAAAGCATGAGATGTGTGAATAACATGGTAACTATACAGGAAATATGAAAAAGCATGGAAATATGACCTACAAAACAACACAATTCTCCAGCCATAGATATTACTTAGCTAAAAAGAAATTATTTACCAGAATTAAAAACAATAATTTTAAAGCCCACTGAGATACAAGAGAATTCTGAAACACAATAAAAATTAATTTAAAAAATGGGATGTGAATGAGCAATTTAACAAATAGATAGATATTTTTAAAAAGAGCCAAACGGAATTTCTGGAACTAAAGAATTCATCGAAATAAATACAAAATACATTTGAAAGCTTTGACAATAAACTAAATGAGGAAGAAAGAAGAATTTCAGACCTTGAAGATAATGTGTTTAGAAATAACGCACTAGACAAAAATAAAATGAAAAAATTTTAAAAATATAAGCAAAGTTTTTATGACATTTGGGACAACATAAAGTGACCAAGGATCTAGATTATCAGAATTACCAAGAGAAAAGAGAGAATGAAGGATTAGACAAACACATTCAACAAAATAATAGATAAAGACTTCTCAAGTCAAAAAAGAGATTCAGACATCAAGATCCAGGGAGCTCAGTGACCCCCAAACAGATACAATGCAAAATGTTTTTCCCACAGCACATTATGGTCAGATCGTCTAAAGTCAAAGATAATGAGAGGATCCAAAGAACAACAAACCAAACTTGGTCACCTATGTACAAAACACGATTAGACTAATAGCAGATTTCTCAGCAGAAACCTTTCAAGCCTGAACAGAATGGGTTAATATATTAAAGGTGATGAAAACACAAAACAAAACAAAACAAAACAAAACAAAACAAAACAAAACAAAAACCAGAAAAGCAAACCTGCCACTTATGAATACTATACCCAGAAAAACTACAAGTAAATATCAAGTGAATTCATTACCTCTAGAGTGGCCCTGTAACAAATGCTCGAGAGAGTCCTAATTTTGGAAACAAAAGAACAACACTTGCCATCATAAAAACACGCAAAAGTAGAGAACTTACAGAGGAATCATGCAAACCAGAAAATAAAACTCACCAAACCACATTGACAAGCAACGAGAAAAAGAAACAAAAATAATTACAAAATAATCAGAAGACAATTTAAATATGACTGAAACAAAGTCTCATGTCAATAATGACCTAGAAAATAAATGAATTAAATACTCCACTTAATAGATATAGAATAGTGGATTGTATAAAAAAGGTGAGCCAATTAAATGCTGATGACAGAAAATTTATCTTACTCATAAAGACACATATAAACTGAAAACAAAGTAATGGAAAAAGATATCCCACATAAATGAAAAACAAAAGTGAGCAGGACTAGCTATATTTAGATAAAACAAACAGTAAATCAAAAACATTTTAAAAAGGCAAAAAGGTCATTATTTAAAGATAAAGGGATCAATCTAGCAGGAGGATGCAACATTTCTAAATATGTACTATACATGCATCCAACATTAGAGCATAGAAATTCATAAAGGAAATATTACTACATGTAAAAAGAGAGATACTACTATAATATGATAATAATGGAGGACGTTAGCACTCCACTGCTAGCATTAGACAGATTATCTAGTCAGAATATACATAAACACACATTGTATTTAAAAAATCGGGTGTTAAACCAAAACTACCTAACCTACATTTACTGAAGATTCTATCCAACAACTGCAGAATATGCATTATTTTTATCAACACATGGAACATCCTCCAGAATAGACCATATGTTAGACCACAAAACAAGTCTCAACAAGTTTTAAAAAGTTCAACACCATATCAAGTATCTTCTTAGACAATGACAGGAAAAAACTAAAATCAATACCAAAAGTAACTTTGCAAACTATATCAAAACATGGAAATTAAACATGTCCCTTAATGATCATTGGATAAATGGTGAAATTAAAATGGAAATAATTTACAAAATAAAAATAGAAACACAATATGCCAAATATTCTTAAGATATAGCAAAGGTGGTGTTAAGACAGGAAATTATGGCAATTTCCAAATTAAAAAAAAATGAAAACATTACAAATGCACCATCTAAGAATGAACCTCAAGGAAAAGAAAAGCAAGAAAAAACCAAACCTGAAATTAGCAAAGAAAATAAACTAAAAAAATCAGAGAAGAACTAAATAAAATAGAAACTGAAAATAATTTTAAAAACCCCGCAGATATTACAAAAAAACTGTTGGCTCTTTAGAAAGGTAAACATTAGTAAGACTAACCAAAAAGAGATAAGCCCTGACTAAATAAAATGAAAAAGGAGACATTACAACTCATACCACAGAAATGCAAAAGATCATCAGAGAACATTATATACAACTCTCTGCTGAGAAACAAGGAAACCTAGAGGAAATGGATAGATTTCTGGAAACATGCAACCTATCTTACCTGGTTAAATCAGAAAGAAATAGAAAACTCCACTACACCAATAGAAGTAGCAAGATTAGATTAGCACGAAAAGTACTACACACAGAGAAAAATCCCAGGACAGGATGAATTTACAGCCAATTTCTAACAGACATACAAAGCACTAATATCAATCCTTCTGAAACTATTTCAATGCTTTAGGAGCAGAAAATTCTCCCTGAATTATACTATAAGTTAGCATCACCCTGATATGAAAACTACCAGTCAAGGACACAATAAAAGAAAACTAGAGGTCAATATTCCTGATAAACATAGACAGAAAATTTCTCAGAAAATCCTAGCACACTTAATGCATCAGGACATCAAAAAGATAATACGGTACACCATGACCATCTGGAATTTATACCAGGGATGCAAAGATTTTTCAATATATAAAAATCAAAACACATGACACATCACATTAACAGAATCAAAAACAAAACACATGATCATCTTTACAGATGCAGACAAAGCATTTGATAAAATTCAACATCCCTTTGTGATAAAACTGTCAATATACTAGGCATAGAAGGAACACACTTTAAATAATGGAAGCTCCATATATGACAAAACCACAACTAATATATAATACTGAAAGGGGGAAAGTAGAAAGCCTTTCCTCTAAGAATTGGAATAAAACAAGAATCCCTACTTCCACCAGTACTATTCAACAAAGTAATGGAAATCCTAGCCAGAGTAGTCAACAAAGAGACAGAAATATGTTAATCAGTTTGATGTAAGCATTCCAAATTATATATAAAACCAGCACATTGTACCCCACAAATGCATTAATGTATACAGCTTTGATTTAATAAAAAAATTGTAAAAAGAGATAAAAATAAAAGCCTTCCAAATTTGAAATGAGGAAGTCACATTGTCTCTCTTTGCTGATGATACAATCTTTTATCTAGGAAAAACTGAAGAATCTACCAAAATACTCATATTTGATAAATGATTTTATGTTTCAGGATATGAAATCAGTACACAAGACACTTCTATACCAGCTGTGAATGAAATCAAGAAGCCAATCAATAGCTAGAAAAAATTAAGTACCTAGAAATAA
Organism: Nycticebus coucang; assembly: GCF_027406575.1. Classification (NCBI taxonomy): domain Eukaryota; kingdom Metazoa; phylum Chordata; class Mammalia; order Primates; family Lorisidae; genus Nycticebus; species Nycticebus coucang. Next base: position 28,428,345 of record NC_069792.1, on the reverse strand, counting down.
TATTAACTAAGGGGTAAAAGATTTCCACAAGGAAAACTATGAAACACTAATGAGAGAAATTGAAGATCACATAAACAAATGGAAAAACATCTTATCTTCATGGATTGGAAGAATTAATATCATTAAAATGACCATATTGCTCAAAGCAATTTACAGATTCAATGCAATTATTTTAAAATATTGACTCATGTCACATCTCACTTCTAACACCACTTGACAGGGTCCTGGACTGGCTAGGTTTCTGGCTGGCTTAGGTAGGTTCCCAACATGGACCGCTAAGTTACCTTGTTCAGGTACAGTTTCTCTTAGGTGCCTGAGGGCTATCTACTTTAGCTGGAGAGAGAGAGTGTCTTAGAGAGGGTAAAGCCTATCTTATAATAGATAGATCTTAGTCTTTAGCAGACTTTAGCAGAGCTTGGTAATCTTCAGCAGAGAGACGCCCTGCTGGCATTCTGCAGGCAGGAGAGGAGACAGAGTAAACAAGTCCATAATAGAGTGCACATACTCCCAACTGCCTTCTCCTCCAGCCTAATATAAGGCTAATCTCGTGCCTCTCAACACCACAGGTGTAGAGACTGCCAATTCACCACTGCTCTCATCTCGCGAGCAGCCACAATTTTATATAAAACTTATTTGCTTGTTAGGAGAGCTAAATTCCTCTCTATGCCCTTTCCACCAATGTGTTCCATTATTGAGCTATACAGGTATTTCTTACAATTCTCACTCCTCCTAGCCATATGCTATATGCCATATGCTATACAGGTGGCTACAGACTTATTTTTCACAGAATTAAAAAAAGTAATTCTAATGTTAATATGGATCCACAAAGAACCTGAATTGCCAAAGTCATCCTAAGCAAAAAGAACAAATCTAGAGGCATAATATGACCTGCCTTGAAAATGGCATATATATTACAAAGCTATAGTAACTAAAACAGCAAGGCATTGGCATAAAAGTAGACTTGTGGAGGAATTAAACAGAATAGAGGACCCAGAAATAAAATTACATATTTTCAACAAGCTGATATTTGACAAAGCTAACAAGAAGTCCTATTAGGGGATGGACACCCTTTTCAATTATGGTGTTGGGAAAATTGGACAGGACCATGCAGAAGGATGAAAGTGGACCCTGTCTCTTATCATATGTATTTTGAGAAAATTAACTCAAAATTCAGTTTTGGCCATGGGTGAGAAAAAAAATGGATTAACAAAAGTAAAGAAATGTTAATGATAACAAGAATTGTAGAACATAATTGCCCTTGACCTCTACCAAAGCTAAGTTTTCCCACCTTACTGCTTCACATTGATAAAGGCATTCCAGAACCTCCAATTGGACTATTTCAGAAGAGTGACAGTTGTATTTTTCTTTCTGGTTATTTAGATTTCAGTTATTCTTTATTATAAAGTTATGCATCCTTGCCTCTTGAAGACCTATTTTGATAATACTGTTTAATGAAACAATCTCAACTTTGACTTGCAGACACAATTTTATATAAAACTTATTTGCATTATAATTTTAGAGTGTCATAGTACAGTTCTTATAAAACGTATTTAAACAAGTATTCATGTGAGTTTCATACATTTATTTATATTTTCAAATTAATATGAGGGTACACATTTTTAGGTTACGTTGTTTTCACTTCTAAGGTAAAGTTCATATTGTAGGTGAGCCCTTCACCA